>NW_004567105.1:55541772-55594605 GCF_000260355.1 Condylura cristata
TGTTCTGCTCCCCGCTCTGTCTCTGGTGAAGCCTCTCACCGCCCCTGAGCCTCTGGCCTGTACCCCAGTTCTGTATGTGCAAATAAATAAATCTTTAAAAATATATATATATATATAAATTATTTATAAGTATTAAATCATAATCTCTGAGGGATTCGGCCCAGGGATCAATGTGTTTTAAGGTGCCAGATGATCCTAATATGCAGATGAGACTACATATTGTACTTCTTTAAATGCCTCTACAAAACATTAACTTTTTTTATTTTAACTAATTCTAGACCATTTTTGAAGGAAATGGCTTTAAGCATTTCCTTAAAACAGTATATTTAATTATATAACAGTGTATATTATGTTAAAGTGAGCTAATTTTGAATTAATCTTCTGCCTCTCACAAAGAAATGTCTACCAATTATTATTTGATATATATAGTAAGAAAGATACATGAACAAGTATCATAATTTTAAATTTTACATTAACTAGTTATCATGGTCAAAATAATCCTTTGCAACTTGTTTTTACTTATTCAACATTCCTGAAATTCATCTATATTGATAGATATGTTGTTCACTCATATACAGTATTCTATCATATATAAATTAACAGAAGAATTTACATATAGATGTCATTAGGCATTTGGATTATTTCCAGGTTTTTGTTTTGTTTTTGCTATTATGAGAAATGCTACTATAAACATGCTTAAACTTGTCTTCTAATTATTAAAGTTTTTCTATGCTACACACCTAGGAAATAAACTTGTGGATATAAGCAAATTTAGCATCATGAAAAAGTCAAATGATTGATCAAAATTATTATGGTACAGTATGACATTTAAGGGCTTGAAAATCAATAATCTAAGTTTATAACCTAAGAAACTAGAAGACAAAAGAGAAAATCCAAAACAGTCAGAAACAAGGCTATAATAATCCATGAAATCCATGAAACAGAAAAATGACAAAGATAAACCTATTAGAAGTGCCAACTCTTTATAATGATCAATAAATTAAATGAACATCAAGAAAGATGTTCATTCTAGCCTAAGTGATTTGGGGGGGGGGGAAGACACAAGTTACCAATATTGCAACAAGAGAGATGATATTGTTGTATACTCTGTAGATATTAAAAAGATAATAAGGCAATATTATAATTTTATGTCAATAAATCCAACAACTTAGATGAAGCAGACTAATTTCTTGAAAGATACAAACTACCAACATTAATTCAAAAAGAAATAATCTGAAAAGTCCTGTATATAATATAGAAAATAAATTTAAGAGTTTAGAACTGTCCCCAAAAAGAACAAGAATGAAATAAATACAAACAGGTTCAATTGGCTTGACTGGTAAATTCTAACAAGTGTTTAGAATGATTCCTTCATCAACAGAGATGCAAAAATCCCTAACAAAATATAAAAAATCAACTGACAATGTATAAAAAGATAATACATTACACATAAACTAGAGTTTATCTCAGGAATGCAAACTTGGCTTAACATTAAAAAATTAAAATACCTTATCAACAATAGCACGTGCATAAGAGCTCCTATTGGCCAAATTTTCACAAGAGTATAAATGGTATCTCAAAGTTTAAGTTTATATTTAGGTTTACAGCTAGGATGTATGTAGACCTAATAATTCTTGTATGTATTTGTACAATTTGACAATTTTTCTGTTGTACTTTTTCATTAATTGGAACATATTTTTTCTGTATCCTGGACACCTATCCTTTGCAAATGATATATAATTATCTTCCCCTACTTATTTTTTCTTCTTCACCTTTTCATTCCGTTTTAATGAACAAAATGTATTTTGGTATATTTTTAATTTATCAATCTTTTATATCAATGTTTCTTGTGAATTACTTAGGGTATCCTTTCTACCCCAGGGTCATAAAGATATTCTTTATTCTCTGCTAAGAAGTTTTAAAAGAACAAAAAGACAAATTCCTTAAGTTAGTACTTCTATAATTTCTTTGGGGTAACAATTTATTTAACAATTTAACCACCTACTAAATTCTAGGCACTCTATCTATATTGTAGAACTGGAAGCCAGCAGTCATTACAGTTGTGTTTAAAGAGATTAAAAAATAATTACGGTCGGCTCTCCCTGGTGGCGCAGCGGGTTAAAGCACAGCACTGAGAATCTAAAGCCGCTTCCGCATGAGTTCGATTCCCGCCTGCCCCGGAGGTGACCACATGGCGTGGTAGACCTCTCCTGATCCGCCCGCTGCTCCCCTCAGCAGTGTACTTCGTCGATCTGCCTGTTCTGTTCCCCGCTCTGTCTCTGGTGAAGCCTCTCACCGCCCCTGAGACTCTGGCCTGTACCCCAGTTCTGTCTGCACAAATAAATAAATCTTAAAAAAAAAAAAGTAATTAGGGTCATAATTAAAGAGAATTATATATGAATAGAATAATATATGATCAAGGGTTAAGTTCTGTGATAAATATGAAGTTCTGGGGGGCCACCCTGGTGGCTTAGGAGTTAAGTCTCAATTCTATTACAGGCTGCAATGGCCTGAGTTCTATCCCTAGCTTGAGTTCAATCCTTGGGATCCCTGGTGGGGAGCTAATTCACATGTGGCACGGCAGACCTCTTCTGTCTCACCTATTGCTCCCCTCAGCTGTGTATTTCAGTTAATCTACCTGTTCTGCTACCCACTGTGTCTCTGGAGAATACTTTCAACCCCCTACTCCTTCACCTCTGGCCTACACTCCAGTTCTTGTATTTAAAAAAAAATTATCAAAGTTCAAAATATACACGGTAAATCAATGAGAATTGTGCAATCAGTAAATTTTCATGAAGAAATTTTTAAACCATCACTTGATAGTTCTGATTTAGGAACAATAACAAAATTCAGAATTTACCTGAAATATTTCAATAACCAAAATAATCAACATATAAAAACCACAAGGTCTGAATTAATGTAAAACTGTTGTATGTGACAGCAACAGAAAGTGGAAAATATAATAAGAGATAAAATTATGAAACATATATAAACATTATATAATTTTTTACTCTGTATGACTACATTATTGTTCAGGGCCTGTGTTTTTTATATAACTAAATCACCCAGTCCAACTCTTCAGATAAGCAAGAAATTGAAAAGCAAAAAAAAAAAAACAAAAAAAAGTTGACAGATAATGAACTGAGTAACAGAATTAACTATTACTGTCAGAGTACTATACGTTCCCATAAAACTGAAACCATGACATTAATTACAGAATCTTTTCCTAGCAGGTCTTTTTCCTTTTCAAATGACCAAGCCTAGAAATTTTAAGCTTTTTTCCTCCAGTTTCTTGTATTTTTTTAAAGATTTTATTTATTTATGCATACAAAACTGGGGTACAGGCCAGAGGTGCAGGGGCCGTGAGAGAATTCACCAGAAACAGAGTGAGAAGCAGAACAGGCAGATTGATGAAGTACACCACTGAGGGGAGCAGCAGGCAGGTCAGGAGAGGTCTGCCAGGCCATGTGGATTCCCTTTAGGGGCGGGGATGGAACTCACAACTGAAGTGGCCACAGCCAGTTTTTTTTCAGTGCTGACCTCCAACCTGTTGTGCCACCAGGGAGGGCCCCAGTTTCAACATTTGTATGCCAACACTTCAAATATTTTATTTTGGAGGATAATGTTTTGGTACAAAGGCTTGAAAAATCAGAATTAAATATATACATGCATATACCTGCACACACACACACACACACAGAATAGTAAACAAATAGTCCTAAGTCCTACAAAGTAGTCATTTCACAAAATCCCCAAATGTTTAATTTTCTCAGTGTACCTAAGATAACAAATCTATACCCTTTCACAATATCAAAAATGGTACTTAAACACATCCTTGAATTTTAAATGACTGACAAAAAAACGACATAGAAACAATCCATTGAAGTGAAATCTTGTTATTTGCTAAGAATCAATCTTGAAAATAAAAAAATCACTGAAAACTTCAAATATCTGTTCACTATACCTATGGGCCCAATCTTCATTATTTTCCTGTTACCCTATTATGAAGTCACCATATTAAATCAGATTGGTATTCCACAATCCATTATGGAACATACCAGTTCCATATTTGGGTTATCTTGATTGATTAGGGGGAGGCACAGCTTTCTATAATGTTGAAAATCCAAGATTTTTACCCTAAGGTTTATGCCTTAAAGGCTTCTGCCCTACTGCACCATCAACCCTAACTTAGGTTTATCTCTGACAGTTAATTAAACTATCTTTTCAATTCAGAAATAGGGTTCTTTAACACAAATACTTCCTCACTAACCCTCTGGTTGCTAGTCTTTTAAACAGACCTTTATATACCAAGGCCACCTGTTATAGTGTACCCAAAATTATTGGGGTCTAATTCAAATCCCCCTTCCTAGACAAAGAAGCCTTCCCTACCATAATCCTATAGCACCCTTAATTCTATTTAGAATTTAATTCCTAATTTTTTGCGGTGTTAGCTTTAGCTTCCCAATTAAGCTATCAGCTCCTTGTCAACTAAGGCAATACCTTAATACCTCCATTGTGCCCCACACTGGCTGGTAGAACATGTATGTATGTATGTATGTATGTCCTTTCATGTTTCTTGGTAGTCTGAATTCTCGTAATTTAACTCCTCTAAAGTCAAAGTTTCAAGTAGGCAAAGCAAAGTATGCTACTCATTTGTTTTTATTTATTTATTCATTCATTCATTGCTTTTAACTAGGAAACTATACAAACTTGGTAGTACTGGATAAAAAAATATTAATTATAAGACTATTTTGGACTGTTTTTCACTCACAACACTTCTGACACCAAATGTGTTATCCTTTCCAACACTTTTCCAATTGTGCAATACAAGCTGGGTAGTATACAATTCAATTCAACTCTGACATTATCTACTAGAGTTAATTTGTGGGAGTTAACACCCACAAGTTAAGAGCTCAGTCTCACAAGATTTTCCCCACTTCAGATGCCAGCTGAAAATCCAGTTGACCAAATGACGCTTTCAAATGGCTGGCTATAAATTCAGAGGGTTTCTAATATGCTCCAGAGGTCTGATAATTTGCTAGAAAAACTAGCCAGGCTCAAGAATGTGCTTTACTTACTATTTGCTGTTTATTATAAAAGATACAACTCAGGAACAGTCAAATAGAAGACATATACAGGGCAAATATGGGGGAAAGTCTTCCCATAGCCTCTTCAGGGGAACCACCCTACCAGCGCCTCAATGTATTCACCAAACCAGAAGCTAACTGAATCTCACTGTTCTAAAGTTTTTCATAGAGCTCAATCTTCAGCACACCTCACCCATTCCAAAACTTTATTCCAATTGATTGGCTGGTAGGGCTAAAAGTTTCAAACACTAACAACCTTTTCTTTTTGGTGGTGAGCCCTATTCTGAAGCTACCCAGGGGTCCCCAGACACCCCAGTCATTTAATTAGCATAGAAAAGACATTCCAGAGATTCTAAGAATTTTAGAAATTATGTACCCGAAACCTGGGAATATTTATTTATTATATCACAGTCACAAAAAGTCTTGGGGTATTAAAGAATATATACAGGTAAATATAGACAAGGGAGAAAACTTTAACAGTCAAAGAGCAAACTTAGAGAAAATAAGTTTTAATGTGCAAAAACACCAACTAAAACAATAAAGAAAAATTATAAAACAAGCTATTGAGTACCTATTCTGTACCAGGCATTGTGCTAACTGCTTTAAACGAATTTTTATTAAATCTATAAAATAATCCTATGAAGTAAATCCCATTACTAGCCTCCTCCTTTTAGAGATGAGGAAATCTGATGCTCAGAGATTCTCTAAGGTCACACATCTGACAAACATTGGAGCCAGGATTCCAGCTCAGGTAGTCTAATTCTAGAATCTTGAACCTTTAGCCACAAAGCCTCCCTTCCGAGGACTTTGGCCAGAAATACCCAACTAGCCCAATTTTGTTAACTTCTGGGTTTACATTTCCCATAAAACAGCATTCTCTTTCAGAACTTTCTTCCTTAAACACATACTGTTCCCTTGCTGGAATGCTCTGCATTTTTTTTTATTCAGCTAGAAAAGCCCTACTCACTCTAGAAACAGTGGCTTAAAAAATACTTTCTCTGTGATGCCTTCTTTATTTCTTCCACATTCTCTGCCCCCAAATCTGAGGGAAGAAATACATCACTCTCTCTTAGCTCCCTGGAAATAATGACTCACAGATATATCTATTGTTGGACTTGTACTGTAATTATATTTTTTAGGACTACTTACTGGGCTCTACATAGCACTGCAAGTAGTAGATACTCAGCTACAGATTGAAGACTAAGAATGCATAATGGTCCAGTTTAAGTTCAACTACACTATAAATGAACAGTTTCTTGTAGTCAAGACAGCATCATTCATCCTTACAGTATTTTACTGCCCTAGATGTGCCTACAGATGCAAAAGACCATTTGTGAGTAAAATTAAGATAACTGAATTTCCCAGGTTCAGACTGGAACTTTTCAACTATATTTTCCAACCACCTCTCAACTTCAACAGTAAGACTTCAGCACTACATCTTCTCAATAATAACAAATCTGTACCTATTAAATAAACAAAATTGGAAATACACTCTCCATCCACTATATTGTTAAATCAAAAGCATAATGAAAAGTAAGACCCACATTAAGGAAGCAGTGACAAAACTAAGTTATGTGGTACCCCAAAAGCTGCTCTACTAATCCTACCCACTTTTGGACACTTGCTCTGCATTCTTCCACTTCTGACACTCTTATTTCACTAAGCTATTACTTCATCTAACATAATTCTTTGGGGATGTTATTCACATATTGTACAATTTGCCCATTTAAGAGTACAATTCAGAGTTGTGCACCCATCATTACAATCTATTTTATAACATTTTGATAACCTCTACTCTCTCCAAACATACATACCCTTTCAGCAGATCAAAAAGGGTAAGTACAGATATAGAGATTTATTTTAAGGAACTGGCTCAAGAAACAGTGGGGTTGTCAAGTCTGTAGGTTAGAGATCCAGGTAGGAGAGATGAGTGACTATAGTCTTGAGTCTGATGGCTCTCTGAAAAGAGAGTCCTTCTAGAAACATGTCTTTTCTCTTAAGGTCTTCAACTGACTGAATATGGTCATTTCACATTCTGGAAGATAATCTGCTTTCTTCAAAATCTGACTTTAAATGCTAATCACAGTGACAGCTAGCTTGTATTTAACCAAAAACTAGATACCATGGCCTAGTCAAGTTGACACAAAATTAACTATCACATTCCATAACGTCCAGCCCCTAGCAAACTAATTTATTTTCCATGAATTTGCCTATTCTACATATTTTATATAAACAGAATCACATGATATGTGGCCTTTTTTGTGTCTTCTTAGCATGTTTTCAAGATTCATCCATGTTTTAGCATGTTATCAGTATTTCATTGCTTGTTAGTGCCTAATACTATTCCACTAAATATATGATATATTACATCTTATTTATCCATCCAGATGATGGACATTTGGGTGATAGCTACTGTTTTTTAATATTATGAATAATGTTACTATAAATATTAAAACAAATTTTTATATGGCCCATAAGGTTTCATTTCTCCTGGATATATAGCTAGGAATATAACTACACTATAAATGAACAGTTTGTACAAAATGTAACTCATTAACATTCCTTATAACTATACAAAATTTTTACAAAAATTCAAAACTAGAATTTTTTTTTTATTCTTCAAGCATAACTACCATAGTTATACTGGCAACATATAGCATAATCTTATCACCTGTCACTGAATTTTAGAAATGGAAAGACCCTTACAACTAGAATCTAATAATATTTCTGTAGGTAAAAATTCAGTCATTTTTCTAAACTATTACTTATGGTAAAATGCAACTTAAAAACAATCTCCAAATACACTAAACTTAGAAATTATCCAATGAAAGAAAAGTATCTTTTTAGTATATTAGAGCATCTCATGGTGATATTCTAGTATCTTTACATACAAAAACTTGTTCTTATTCAATTTGTAAAATTTTAAGTGATAAATACTATTTGAAGTACTGATGTTAAAACTCTAAACTGGTTCAATACTGAACATATAAGAGTATACAGATGATAAGGTTTTATTTCAATTTATTTTTTCTTTTGATCTATTGCCTATTAGCAAGTTGGTGGTAATATTAAAAATGACTAAGAGTGCTGAAGGAGCAAGTAAGAGAGCCATCAGGAACACACATTCTTCAATCAGATGACTAGAGTTCAAAGTCAACTCCTTCACCTCTCTAAGCTTCAGACTTCTCATGCAAACTGAGGTCAGTAATACTACCTACTTCTAAAGTTTGTTAGGAGGATTAAACGAGATGCACATAAAATTCCTTACCTGGTAAGTGTACAAACTAACAGCAGCTGTTAGTTTTACAGCAGTTTGGTTGCCTGTCGCAACATAAAGCATACAACTCATTGAAATCACCAGTTTAAAGATGCACTTTAAATTATGATCTAATTACTTATTTTTAAAAACCTGTATTTTAATCACCATACCTAAGAAGGCAATGCACAAAAAAGTTTCTGAAAATTACATACCAAACTAATATCAGCTACTTCTGGAGTAGGGGAAGAGGATGTGAGGTACCTATGTAGAAGGGGACATATTCCATACACCTCCTTATTGTTTGCATTTTTATCAGAATATAGCTGCATTTTCTCACTAAAAATAACAGCTTAAAAGTCCATATAGGAAAATCATTCCTACTTGGTTCAATTAAAATAATTCAGTAGATATAAATGTAGAAAAAATTATAAGAATTAATAAAACCTCAGTACAAGAAAATGTTTTGCAAGTCCCAACATTTAAAATCCAGTCCAGGGCCTCCCTGGAGCAAGAGGTTAATTCTCAGCACTATGAAGCTATATATGGCCATTGCAACTCATGTTTGACCCCCAGCCAGGGAGGGGACCCACATGGCTTGGCAGACCTCTCCTGACCCACCTACTGCTCCTCTCAGCAGTGCATTTCATTTTATCTGCCTGTTCTGCTCCCCACTCTGTCTCTAGTGAATCCTCTCACCCCTCTTACCTCTGGTCGGCCCAGCTCTTGCATGCATAAATAAATAAATATTTTTTTAAATAAATAAAATAAATCCAACCCAAATTGCCTATTTTGCAATAGATACAGTAATGTACACCCAGTTGTTTGTTCATTTTTTAAACTACATATGATGGCTATTTTCTTTAAAAGACAAAAAATTATCTTGACTATTTCTGCAAGAAAAATTTATATTGCAAACAAGTTTTTCCAAAGCTGTTTCATTCATGCACACAAGCACCTAAACCCAAATCAGCTGCCTGAATGCAAGCCTAAAAAAAATACATTTACTGCTAAGTGTAGTGGAGGTATGTTTTTAAAATGCCAGTTGACTCAGAGAAATAATTAACTCAGGTTCTCTCAGTCTTTGAAAGTCTGTCATATGACAAGCATTTTAGTTATGCTTACATAATAACTTAGATTACCTTTCAAAAAAGCAAAAGACAAATTTTCACTATCATAATGGCTCAGTTCATAATAGAGTTCAGAATAAATGTCTAGCAATTGGCTTTTATTTCAGGGGGGTAAAAAATCCAGATTCAGTCATTAACTACCATAGGTGACCTTGTGTAGTCTCTGAACATCAAATTCTTTTTGAATAAAAGGGACCTAGTGTATAGCTGCTTTATCTACCTTCGAAGAGGTTTATACAGATCAAAAAGAAAAGAAAGCACTCCAAATATTACAAAAACCCTAAAACAAATGTATTATTTTATATGAGAGTGGATACATGTATAATAGCTCAAATTTTTATCACCAACCACCAGAGTGTGTATGACTGCAAAATACTTACTGAATCTTACACACAGCAAACTCTTGATAAGTAATGACTTATATAAAGACTACATATTTGTCACTAAGTACATGATCTCAAAGTAAGAACTAACTGGAATGACCTTCTGTCTCTGACCCTTTCCAAGGTTTACAGAAAAATAGACTGCTCCATTGTTCACACTTCACTCACTCAATCATTTATATAGTGCCCATTCCCTTATTCTGAAGAACTCACATCTGGCAGTGCAATTGTACATTTGCCTCGTAGTTGTTTTGTTGTCCATGTCTCATAATGAAGTTATATACCAAGTTCTTCTAAGGGAGTATAGAGGAAGAAGCAATTAATTCTCAGTTACTGGGAGTTAGGGAAAGTTTCACATTGGAACTGGGCCTCAAGGGATAAGGGGAAAGGTCATTCTGGAAGACAAATGAGCAAAAAAAAGACACTTGTTCTTGGAACAGTGAGTGCTGTCACATAGCTATCATACAGAGTTTGGGGGAAAATAAAAAATAACAGAAGATGGAGCTGGAAAAAAGGAAATGAAAGACAGAGTTTAAAGGGGTTTATAAAGCATGTTAAAAATAAATGGGGCAAGAGCAAGATTTTGGGGCAGGAGTCTTAACTTATCCTTTGTCTGCAGTGGCAGTGAGAGAAACATGGACAGCAAAGAACTCTTGGAACATTTCAGCAGCTAACAAATTCTACCACTTCTCTTGATTCAAGTAACTGACAAACATTAAGAACCAATCTCAAAATCTTTTCACTTAAAACTCAAAATGACAGACATCCTTGTCCCTATTTTTCAGATAGAATAGATACTAAGCGCTAATATAAATACCACTTGAGAAAACCAAATAAGAGTTTCAGAAGGTAAAGAATATATTTAATCTAAGGAGTGAAGTAAAATAACTAAGTAGAGATTAAAGTTTGAAGGCTATACAAGTAATCATAAAATAATTCATTAATTTTCCACTGCTGTGAATAAAGACATAGAAGGAAAAGAATATGTGCTTTGGATACATTATTTGATCTTCTGAACAGGTTTACATTAATGTGCTTTAAACATAATGTTCCAAATATATTACTGTCTCACAAAATCCAGACCTTTTTAATGAACTTTTTCACTTCTGTCAACAACAACAAAAAATACATATGTGTTAAAACAACACATAAACAAAATCGATGAAATGTGTGACCATTCTGAGACCAGGATCTTTGCAGTCAGCTTAGAATGCAGGAAGAAGGAACAAAAGATCTTGGTCACCAAATTCTACAGATTTCTCCTTTGAGTGAATTCTTTGCAAGGTCCTTAGAATGTGCCATTTCAGTCCAGCTTTTATGTTTTTATTTAAGCAATTTTTCTCACCCAAACTTTTTCCCCTAACTGTACATACCTACACTCTGTCCTATATAGGACATCCTAAGGTCTAGCTCAAATCACATTTCATTTATGAAGCCATCTCATCCATGAAACCTTCCCTAAACTGTTCTACTTCATACAGAATCCCTCTCTCTGTTCAAGTCCTAATGGGCAAGTTAAATGCACACTTGTCTTTTTTTTTTTCTGGCACTTAATCATTTTAATTCCTACTGTGAACTTGATCTGTATCCTTACAAAATGCAAAAACAACATCATATCCAAGTTATTACAATGCCTTGGAATAGCAGAGCAGTTAGTGGTCAAATTTTAGACTGTAAAGAGAGTCCAGAGTCAGAATACCTCAGTTCAAATCCCAGCTCTACCACTTATTAGCTGTGTAAACTTGGGCAAGTTAACCAGATATAATTTTTCTGTGCCTTAATTTCCTCATAGGTTTACCTGGATAATTCAAGTATCCATCTTAAACACTTATTTAAGGACTAAATAAGTTAATATGTAAATTATTAAGAGTTCGGCTCTCCCTGGTGGCGCAAAACACCACATTATGAAGCTCCAGTTCAATCCCCACCCAGGGAGCTGACCCAGGCAGACCTCTCCTGAGCCGCCCACTGCTGCTCCCCTCAGCAGTGTATTTCAGTAGATCTGTGTGTTCTGCTGCCCAGTCTGTCTCTGGTGAATACTCTCACCCATCACATCTCTGGCCTGTACCCAAGTTCTGTAAGCATAAATAAATAAATCTTTAAAAAAAAAAAAGAGTTCATGGGACAGAGTATGTACAAGTATTAATTAAGCTGTCACCCAATTTTTCTCAGTCCAGATCCCTCTACATATTGTTGTTGTATCACTCCTAAATTTTAGTTTGTTAGTGCTATGCACAAAAACCTTACTGGCCTTTCATAGCCCATACATTCGTGTCCTTTGATTGCTTCAAGGCACTCTATAATCTGGCACCACACCAACTACTCAGTTTCAGTTACTCAACATCTACTTTATACAAAATAAGAAACAGATATAAGACAGAATCCCTGAGAACTAATTACCAAAACAAGGCACAATATAAAAAAGTCATATAGAATGGATGTTCACACGTAAGTACTCTTTAACATCGCTCCAATCCAACAAAATCAGTTGTTTTTGTGGTTTACAAAATGCCAAATTCATTCAAAATTACCATTTTTGTCTATTTATAGTATGCTTATCCCCTCAAAGCACACAAAAAATTCCCAAAAAGCATTTTTTCCTAACACCTATCCACTCCCAGTTTTACGTCAAATTCAAACATCATTCTTTTGCCATTTAAACTTAATAATGTTATTTCACTCAATAAATTGTTCTCAAGGTATACTAGTCAGTCTCTAGTTAAAACAAAGTTGCTTAAAAGAAAGGAGTAACAATTTCTTACCAGTTCTCACTTCCACCTGTCACTTTACTAAAACAGATTAAAATAGAACTAGTGCTCAAAAATGTGTGTTTGTAAGAGTCAACTGGTAGTAGACAACAATTACTAAATAAATGACATTTATTGAGACTGAAAATAGACTACTGTGTCAACCACCAGGTTATCATGTGTCCCCAAAACCTCAAATCAAGTAGGGCCATTCAAATCACAAGGAAGCAGTCTACTCACTTATGCCATCTATGTAAACCATGATATGGGTAAGATTTACTTGGGCAGTAGTCAATAGCAGATTAATAACCATTCTATTGCCTGCCATTTATTGATAATTTCAAGAGCCCAACCTCCAAAAAAGGAGTGAAGAACGACCAATAGGATCAACATCAAATCAGGGTAATATCTAGTTCCTACATCTCTAAGTAGAAGATTTTGGAAAACCTGTCACCTCTGACACACAGGTTTTAAGTACCATCATACAGTCTACAAACCTGGCACTTTATAAAAAGTATCACCTAGACTTTCATTCAACTACATTTAAAAAATTTATCAGGAAGTTTAAAATGTTTATTATTTCTTCCAGTTCTTAGTGGGGCTCCAATAAAGAGCAATTTAGAACACAACAACCTAGCTGAAAGTCAACCAAATGGCATATGCCCCAATTTTGCAGTAAAGTACCAACTTTTATGAAGTTCTCAACTTTGCTGTTTCAATTTTAAAAACTGGTTCTATGTATTTCATCACATGAAAGAAAATAATTTTTCATTACCAAATCCTCCCTAGGGTTCCCCAACAATACAACAAGTTGCAAAGACATTTATGAATGGTTCCCTCTCCCTCTCAACCCCTAACACCCTCCTACAGAAGTAAAAAGCCTTAGTAAGATTCAAAGGGTACTAAGTAATCTACATGATTATCTCTATTCTCAAAACAATAGCAGATACCATTATTATCTACAAAAAGGACAAATGAAGATTAGAGATGTTTGAGGGAGGGTAAGTTGCCTAAAGCAATGCTTACAGAAGGGGATACATGCATCCTACAAAGGAATGTGCTGGGAATACAAATTAAGGCCATGACTTCTAAGATAATTATGGAAAAATCCTCAACCCAGAAATTTCAGAAATATACAATAAATGATATTTGGTCCAACAGTGGATTTTCTTTGGAACCCTGTAACTCATGATATCTGACACATAACACATGCTAAATAAAAACCTACTACCTGTTCAAACTTAAATTTTAAATAATTAATTCCTAACACAATCTAATCACATGACAGGATCTAGTAGGTTGTTTTTAGTAGATTAGATGGTACAATAATCAACTATATCTATATCTAAAGTAAAGGCTTCATATCCAGAGTGTATTTTAGCTAATAAAGCAGGGTAGGAAAAGAAGAAATGGCAGAAATAAACCTTATATTCTTTAAAGATAAGTTTTTCTAATAATAAATTCCATTTAAAATTCAAATTTTAACATAGCTCAACTTATACAATAAACACTGTTGATCTATTCTTAGTCTTCTCAAAATAGCCTATTGTGGGGTTTTAGCATAGCCATGAAAAGCACTGTTCAAGTAATCACTAATTTTCAAGCACATAAAAGAAAAAAATCTGTTTCCTTTGAGAATTGAATTTAAAAACATGCATTTGCAAAGTATGTATTTGAGCAAACCTGTTATCTAATTAAATTGGACCTTAATTGTTGCCCAAGGCCATAAGAAGTCAAAAAAAGTAAAGGGTGGTTGAGTTAAAGCACTCATAGTTAACTAATGTTTGGATTTAATTGCAGGAAAGATGAGTCCTATGAATATTCATTTAAAATGATTTTGGGCAATCTATGAAAGTCACTGAGAGACCCAAACTTTAATATCCAGGGAGAAAAAACAGGGTCTGTTTTCCTGGTAATGAGCATCTGGTGTTACACATAAAAATTTACTCTCAGTTCTCATTCTACGCACAGAGTAGGGGATAGGTGGTGTGTTATGCAAACACACAGCACTTGGGCAATCTTTTTCTCCTTTCATTAAAAAAATGACATATAGTAATTCCTTAATTCAGAAACAACGGCTATACTGCTTTCTTCCTTTTGAGACTTAGGTTTCTTTAATTTCAAAACACTACCCTTGGTGACTTAAAATACATATTTTTTAAAAGACTTCATTATTTAACTCAAAAAGAAGGAGCAAAAAGTCAGGGCATGAAACTGGAGATATTCTTATTAGTCTTACATAACTTACTCTAAGTTGGAACTTATTCAGTATTCAACTAAATCCTGAGTTTTAAGCACAAAGATGAGCTCTTTAATATATACCCTCCCACATATAATAAGTTTTAAAAATGGAAAGCCATACTTCAGTGTTTCCTTGTATTCTTCAAATATAGGTACCTACATGTACAGTAAACTAAGGTGTCAATATATTAATGCTAAAATGGTCACACTTAAAACAAGCACTAAATTCATCACATCCCAGTAATGGAATCATTGACAGAATTGGTTAAAATTTCAAAAAGTAAATTAATTTCCTAATACTGATTTTTAAATACCACTTCTTTTATAAGTGCTAGAGGGAACAACAAAAAGGGATTTTCAAATGATACATATTCACCCAATTTGCAAACAAAACTCTGACAACTGTAAGCTACAACTGTCACGTCTTCAATTGGTTTTGATAACTGCAAATTACTTCCTCATGAGTAAATCTGTATCAAATCTTTCCAAAACAGTAAACTTACACAAACAATTGTACTTACTAGAAAGGTCCTGATTTGACCTAAACTGAAAGCTACCAGTTAACTACTCCTCATCACTGAGACACTTGAGCCCCAGTGTAATACTGGCCGGGGATTCCCTGCATTGCTCTGGGACCTGCTGTTTGTATAATCAAACACCGAACTGCAAAATCACCTTTCTAAAAAGACTAAAAGCAAGAGGCCAAGTTTCACTATTTAGTGTTCTGAAGCAAATTAGGGTTTGGGATTTCACTGGGAATGACCACTATCAACATGCCATCGCCCTTCCGAGGCATTTAGTTACAATACCTCCTCTGTTTTCCATTCAACTACCTCAGTTAAATTTCCACAAGAACCAAATACACAAAAAGTTGATTCCACGGTGTGGCTGAAAGCTTCTGGGTACAAACCCAGAGATTATGCAGACATTATGCAGAAAAGGCAAAGGAAAGAGAACAATGATTAGAAAACGTGATGACATTACCTTGCCCGTCTTGTGATCAAACCAGACGAGAGCATGGTTCCTTGACAGCACTTTGCAATCAAAGGTAGCATTATTCTGCGCAGGTCGACAGCGGGCCACAGAACGGCCAATTTTAATGGGTTCGTCCAGGTAGACATGACGCTCCTGAAAAGGGTGCGAGTTCGGGCGGCAAGTGAAGATGGCCAAGGCTGACGGCATCGAGGACAGACTGAGGGGTGTCTCTCCTACCAGGGACAAAGAGGAGTTCCACCGAATCCCGACTGCCCTTCACAAGCCTGTACCCCTATCCCCCCCAAAATTTTAAATCAAAACAAACTGCGCATTGTCTAAGCATAACCAGTGAACATCAACAACTCTTCACTAGAGTGGGAAGACAAGCCAGCACAAGCCCCATCACCTCCTTCAAACCCCAGCAGCGCCCTGATCACGAAAAGTCCCCAACTGGCAGCTTTCAGTCCATCTTCTTCCCGAGGAAGAAAAGGTTCAAACATCGGACAGCTTCGGCCAAGAAAAGTCCTGGAAGACAGTTTGGGGACTGGAGGTATCCAAGCAGATGAGTCACACGCCAATTCTTGCGTTTTGTTTGGGATCGCGGCCGCTTTTCCCCCTTGGTGGCGGAAATGTTGCAGCACTGCAGCATGAAGAAAGGGTCGGTTCGGTGCGGCCAAGAAAGTCTTTTTGGGCCGAAGGAAGGTGTACCCGAGCACCTCTCCGCCGACACCGCTCGTTCCCGGTTCCCGGGGGTCTCGGAAGTAGAAGGGCGAGAGGGTCTAGACAACCAGCAAGACAGTCTGCATTACCCCTGCTTCGCGGAAGCCGCCCGGGAGGTGGGACAGGACGCCCGGCCCCGCACGAGCCGAGGCGGCGTGGGCTAGGGTCCTTCGCGCGAGGAGTGGGACCCGCGGGGTAGGCGGGTGCGACCGAGGCGGGCCTCCCGGGCACCTGGCGGGCGTCCCCGCGAGCAGGGCGGGGATCCGGCTCGGCAGGCCGGTGCGGACCGTGCTAGGCGCAACCCCCGGAAGAATCGGGGGTCTCTGCCCGCAGGAAGTTGAGCCCTGGACAACTGAGCTCCTGGCTGTTGCTAAGCAGACCCGCTGCCTCCCTTCAGAGTCGCCCCTGCGAGGGTCGCATCTCAGGGACAGCAGCCGCAGTTCCTAGCGGACGAGGAGGTGGGGGAGGGAGACTGGCCCGGAGGTTGGGGGAGAGGCCTGGAGGCCCCGGGCTGGGTCCGCCGCAGCCTCCACTACTCGCGGCGGGCGGGACACACTCAGACCATGTCAGACGAAGCAGGAAACTTTCCGACCTGGTGGGGAAAACATCAAAACAAACGGCCGTCAGGCGCCGGTGCCCGCCCGCCTTAGCCCACGATCTACTCAACCCCGATACCACCAGCCCCCGAGATTGGCCTGGACTTCGACCGATCTCTCCGCGGACAGCCTGCGAGGGTTTAGAGTCCCGACGCCACAATGGGTTCAGCCGCCCCTGCCGCCGCCGCCGCCTCAGCTTACCTTGCCAGCGCCCGCCGCCATAGTGACTCTGACTGAAACCTACCCGGTGCACCGCCACCGGAATGCGCACCCTTCAAGGGCCCTCCTACCCCCTCTCCCGCGCCGTAGCCCGACGTGCCACGTGACTGACGCCATGGAAGCCATGATAGTCAAGGGCAGAAAAGAGGGCAAGCTAATTTTAACGAGCTCCCGCGTCATCTTAGTTAAGGGCTGAAAGCTTCAAACCATAAGACGATCTTTACGACCATTTTGGTTAAGGGCAAGGAAAAAAATTTGACCTGTTGCAGGTTTTCTAAATAAAACGTGCCAACTTCTTATTTTTTCATCTTGATAAGGAGGTACTAAGTTTTACTAAATTTTATTCACTGTAGTTCTCGTTGAAAATAGCACCGGCAAAAAGAAAAGACCCGTCCAAAGGAGATGTTTATTAGCAGTCATCTTAGATGTGGGCAATACAGTCCCTTGAGAGCTACCTCAGGTGTGAACAACCAAATTCCCACAAAGATAAGGAGGTACGTCCTCTCCCTGCTAAAGACTTCTTTGTGTATGAAGACGGATGGAACTGCTTTCTGATTTAAATGACAGATCTTCTCAATAAACCTATGATGTCTTCCCGAACTTCATTGCACTTTCTACCCTAGGAAGAATGTGACTCAAGAAAGTTTAAAATAATTTGCTTCCAGAAAGAGGTCTGTTTATAATATGAAAAAAAGGTTGGTCTTTACCGTCGCTCGTAATATTGAGGTAGATGAGTTTGGGGTCTGAACGAGGAAAGACTGCAAAATCCAAACAAAAATTTCAAAAAAGATGGTGGGAAAGAATCAATAATGACTTCATTCTTCAGATTCCTTTGATAACACGCTCTACTGTGTGACCTTGGACAAGTTCCTAACCTTTCAAGCCGTTTTTCCCATCTATACCATGGAAATAATAAACCCATCTGTTATTATGAGAATTCAAGATGATTGTCCATTTTGCTCATGAAGAATGATTTTTTATTGCAAAACTTATATATAGGGTTTTGGCTCTACCCTAACCTCTGTAATGTGCCCTGGGGACATAAAACCCTAAATAAACAAAACCTCTATCCCTATTGTCTGAGCATGCCTTAGTGTTATGGGATAGGAGTGAAAAATACAGACCCCTATCATTTTGATGTAGTGGGACCTAAGAAGGAGGCAAGCACTGACTAAAGGAGCTAAGTTTAATGTCTAAGGAGGTAACTAAAATGAATGACATTCAATTAAAAAAAAAAACAACTGAAGTTCAATTCAGTAAATAAAGTATTTTTAAATTGTTTCATACATTTCCAAGAAGGGGAAATAGTGAAAAAGGAAACAAGCTATTGAAACACTAGACCAATATACCTGCCACATGATAATGACTCAATATTTGACACATGAATGAAAAATATATACTGTTTCTCTTTATTACAGGATAAAGAAGGAATGGTACAAAGTGAGGGTGGAGAGAACATACATTAGATTATGAAGACCTTACATACTTTTCCAAGACTCTTCACTAACTCAATAACTACTACTGTGTTTCAGTTGCTTTATTCTGAGAAAAATCAGGATCCATTGAAAACTTTTAATACAAGATGGTGATAAGTTTTTATTTCTGATAAAATAACTTTTAGGCTTATGTGGAATAAAATAATATAGATCCTTCCACAAATCCCTAATGAATGCTGCGTATTAGTTTACAAATCATTGATGCATTCTTTTAGTCATTTATTGTGTATTTAATTGAATGCCTGATGAGACACTTTTCTCAAAGCTGAGGAACTTTGAAAGGCCCTGGAAAATAGCAAAGTCTCCCATAAGTTGGTCACACAATTTAGTTGATGACATAATGAGATCCTTGCTGCAATAAGTATATCAAGAATAACAGGAGCATGGTGAAGAAGTTTAACTGAGTCTTGAAAAAAATAGCAGGGGCTGAGGAGAGACGAGGAGGAGGATAAAAAAGGGAAAAAAGATAGAAGGAACAGGCCAACTAGTGTGATGGCAATAGGATAATGAAATGTTAGGCCAAAGTCATCATAAATTATTGAGAGAAAAGGATTCTAAGGAAACTACAGGTCCACATTACTGTGGTATATGGGGGTGAGGAGGATGAAGTGTAGTATCCATTGCTAAAGAATTGTAGGGAGTGCAAAGGACTGCAGAACATTTCCATCTTTCTCCTAGAAAGTCAAAGTAGAGTAAATGAAAATCAATGTCTCAGAATAAGACATTGCATCACCATTTACCAACATTGTATATGGTAAATTATTTAGCTTTTCTATGCCTGTTTCCTCATTTGAAAAACGGATAATAAGTGGATAAGGTAGTCTTGGACTGTTAAATAAATAAAACACTTGAAAAAATGCCCAACCTGATACTTGAAAATACTTGTCAGAAAATGTTAATTTTTGTTATTATTACTAATACTAAGAATTCTCCCAGTTTTCCACATTCAATAAGGAGAAAATTGTCTTTTCCATAATTTTTAATAGAGAAACTGGTTCATAAATATGGAAACAAAAATTGTCTCCTTATATTAAGTTCTACTATAACATTAATGTTAAGCAAATAGTGAGTTTTGTTTTTTTTCTACAAGAAAAGCTGGACTGCTATGTCCTGGAATGGAAGAATCTTACCAAGCTACATAGGGTAGTAGAAATGCCAAAATGGCATTGAAGGCGTTTTTCACCCACTGGCATTTGGTAGGCACAGAAAAGGCTTAAATTAAGAAATCTCATACATGAGATATTTTGAATTCTAAGCCATGTGGGTGTTCCCTACAATTCTGTATCCATACAATATTTTAATTAACTGAAAAACATGTCATGTTCTGAGCAATTTGGAATGGCAACATTTCCAATATTGTAGTTTTTATTTCCCTTGTTTAAGATTTTACCTTTTAAATAGATTATAGCTATTACTACTGCTATGATGTATGCTACTTTTCATTTTAAGAAAGCAAAAAGAAAACTGTAAAATTAGTACCCTTTTACCATGAAAGATAGGCAATTATTAGCATTTCAGATGTGAAGGAGACAACTCTGTAAATACACTCAGCAAACTCCCCTAATTGATACCAACTTAATTGGAGTTTGACCAATGATGTATGATATAATAAATTATGGAATACTTGCATAACTGCTTAAGCAGAGTATTTGGATTGCAAATGTAGATAAACGTACTAATTAACAATGAGACACAAAGTAATCAAATATTAAAATTGAGAGTATATTTTTGTTATGGAGAACACTAACTTATTAAAACTGAAGTTTGATCTTCCCAGTAAGGAAGGCTCTCCTCACAGGGTGGCTCTAATAAGTGGAAATATCCTGTCATTTCCCAGGTGTCCAGGGTGGAGTGACCCATACATTCCAGAGCTACTGCTCATCTGTTTGTGATTTTCTGGTTCTTCAGGAAATAAAAGAAAAATAATTATCTGACATCAAGTAAAAACATTTATCTTTCCACTTAACAATCTTTTCCTGCCAATATAAAAAATGGAAAAAAGAGTAGTAACTCTCAAAAGCAACACAGACAAGTAATCCAACTCCCTCATTTTACAGGAAACTGAGGCTTGTGTCCTCATGATAGATAAACCTTTTCCTCATGACAACCCCAAGTGGTATTAACCCCATCTTATAGGTAGGTAAACTGAGACTGCAAAATGTAAGTGTCTATGCTAGATTTAAAATACATGCTAACGTTTTGGTTTTGTTTTGTTTTGAAAGAATTTCTTTACCTTTTTTTGGATCGATAAAAGTAATGCATACTCAATATATGTATTCAAATAAACAAAAGCAAAGAAAGCATAAGTCCTCTTTAACCACATCACAAATCTTCACTCCAGAGGTAAATACTGTTTTGCCAGTTATATCCTTCCACAAATTTTTCTAAGCCACATGAGGCATGCTCTGAAAATAGCATATTTGGGAAATCGTCATTAAAAGCCTTATTTCTAGGGGCCCTCCCTGGTAGTGCAGCAGGTTGGAGCACTGCAAAGCTAAGCCAAGCTATGGCCCCTTCAGTGTGAGTTCGATCCCCACCCAAGAGGTGACTCACATAGCCCAGCAGACCTCTCCCGTCTCACCCACTGCTCCCCCCAGCAGTGTACTTTGTCAATCTGCATGCTCTGCTCCCCAATCTATTTCTGGTGAATCTTCTCACTACCCCTGCACCTTTGTATGCATAAGTAAATAAAATCTTTAAAAAAAAAAAAAAGCCTTATTTCTAAAAGTGAATAAGTCTATTTCAAGGGAAATGGGCAAAAGGAAGGGAAGAAACTATTTGTTTTAGACACTCTTGTTTAAGTCCCACTTTGATTAAGGAAAGTACTCACTGCTTTTTTTTTTTTTTTATAATCGAAGAATGTTACTTGGAATGTAACAAATGCATAGTGATAAAAAGGATGAGTCAGAAAGCCACTTGAGGCATTTTCTTTCTGAATTTTTATTGGTATATTTGGGCTTGTTTTAAATAATTTAGTTATCAATTAAAATAGCACAAAACATTTATATGTGGTGGTTTTATTCATGTAGTGATATTTTTAAAAGAGCATTTTAATTCTATTCCTTATTCTGGGAGAAGTATGACAATTTGAATCATCACTTTAGAACATAATTAATTGTGCTTCCTTTTAATAAGCTCCACTGAGCTTTTGTATCAGATAAGTGCATTGTTGCCACTATTGTACAGTACTGTCATAGATAAGGGTTAATAGCATCTCACCAAATAGCTATGCTTAGGAAAATTGACAGATTTTCTCAGAGATCTTTGGTCTTAAGCATCCCTAAGAAGATTGTATGAAACAGTGAAGAGGGGCCTTCCCTGGTGGCTCACTGGGTTGGAGTGCTGCACTGTGAAGCTAAATCAAGCTGTAGCCACTTCAGTGTGAGTTTGATCCCTGCCGGGGAGGTGATCCACAAAGCAGGGCAGACTTTCCCTGTCTCACCTGCTGCTCAGCAGTATACATAGTTGAGTTGGCTGTTCTCCCCACTCTTGTTTCTGGTGAATCCTCTCGCTGCCCCTGCACCTCTGTCTGTACCCCATTTCTGTATGCATGCATAAATAAATCTTTATTTAAAAACACACACACACACACACACACACACATACAAAACAGTGAAGAGACCTATGAAAAAAAGAGAGCCTAGAATGCCTGGAATTTCTTTACTCCTACTCCCTTCAAGCATACAAAGCTAGGGAGAGGAGATAATTGTGGAGATTTTGCTGGATTATATATGTAGGGCCTATTCATGCATCATGGTGTGTCCTTACGTAAGACAAGACTCTGCTTTGTTTTGAAATGCTTGATAATTTTTTTTTTAACAAATGATACCTCTTTTTTTTCTGGGCCCCTCAAATTATGGAGCTGTTCTGCCTTGAGTACTGTTTTGAGAGTCCCACCTCTTCTGCATAAGTCAAGCATGTTAACAAACATGACACGTGAAACGATGAAGGAGAAATTCAGACTATTGAAAGTGAAGAAAAATCCCTCAGAAATGAGAACATTTTAAGTGAAACCAGAGAGATCCATCTCTGCATCACCTAAGACTTAATTATGTAACTTGTAACATAGCAAAGATGATAACAGAAAAATAAAATTGCTTTGAGGCCTTCCCTGGTGGCGCAGCAGGTAAAAGCACAGCACTGAGAAGCTAAAGCCACTTCTGCATGAGTTCGATTCCCGCCTGCCCCGGAGGAGACCACATAGCGTGGCAGACCTCTCCTGACCCACCCGCTGCTCCCCTCAGCAGTGTACTTCATAGATCTGCCTGTTCTGCTCCCCACTCCGTCTCTGGTGAAGCCTCTCACCGCCCCTTTACCTCTGGCCTGTGCCCCAGTTCTGTATGCATAAATAAATAAATCTTTTTTAAAAAATTGCTTTGATTCTGTAACATATCTTCTCACTCTAGATTAGATTCTGTTGTTATTCTTGAAAACAGTGAAAATTTCATAGAATCAATATAGAATCTTGGATTTTATTATAACTTTATGAAAATTTCAAATGTTTAGGATAATTGAAATAAAATTACGGTGGGTGCACATACATGCCCCTCCTTGATTCAAAGTTATTACCATTTGAGGCCACCAGGGAGGGCCTCAAAGCAATTTTTTTTTTCTGATATCATCTTGGTATCTGTAATACCATTTGGCCATTTTTTTCTTATTTGTCTATCCAAGTGTATGTTTTCGGAAGTCTTTGACAGTAAGTTGCAGATATCATGACACTTTACTCCAAAGTAGATCAGCATGCAATTCCTAACAATACAGGTATACTCCTAAATAGCTAGGATATATGGGTATAAAGGGTAGGTAGTAAGTTATGTTACATGGCAAAGAAAAACTTGACAAATATGATTAAGAGTGCAGAACTTGAGCTGTGGAGATTATCCTGGCTTACCCAGGTGGATTTACTTTTAATCACATGAGTCCTTGAAAGTGGAAGATGGAGGCCGAGAGAAGGTTACAGATACACTGCATTTCTTTTTTTTTAAGGTTTATTTTATTCACTTATGCAACAAGAGTTGGGCTGTAGGCCAGAGATGTTGGGGGCGAGGTGAGAGGATTCACCAGAGACAGAGTGGGGAGCAGAACAGGTGGACTGACTGAAATACACTGCTGAGGGGAGTAGGGGGCAAGACAGGAGAGGCCTGCTGCACCATGTGGGTCAGCTCCCTGGCCAGTAATAGAACTCAGTGCTCCAGTGGCTGGTCATAGCTTCACAGAGCTAAGACTTAACCCCTTGTGCTACCAGGGAGATCCAGGTCCGAGATAAGTAACATCAGAACTCAACCTTGTTGCTAACTTGAAGACAGAGGAAGACGGACCAAAAACAAGGAAGGAAGGAAGCTCTGGAAGTTGGAAAAAGGCATAAAAAACTGAAACTCTCTGAGAGCCACTGGAAAGGAGCTCAGTTCTGCCAACACCTCGTGAGACCTAACTGGGGTTCTGACCCAGGAACTGGAAGATAATTCCTATAGTATAGTTTTAAGTCACTAAATTCATGTTCATTTATTACAGCAGAAATAGAAAATGAATGCCTCTCCCATTTATATTTACCTTTGAAATAATAATCTCTTATTCTGTTGGATATTTTATCTGAAGGATTTTCCTTTTTTGTTTTTAAAGACTTATTTATTTATGCATATAAGACCTGGGTACAGGTCAGAGGTATGGGAGGTGAGAGGATTCACCAGAGACAGTGTAGGGAGCAGCATAGGCAGATCCACTGAAACACACTGCTGAGGGAAGCAGTGGGCCAGACAGGAGACATCTGCAGGGCTATGTGGGTCACCTCCCCGGCCTGGGATAGAACTCTTGCTATAGTGGTTGCAGATAGCTTCTTGTGCTGGACTTTAACACATTGTGCCACCAGGGAGGGCCCAGATTTTCCTTTTCTATTTCACTTTGAAAACAATAACTTTAATGCTATGAGAAAAGAAAGGCAGAACCCTAGGCTATTCTCTGAAAGCAGGGCTAGATTTTCTATGGCTCTGTTTGCCAGGTCCTGGCAGGCTCATTTACAGAAGGGAATATAGAGGGAGGGGAATTGCCCTCCAGTCCTGTTAAGTACAGCAGCTATTTGTTTTAAGGAAAACAGTTTATTCCTAAGCTCTTATTTTTTTTAAAAGATTTTAATTCATTTATGCATACAGAAATGGTATCCAGGTCAGAGGTGCAGGGGCAGCGAGAGAATTCAACAGAAACAGAGTGGGGAGAAAAACAGGCAGATAGATGAAGTACACTCCTGAGAGGAACAACGAGCAAGACAGGAGAGGTCTGCTGCGCCATGTGGGTCACCTCCAGGGTGGGGATCGTACTTGCGCTGAAGCCACCACAGTTTGGTTTAGCTTGGCAGTGCAGCACTGCAACCTGCTGTTCCACCAGGGAGGGCCCTGTACTTACCTTTCATAGAACTGGTAACAATTTGTAAGGGGGTATGAGTATAATATCTTGATTAATGTCTGTTGTCCCTCTGTACCATATGCATTGGAAGAGTAAGGACCTTGGCTGTTTTTGCTTTCTATGTGCTATCACCAGCACATAGCTTGTTGCCTGACCTGTAGTAAACACAAAAACAAATGACTGGATCATTGACTATGCAAAAATCTAGTCCTTAAGTAGCTATTGAAAAATTAAACTGCTGTATACAATAGTATTGCAAATAATATCATTAAATTATATGTGAATTTAAACTACGTTATTTTAAATAATATTATATAATTTTCAAGAAAGAAAAGGTTGTTTTCAATATGAACTTAGGACCCCTTTGCAAATTATTATATTATAGAGGTCTTTTCCCTAGATACAGATACAGATTATACTGTCTGAATTTCATTCCCTAGACATCAATGTGTTCTTGTATATGTGTGGGTTTCTTCCAAAAGTTCTCTCAGGAGGTCAGAAACAGATTGTCTAGAAAGACAATGAGCAGTGTCTTCACTTCCTGCTGGAAGCCACTGTAGAGCCAGGCAGGCAGGGAGCCCACCCTGGGCTATTGTACTCAGCTGTGATTGTGATTCTCCCCTTCACTAGCCCAGATGGAGCGGTTTGCAGGCAATGGAGCTAAAATAAACTCTGACTAAGCAATGCCTCCCTTGCTGAAGAAATTTCTAAGAGTTAAAACTAACAGAAAAGTTACAGTTTTCTAGGAACACTTTTCTAGGAGTGTGAAAGTAGAGCATCATCAGTTAAAATAAAGAGCAGAGCAATGAGCCTGAAAAGCACTTGCACATTAAGCTTTGAGGAAGAGTCTACCCAGCCCCAACTTGTTTCCATGCAGTCTAAGTCTCAGTTCTATTTGGGTAAATATTTGTGAGAGGGAGCTTTTTTTCTTCTTCAAGTTGGCTGTTATTGGTTAGTGTCCTGTGCTTGCAAGCAGCGTAAACTAACCCCTGGTGAACCTAAGCTTATGAAAATTATTGGAAATGCATGGGGTAGCTCAGAGAATAGAAATAAATGCCAAAGAAGCAAGTATTGGGAGTAATGGGTAGCAAAGCTAATGAGAAGAGCTAATAGCAGCCTCTTTAAGCCACCAACTTCACTAGAAATGAACATACCCCTTTTTAGTGTTTTTGTCCCTTTCCTCAAGATTAAAATTCCCAAGTTTAATTCACCTAGATTGGGTTACTCCCATTTCATGGTTAGAAGGCCAAAGTACCTTGAAGGACAGCCCCTGAATTCTATATCTAGTAATACATGCATGATTTCCCAAAGTCATTGGATGGGAAGAATTATTGGGCAGACAAAAGCATTGGATGTCTACTTATCAGTCTATTCATTGAATGTACATTTAGGAAACTTTATTTTCTTGAGTATGATAGCAAAGAAGTATAGGCCTATGGAATCCTTGCAAATAATTTCCTTATGACCTTAAACAAATTGTGAACCCTCTCTGAGTCATAGTTTCCTCTTTTATAAAACATATTGAACAGTTAGACCAGAGCATCCACAATGGCTTATAGAGAGGAAAGAGCCAGAAAAGAGAGTTTCCTCCCACATACTGCCAGGCAATGTAACATTGACTGACTCATTTTCAAATTCTGGGTTTTTCTATGTATAAAATAAAGGAGTTGAGAAAACACTTTGAGTTTTCTCTAGCACCTACAGTCCATCATTACTCTATAAAATCATAGAGGAAAGTCATTAATTCTGTCTCTCCCCCGAAATCAATGGGATATCCATGTTGCTGTATTTTTTAAGATTTATTTATTTATGCATATAGAACTGGGGTACAGGCCAGGGGTGGTGAGAGGATTCACCAGAGACAGAGTAGGGAACAGAACAGGCAGGTCAATGAAGTACACTCCCGAGGGAAGCATCAAACGGGTCAGGAGCAGTCTGGCACGCCATGTAGGTCACTTCTGGGGCAGGTGGGGATCGAACTCATGTGGAAGTAACTTTAGCTTTTTAGTGCTGTGTTTTAACTCGCTGTGCCACCAGGGAGGGCCCTGGGATATCCATGTTTTTAGGAAATATATACTGAAGTATTAAGTGGTAAGGCCTTATGTATGAAACCTACTCTAAAACAATTCAGAAAAATGCATATATTCATGTATAATACATATGCACATATGTATTAACATACATAGAAAGAGAGAGGGGAAAAGAAGAATATGACCAAGTTTTTAAAAATAGTGAACTTGAACAGTGTGTAGGAGTTCTTTGTGCTATTCTTGAAATTTCTCTAAATGTAATTATTTCAAAGTGAAGTTCAAAAAAAAAAAGTCAAGGGGAAGGGCAAAAGGAAATCTGCTCCTCTGCTTGTGTGTCCAAGGGCCTTTTTATGAATTATTTGTGTGACAGAAAGAATATTTGTATGTCCACATTGCTAGATCCAAAATCTCTAGGGGAAGTTCCTAGTGCCAAGACATGAACTCTACAATGAGTTCTCACTATTGATGTGACAATGCTCCACTGTTGACCTGGAAGACACTGGATAAGGCCTATCTATTTATTCTTCTTGAGGAGACTGACTAAGTGGGTGGAGATTTCCTGTTGGCTTTTCTGATTTTATTTTGTTTTACCAGCTGTTCTGTTTGGAACAACATATTTAAGACATGGCATATATATTTAATATTTTGTAGTTTTAATAGTCACCTATAACTCAATAGATGTCTCCACTTAGTATTAATGTGATTAAAACCAAACATTATTACTTTCACATAGTCATTTCTTATTCCATAATGATTTCAGTATCAGAAGGGTATACACTGCAGGATCACATTAGTAAAACTGTTGAACTTGGGGCCAGAGGTGTGGGGTGGGGAAGGTTGAGAGGATTCACCAGAAACAGTGGGGAGCAGAACAGGTGGACCTACTGAAATATACTGCTGAGGGGAGCATCAAGCGAGATAGGAGAGATCTGCTATGCCATGTGTGTTAGTTCCCTGGCCAGGGATCCAACTCAAGTCACAGTGGCTGGCAATAGCTTGATAGCACTGAGACTTTAGCCTATGCATGACCAGAGAGGCTGCTGTTCTGTATAATTCTGATTTAAAATGTTTAAAGTTACTGCCAAGTCATAAGTGCAGTTATATTGCCTTTAAGTATATATATTTTTTCATTATATATTTTATTTTAGAAGACCATTTAATTGTATGTAAATAATTGTATTCTTCATAAAAATAAATTGAAAAGTATGAAAAAAAATCACTGTAGGAAAGGAAATTGTCCTACTATTGTATGAACTTTCTACTCCCCATAATTAGCACTTTCCATATATTACTTCATTGAATCTTCAAAAGAAGACTAAAGAGGAAGATATTAATATCTCCATTTTTAAAAAAGATTTATTGGCCCTCCCTGGTGGTGCAGCGGGTTAAAGCACTGCACTGAGAAACTAAAGCCACTTCCGCATGAGTTCGATTCCCGCCTGCCCCGGAGGTGACCACATGGCGAGGCAGACCTCTCCTGACCCGCCCGCTGCTCCCCTCAGCAGTGTACTTCGTCGATCTGCCTGTTCTGCTCCCCACTCTGTCTCTGGTGAATCCTCTCACCCTCCGCATCTCTGGCCTGTACCCCAGTTCTATACGAATAAATAATAATAATCTTTAAAAAAAAAAAAAAAGATTTATTTATTTATGCATATAGAACTTGGGTACAGGCCAGAGGTGCAGGGGCGGTGAGAGGACTCACCAGAGACAGAGTGGGGAGCAGAATAGGCAGACTGATGGAGTACGCTGCTGATGGAGCAGCAGGTGGGTCAGGAGAGGTCTGCTGTGCCATGTGGGTCACCTCCAGGGCCAGGATGAAACTCATGCTGAAGTGGCTTTAGCTTTTTAGTGCTGTGTTTTAACCCACTGCGCCACCAGGGAGGGCCTTTAATATCTCCATTTTTAGAAATATTTATTTTCTTACCTAGAAGAATTGGGGTGTAGGCCCGAGGTGCAGGAAGTGAGATTCACAAGAGACAGAGTAGAGAGCAGAATAACTAGATTTTTTTTTTCTGAAATACACTACTAAGGGGAACAGTAGGTGAGACAGTAGAGGTCTGCTGTGCCATATGTATGTCAGCTCCTTGGCAGGGAAATGAACTCAGGCAGTAGTGATAGCACTAAGGCTTAACCCTAAGGCCACCAGGGAAGTCCAATATCCCCATTTTACGAATGAAGTTAAGCTATGTGCTCAAGTTCATGTATTTGTTATAGGTAATAGCATAGGACATGTGGTAGGTACTTATTAAATATTTAATGAATAAATAATACTAATAACAGTAACAGCTTCATTTTACTGAACATCTTTCAGTAACCTAGGATGCTCTAAAACCTGACATGTTCTCCCCTAACCCAGACATTCCACTTTTGCCCTCACTACCTAAACCCACATTCCCTACCACCATAAATTAGATCAGGTTTCCTTTTATTATATCCTAGACTTCTTCTATAGAGCATTCATCACAATAACAATTAAGTAGTTTCTTTTATTCCCTTCTGGACTGGAATCTTAGTAAAGGCAGTGATACATTTTTATCTGTTCCCCACTTTATCCCAGCATCTAATGGTATGACTGAAACATAATCTGCCTGCCTAGTAGGGCTTTATTATATATTTTCTCTCATAATACTCAACCACTTGAGATAGATTCTTATCATCATTTTACAGGTAAAGAAACCAAGGCTCATAGAAGTTAAGTTCCCCAGCATAGGGGAAGCACCATAATGCCTGCCTTCAGTATCTCGTTATTTCACTGCAACTCACTGTTTCCACGTGACAATCTGCTTGACATTATTTCCTATCTCCAGGCACTACCCATTCCTTTACTTTCTCTTCCAGTTCCTATTTTTGCTATCTGATCTGTGGACTCTAATGAAGAGACATGCTTTCCAAGAAGTAATTACAGCAGGTGATATAACCAGGTTAGCTGAGGCCAAGATCTTATGACCTTGATGAGCAAAGCAGCTGGAAACAGCACCTTCTAGAGCCAAAGGATTCAGTTTCCCTTTGGTATTAACTCTTACTTAGTCATGGGAAGTAACTTGAAGTAGTTTCTTTGATTATATAAGTGCATGTCTAGCTCAAAGGGGAGACTAGAAATAAATTTAAAAAATCAAATGTAAATATTTCAGGCTACTAAAACAAATTCTATTATTAGTTTTCTACCTCTGTAGATTATGATTTCTATAAAGCAATGCTTTTTTATATGTAGGTCTAGGTTGTCTGATGCTTCTGCATTGCTGGATATCTTCACAGAGTTGAGAAGACTATTTGGGCAATTGTTTTGAGAGCTATCAAAGTGGGATGGAAACGAATGCTGAGGGCGTATGTGCACTGAATTTCTTCAGTCAGTGATGGAGGAGAGACTGTGAGCAAGAAATGCAGTGTGCTTGGCTTAGTACAACATAATGTAGATTGTTGAGTTCCATCTGTGATGTTATTTAAAGACTGAAAATCTCAATCCTAGACCTTATGAATTGAATTTGTGATGACAGGTTATGCCAGAGAATATCATCAGGTGGTGGTAGAGTTTTGAAAGGCCCTAGATTTGTGCCATTCTGAGGGTGTCAACAGTGGACTTCTCAGAGTAGTCACTGCCAGTGGCATTGTAAGTTTTCCTGTCTCCTTTTCTGGTATTCCTATGCCTTCTGAGAAACACTTTATTATCTGACACATCTGTCCTCAGTTATGTTCCTGAGCTTGTTTCCTTTCTCAGGTGAGTAGCAAGCAAAGCCAGTGACATAACTCATGAAGACATCTTTGCAAGACAGTGGTGCCCTGTGAACCTACTTCCTCATTAGGATGAGAGTCAGCAGGGCTGCAGCAGATCCAGAAAATCAGGATGAATGAATACGAGATTTTCCTGAGAACTGCAGATATGAAAACATCAGAAATATGGGAGGGCACACTTGGTTGTTCTCTCTGGGAAATGGGCCATGAGGGCTTGTGCCATAATAATATAAACATTAAAATTAAGTATGGGCTTATTTTGTTGTCTCTGGCTGGGTCAGTGAGGTAAAATGTGTATTTGAGTTACTCTATGCTATATAGCCAGTCTCCAAGATAACTCCCACAATTGATCCTCACTTGTTTGTAATCATGTTCTTATCTATCTTCCTCCACAGTGATTCTTTGTGGCACAACAGATTGCTACAGAGAGGATATAGTAAGTGGCTTCCAATGGTAGCTTGTTAAAGGATTTACAACTCTGCTTTGGTCTCTGGGAGGACTTATTTTGGGGGAGGCCAGCAGCCATCACATGAAGACTCTTCAGCAACTTTGTGGAGAGGCCTACAGGGAAAAACTGAGTGAGGCCTCTGCCAACATTCAGCACCAACTCATCAGCCATTAGATACAGATTTTCTAGTCCCAATCAGAAGAGTATAGTTCCAGCTGAAATTGAACTAAATCTCATGAAGAATCCCAGCCAGGACTTCTCAGTCAAGTGGCTCCCATAACCCTGATGAATAAAATATTTGTTATTATTTTTAGCTACTAAGTTTTGGGATAATTTTTATGTGACAATTGAAAAAACCTATTGCCGGTGCTATAGAAAAAAAAAAAAAAATAGGAAACTACCTAAGTAGAACAGAAAAATCTTCAGCAAAGAGAGGATATGAGTTGACTTGTCAAAGATGAGTAGGAACTTGCAGGTACATGTAAAACAAAGAGAAGTCATTTCAGGGCCTGGCTTATTTGAAAAAGAACAATTAGTTCAGCATCACTGGGGTACAGTATGTTTCAAGAATGTGATAGAAAGAGATTAGAAGAGTAGACAGGAATTGACTCACAATGTCATGTGCATAAATTTGTCTTTTATCCTGAAGGCACTGAGGAGTCTAAAGAGCCTATTATTTTCCCCATCCTCATAAGTTTCCTTTTCTGATCTACTTGTTTCACTACCTCTAATGTATTATGATCTATGCCCCATTTCTGTATCACTGGATTAATTTTTTTTATTTCCTTCTATTTATTTTACCTATTTTCCAGTAAATTGATATCAGCTTCATAATCTCCCACTTCCCCCTATTTTTTTCCTTTTTCCTCTTCCTAGTTTTTGTAAACAAATGAAAAGAAAACCTCTTCTTTATTGAGTATATAACAGGTGTGGCATAATTTTTTATTTCCTTTTTTGAGTATTGTACAGACTTGGTACTGTTTTTTATCTCATTGTCAATAGCCATATAATTCTTTGAAATTGTTTTCACCTCATATAGTGATTTTCATCTCTAATACCTAAGAATTGTTTAATTAATACCCAGAACTCCAAGTTGGAATGCAAGCATTTCACCTTATTTGCCCTGATTTACTTACTCAAAACTACATATTTAGAAATATCATATGCAGTGCTCATAGCATTAGCATCTCAAGGATTAAAGGATTTCTTTTTTAGTTTGAGATTTCATTTATTTTTAATAATAGTTTATTTTTACATCATTTTGTGCCTTTTTCCATTTCATTTGTAATCCCTGTGGGCTTCCCATCACCAGATCACCTGTTTGCCATAACCATAGTCCAGTGCTCTTTCCTCCCCCCATTTTTGATCCCATTCCCCACTCCACCCGCATAAAATAACTCTAGTATATAGTTACTCATTATTATTATTGTTATTATTTTCTCCTCTGGTCCTTTATACTCCAGCTATAAATGAAACTACCGATATTTTTCCCTTTTCTTTCTGGCTTATTTCACTAAGCATTTTCTTTTCAAAGATTAAAGAATTTTTTAAAAAGTAACTTGCAAACGGGGATGGGGGTGAGGGGTTGGGGTGGGGGTTGGGGAGGGAAGTGCAAGGGACTATGGTGATGGCACACGGGTGCTCGGTGATGGGAAACCCACGGGGATTACTATTGAGATGAAAAAAAAATGTACATGATGTATGTACATGATGTAAAAATAAACTGTTATATATAAAAAAAGTAACTTGCAAGTCATACAATTTTGTAAGCAAGTTGGCAAGAATTATTGTAGTAAATGTGTTAGAAATTCCTGATTTGAGCAGTACTTTTTCCTTTGGTTGTTTCAAAACTATCTTTGTCTCAGTAAAAATTAATGTCATTGGAATTCAAATAATCGCATTTGTGGAAATAACTATGATAAAAAAAATTAGCTACTTGATGGAAAACTGTTTGGAGGTTCCTCAAACTGCTAAACATGGAGCTTCCCTACGACCCAGCAATCCCACTCCTAGGTATCTACCCAAAAGACACAAAAACACTGATTGAAAAAGATACTTGTACCCCCATGTTTATTGCTGCTTTATTTACAATTGGAAAAACATGGAAGTAGCCCAAATGCCCAAAAGTAGATGACTGGATTAGAAAGATGTGGTACATATATACAATGGAATATTACTCAGCAACCAAAAAAGAGAAACACATGTCTTTTGCAGCAACTTGGATGGAACTGGAAAAGATCATGCTTAGTGAGATAAGCCAGAAAGAGAAAGAAAAATACCGGATGGTTTCACTCATAGCAGGAGTATAATGGACCAGGCGAGAAAATAACAAAAATAATGAACAACCATATACCAGAGACATTCTGTGGGGATGGAGTGGGGAATGGGATCAAAAATGGGGGGGGGGGAAGGGAAGGAAATGCACGGGACTATGGTGGTGGCACATGGGTGATTTGGTGATGGGAAACCCGCGGGGATTACAATCAGGATGGAAAAAAAAAATGTGCAAAATGATGTAAAAATAAACTTTGTAATAAAAATAAATAAATAAATAAATACAACTGAAAAAAAAAATAGCTACTTGTTTTTTGTTAACAAAAATGTCCAAGAAAATTAATGTTCAAAATTAGTAATTGAAGGCTAAGTGTTTTTTTAAAGGTTTATTTATTTATTTATTTTTAAAAAGACTTATTTATTTGTTCATACAGAATTGGGGTACAGGCCAGAGATGTGGAGAGTGAGAGGATTCACCAGGGACAGAGTGGGGAGCAGAACAGGCAGATCGACGAAGTACACTGCTGAGGGGAGCAGCGGGCGGGTCAGGAGAGGTCTGTCGCGCCATGTGGTCACCTCCGGGGCAGGCGGGAATCGAACTCGTGGAAGTGGCTTAAGCTTCTTAGTGCAGTGCTTTAACTCTCTGGCCACCAGGGAGGGCCCTAAAGGTTTATTTATTTATGCATACAAGAGCTGAGGTATTGGCCTAAAGTGTGGGGTGGTAAGAGGATTCACCAGAGACAGAGTGGGGAATAGGACAGGCAGATGTACTGAAGTATACTGCTTAAGGGAGCAGAAGATGAGACAGAAGAGGTCTGCTGTACCATGTGGGTCACCTCCCTGGCCAGCAGCTGAACAAACTCCAAGTTGTGCTGCAGAGGCTGGTGATAATTTGATAGTGCTGTCTTTAACCCCTGTGCCACCAGGGAGGCCCAGACCCAGCATTGCTAATTTTTTGTGAATTCACTTCCAGTCATCTCATCATATATATTTTTATATGTACATATACGGGCTTGTAGTTTGGTGTATAAAGAATCACATTCACTGTAGTGTTTTGTTAACTGCTTCTTTCATTTTTGACACTGTAAAGACCCATTCACATCTGTAATATAGATTTGTTTTCCTTTCTAAATGGATGTAGATATCACATTAATACCGTAACTTAATCAGTCATTCACATATTGTTGAATATTTAGATTATCCCAAGATTTTCCTTTAATTAACAATGCCATGGTGAAGATCTCTGTCATATTTTGGTCTTCTTTTTATTTATTTGTTGGCTAGTTAATTAACTCAAATAAAGCAAGGTACAAAGACCCCATTCATCAACTTGTGTCATCACAAGTTACTTCTGTAATTGCAGTAAACTACACAAGACTTTAGGCTTTGAGTGGTCCTGGGAATCTGAATTAGCATTACACTGTTAATCCTCTTTTTTCAGGTCACTGACAGCCCTCTCCAGAGGTCATCTCCATTCTTGGCAGCAAGCAGCCCAGCACACTTACAGCTGTTTCCAGGGTCTCAGTGCTTACTGCCCTGTTTCTCAGACACCCTGCAGCCATTCCAACCTGAGTCTTGTCCTTTGCTGGATGTTCTGAAAATGGGTGCCACTTAAAAAATCCTAAAAACTGGGCCCTCCCTGGTGGCACAGGGTTAAAGCACAGCACTAAGAAACTAAAGCCACTTCAGCATGAGGTGGATCCCCATCCCAGAGGTGACCCACATGTAGGGGCAGACCTCTCCTGACACTCCCGCTGCTCCCCTCAGCAGTGTACTTCATCAGTCATCCTGTTCTGCTCCCCACTGTCTCTCTGGTGAGTCCTCTGCACCTCTGGCCTGTACCCCTGTTCTGTATACATAAGTAAATAAATCTTTTTTAAAAGTCCTAAAAACCCCACACTCCTCACTATATGTTGTTTTTGCATTACCAAAGGCTGTTTTTTGAGGCGACGAAGTAAAGAGGAAGCACTGCTCAATCTTTTCACATAAACCTATGACTAGACAGTTGTCTTTAGAGGAGTTACTTAACCTTGTGAACCTCAAATTCTTTATCGATAAGATAGCAGCAAACTGCCAGTTTTAGGTAGAGGCCATAACATTTAGTTGTCTTTAGCTATTTTTATTCTCTTCCATTCACATTCTGCCTCTTCAACTTTCATGTAAATCCAGAATCTGACCACTTTCCCCCTCCACCACTCTGACCTTGGGACCAGCCTCCAGGTGTCTCTCCTGTATCTTTGCAGTAGCCTCTAAGTAGGCCTCCCTTCTGCCCTTGTTCAATTTGCAAGTCAATAACATTTTTTTCCAAGCTATGCATCCTTTAAAAAGGACTGTGGCTTTACATGTGACTTAGCAAAAAAGCAAAGTTCTTAGACTACCTTCTAAAACCCTCTGATAAAATTTAGAACCCCTCCAACTTCTCTGACTTTGATTCCAACCATTTTTAACTCTCCCCTTTCCAAAATATGTCAAATATTCCTTTTGCATTTATTGTTTTCTCTTCTTTCATCTATCCTCAAGAGTAACAGTTGTCTCTGTTTAGGTATTATTTGCTCAAAGTTATATCAATATTTCCATACTCTGCTCCTTTTTCCTCCATCAGACATATCACTGACATACTGAAACAAATCCTATTATTTGTCTCTTAAAACTGGAATGTAAGCCTGTTGAAGTAAAGGGCTGGCCTGTTTAGTTTTCCTGTGCCTACAAATAATGCCTACCACTTTAGGAATCTAGCAAATACTTGTTGAATGAATTAATGGACAATCGTAATAATTGTTACCTTTCCGAGTTGGAGTGAGGGTTTATTCTGATAATGTAGTGTCCACTGAGTAGTAAGGATCATGTAAATATAAATTATTGTTGAATCACTATTATTATTACTGTATTTAAAGTAGTCATCAAAAAAAAAAATACTAGACCAAAGGACATTCCAGCAAAGGACTGACTAGAGCAGAGACTGTCACTAGGAAATGCACTGCAGGTAAATGTGACTTGTACTGCTTATGTGATCTTTTGATAAGCTGAAGTTGGGACTTAGCCCGTGGACTGAAAGTTTTAAGGAACAACTGATACCAAGGTCACACACACCCTGATTCATGCATTCCCCAATCTCTGCCCTTGCTTTAGTCAATAAATAATACTCTGTTACCTAGTTGTTAAGGATTCAGACTTTAGAGAGACCCCATCCCTACCCACAGTGTAAGGCCCCCCTGCGTACATAAAGAGCATCCCTCCTCCTCTATGAGTGATGCCTGCTTCCTGACAGAATTCTGCCGTAACACTATGAGTATGTGAAAAAACTAGATATTGGTAAGAGATAAGGTTGGAAACATAAGAATGGGGCAGAATGTGAAAAATTTCTACTCAAAAACTCAGAAGTCTAACAGTGGAGAGCCATTAAAGATTTTCAGCAGAAAATAAGATCTAGATTTTGGAAATATCTGTTGTGATGATCAGTTATCTGTGTTACAGAGTTGCTTTTTCTAGCTTGGGGGAGATGGATTTGTTAACGGGGGAAAAAGTGCTTGTTTCAAAAGGTTTGCTGGATTTTTTCAAGAGATAGGTTTATTGGACCTGGCCTGGGACCTAGTTGATCCCCTTTTGATGTAGGCATCAAGCATGCTGGAAGTGGGAGGGTCTGAGAGCCAAAGCTTTGGTGGGTTACTGTGGGCCAGTCTGAGTTGCTAGCTCTTTCCTCTTTCTTGATTCTAATTTGCTTAAGCTTTGCATTACATCTTTCCCAGAACATTTTAAAGCAAAGATTTATTTATTTATGTATATAAAAACTAGGGTACAGGCTAAGTGTGCACTGAGGGTAAGAGGATTCATCAGAGACAGAGTGGGGAACAGAACAGGCAGATGTACTGAAATAACTGCTGAAGGGAGCTATGGGCAAGACAAGAGAGGTCTGGCTGTATCATGTGGATCTCCTCCCTGGCGGGGGATCTAACTTGTGGGCAGTGGCTACAGATAGCTTCATAGTGCTGCAATTTAAGCTCTTGTGCCATCAGGGAGGCCTTCTTTGCCAGAACTTGACTGTGTTCCATGTCTTGGTTTTCTACCTCACATGCAATTTCTGACTATGTCTCTCTTCTTACATAACACCATTTTCAACTAAAATGTTGCCATTCAAAGTGGTGTCTTGGAGTCAGCCGCAATGGCATCGCCAGGGCTGCTAGAAATGTAGGATTATCAGGACCCAGCTAGCCCCACTGAATTAAAGTCTGCATCTTAAAAAAAAAACAAAACAAAAAAAAAGCCTGATAATTTGTGTGCACATGCAAGTTTCAGAGGCACTACTCTACTCTTAAGCATACCTTACCCAGCGGTTGCATTCGTGTTCTTTGGGGGGCCTCTCATCACTTCAAATAAATACACATGTTATTTGCTATCTAAACATACTTTCTGGACTAGTTCCCCTAGCTACCCTCTTCAACTACACAGCTTTTTACACTCCACTTTCTGCATAGAAAGTTTGAAGCAGCAGCTGCTCTGAATGCGCAACATGTCTATGTACAATGGCTAGATCATCTACATCTGAGTAACTTAAAAGTATTGCTTAAAATGTGGATTATAGATATAGATTATGCATAAATAAGTAAATCTTCAAAGAGAGAGAGAGAGAGAGAGAGAGACTGGGCCCTCCCTGGTGGCACAATGAGTTAGTGCACAGCACTGCAAGCTGGCCGCAGCTGCTTCAGTGTGAGTTCTATCCCCTGCCCCAGAGGCGACCCACATGGCACAACAGACCTCTCCTGTCTCGCCTGCTGCTCCCCTCAGTAGTGTACTCCATCGATCTGCCTGTTCTGCTCCCCACTCTGTAAGTGGTAAATCCTCTCATGACCTCTGTACCTCTGGCTTGTACCCCAGTTCTGTATACAAAAATAAATAAATCTTAAAAAAATAAAAAATAAAATAAATGAGACTGCTTTATTATGTCCAAAGTTTCATTGTGTTCCTCTTTAACAATATCTTATATCAGGCCAGATAGTTACATAGTCAATCCTATTGGGAAGGGGCCTCCTTGGTGGCCTTGGGGTTAAATCTCAGCACTGTCAATCACCAATAAAGCCTGAGTTTTGCTGCCCCCTGTAGCAGTGTATTTCAGTAAATCTACCTGTTCTGCTCCCCTCTCTGTCTTTGGTAAATCCTTTCACCCCCCTTCATCTCTGGCTTACACCCCAGTTCTTCTATGCATTAAAAAAAAAAGCACCTAAGAAGACGAAGACAAAGGGGAAATAACATATTTATTATATTTTCTAGGTTATAATATTAAATAAATAAACATAACTTTTTTTATGTCATTCATCAGAGTCTGGAATTTGGGAGGTGGAGAAAAGTGATGTAACAGGTGTTTGGTGCCAACAGTTTGCTGGTATAACCTCTTTATTACAGACTATGTCAGGGATTCCTACCTCTCACATGAAGGTTGTACAGAATAGGTGAAAAAATGGCAGCAGTGGTTAAATAACTATAATGAAATTAAATTTAAATGAAGGCTGAACTTTAATGAAAAGGAATCAAGAGACCAAGGAGGGGACCACCCTCCCCCCTATAGTTTTGGTTTAGATTTTAAAAACCCTTCAAAGAATTAGAACATCAAAAACAAAAGTCTCCTTTTTTTTTCCTCAAAGACATTCAAGACACTAAGAGCATTGTATCATGAGTCTAAAATGAGTTATCTTTTTTATAAACCCTCAGCAAGATCTAATGTGATGCTTTTAGAGCTCATGTAGTGCTTTCTTTTTTAAAAAAAAATAGTTTTTAAATTTATTTAATTTATTTATGTATACAAGAGTTGGGGTATAGACCAGAGGTGTGGGAGGAGTGGAGAGGAGTACAAGACAGGAGTACAAGGGAGGGTAAGAGGATTCACTAGAGACAGAGCAGGGAGCAGAACAGGCAGATCAACAAAATACACTGCTAAGGGAAACAGCAAGCAAGAGAAGAGCAGTCTGCTGCACCATGTGGGTCACCTCCCAGACCAGGGATTGAACTCATGCTACGGTGGCTGCTGATAACTGATATTACTCCGACTTAATACTTTGTGCCACCAGGGAGGCCCTACAGTAGTTTCTTTTGCTCAGTTCTTAAACTCTCCTTTAATTTACATTCTTATAGGGGCCTCTCCTTGGTTACATTTCCTTGTCTAGTTATAAACTTCCTTAGGTCAAAACTGTGTATTCTCCTCTTTGTAGCTATCAACAAGTATTTGTTGCATTCTCTCTGTTTAGCAAAGTGAAACATACACAAATGTAAGTAAAAAAAAACAAGTAGTTTAGCTTACCCACTTAAATCTGTAACAATTGGAGCCTTCCTAATGGTGCAGGAGTTAAAGTCAGCACTATTGAGGTATCACCAGCCACTGCCTCATGAGTTTGATCCCAGGCAAGGGAGCTGACCCACATGGCACAGCAGACCTCTCCTCTCTCGCCCACTGTTCCCTTCAGCAGTATATTTCAGTACATCTTCCTGTTCTACTCCCACTCTGTCTCTGGTGAATCCTCTCACACCCCACAACTCTTGCCTATACCCCAGTTCTTATATGCATAAATAAAAATAAATATATTTTTTAAATCTGTAACAATTACTATAAGGTAGTATAAAAGTATGTGAAGAATAAAGACATGAGATTTGATCCCATACAATTTGTCCTGGGAGGTGTAAAAATGCTAAAGGATAGTGAGTATGGCATGTGGGCCCTTAACCCTAAGCAATTCAACCTTGGACTCTCAGGAAAAATTCTAGTACTCTAGAAAAATTAGATGCACTCAATAGAATTGCTCATATTCAGATATAAAAGAATGGCACTGAGTATCTTCAAGCTATCATGATGAGCCAAAATTTAGTTATAAGCTAACTCCATTAGAGGGCTCGATAGCTGTGGTAGTTTCTCAAGAGAACCAGGTTCTCCTGGCTTCAGACCCCACACATTAAAGGATTCAGTTCCACATGATCCCCATTTTCAGTTGCCAGTCACACATTCTAGGTTGTCACTTCTACATGCAAAAATCAATTTCATGACTCCAGAGATTCTAAGACTTTTTGAAACTAACTACTAGGAACCTGGGACAAAGTCCAAGTATTTATTTTCATTATATCACTCAGTCCTAGCCAACTAAAACACTTATTTGTCAGATCCATCTAAAGTAGGTCTTTCCTACTTATTTAATCTCCCTTTTATGCAATGTTTATTTCTTCACACATGTAACTCACCATTACTTCATTTCTCTGTTTGTTTATGTCATTTTTACCTCCCCCCTTAAGAAACTATAAACTATAATGGCAAATAATAAAGAATAAACTGATACTGGGCAAAACCATAGAGAACAAAAACTGATACCAATGAAACTGAAGGGTGTCCAGGGACCCCAGACTATTAAGAGAAAAATAGCCACTGACCTTCTAGAATTCATGCTACTTGTACACTTCAAGGCAAAGTAATCATACTCTATTGTGCTCTAAGATCTTTAATCAGTGAGAAGTTCAAAGGGCAGAGACACAGAGGGAAAGACAGAAGAGGGGAGATTTCAAAATAGGAACTGCTGATGGAACTCTGAAATCCCCCATCCCCTCCTCATAGGCAAAGTTAGGCAAATAGGCAGGCCCCAGAGTGGGACCACTGAGGTCTAAAAGAAAAGGTCTGAGAGAACCAGTCCAAAACACCTCCTCAAGAAGGTTAGGCAGGGCCCAGAGGGCTGGGAGAGTGTCTCCTGCCTGCCAAAGTGCCCGAAGCTGTGAAAGACAGCAAAGACCTGGAGGTGTGTCTGACCTCCTGTCTTGTCATTCCTCTCCCTATTCCACAATGCTTCCACTGCTGTGGTCTCCCTCCCAGCAGTTCCCAGTTCAGTGTCAGGAGTTGTAGTCAGAGGTCAGAGGCACAAAGAGAGTGGAGTTTGTAGAGTCACTCACTGCCCAGGTTGTTCTTGTAGAGCCAGCCTGCCTTGAGTACAACTATGTTTTGCTCATTTTTATAACCTCAGCAAATTGTCAATGAATGTTTATGAATGAAATTTCAAAGCACATATTAAAAAATGAGTGAGTGAACTCGTAATAAGGGAGATGCAAATTAAAACCACAATGAGATACCACCTCACCCCAGTGAGAACGGCACATCTTCAAAAAACTAGCAACAACAAATGTTGGCGAGGATGTGGTGAAAAAGGAACTCTCCTGCACTGCCGGTGGGAATGCAAACTAGTACAACCACTACGGAAAACTGGAGGTTCCTCAAACTGCTAAACATGGAGCTTCCCTACGACCCAGCAATCCCATCCTAGGTATCTACCCAAAAGACACAAAAATACTGATTGAAAAAGATACTTGTACCCTCATGTTTATTGCTGCTTTATTTACAATTGGAAAAACATGGAAGCAGCCCAAATGTCCAAAAGTAGATGATTGGATAAAAAAGATGTGGTACATATATACAATGGAATATTACTCAGCAACCAATAAAGAAAAACACATGTCTTTTGCAGCAACTTGGATGGAACTGGAAAAGATCATGCTTAGTGAGATAAGCCAGAAAGAGAAAGAAAAATACGGATGGTTTCACTCATAGCAGGAGTATAATGGACCAGGTGGAAAATAACAAAAATAATGAACAACCATATACCAGAGACATTTTGTGGGGGTGGGAGTGGGGAATGGGATCAAAAACGGGGTGGGGGGAGAGAAATGCACGGGATTATGGTGATGGCACATGGGTGACTTGGTGATGGGAAACCCGTGGGGATTACAATTGAGATGGAAAAAAAATGTACAAAATTATGTAAAAATAAACTTTTGTAATAAAAAATAAATAAATAAATAAAAGTAATTAAAATCCTAAAAAAAAAAAGAATGAGTGAAACTTTTTTGACAAAAAAGTCCTTTAAATCAGCAAGCTTGGGGCTTGACAAATATTTTCAATTTATTTATGTGCCTGAAGCCAAATACTTTTTGCTGTGGTAAAATAATATAACATAAAATTTACCATTTTAACCATTTTAAAATAGTTTAAATATAGCTCACTGGCATTAAGTCCATTCACGATGTTATGCAACCATCATCAATTGTTATCTAGCTCTAGAACTTTTTCATCATCTCAAACTGAAACTATTGCACATATTAAACAGTAACTTCCATTCTCTCCTCCTCCCAGCCCCGGGCAATCATCCATTCCACTTTCTGAATCTATGAATCTGTCTACTCTAGATACATGATATAAGTGAAATGATAAAATATTTATCTTTTTGTGTCTAGCTTATTTTATTTTCATCCACATCATGGCTTGTGTCAGAATTTTATTCCTTCTTAGAGTTGAATAATATTTCATTGTGTGTGTGTGTAGTAAATATAACATATCTATAAGTCACATTGTATTATCCATTCGTCTGTAGATGGACATTAGAGTTGTTACTACATTTTGACCATTGTGAATGTTGCTCTGAATCCTTAAGTACTAATATTGGTTTGAGTCCCTGCTTTCAAGTCTTTTGGGGATATAGCCAGAAGTAGGATTGCTGGATCACATAGTTAATTCAGGTTTACTTTCTGGGGAGAACTTTTATATGTTTCCATAGTGACTGCAGTATTTTACATTCTCACTTGCAGGGTACACGTTTTTCTACATCTGCAGCAACACTATTTTGTTTGTTTCTGATAGTAAGTACATACCAGAAGTGGTATCTCATTATGGGCTGGGTTTGCATTCCCTGTGAGAGAAAATTGACGAATTTTTGGCAAAGGAAAAGAACTTGCGGAGACAGTAGGCAGCAGATCAAAGGCAGCTTCTGTGAAGGCACCCAGTGACTTATCACAGCTCAACAAAAATTGTTGCCAGAAACTCTGGAGCCTCTCTATATCTCATCTTCTCCCACCCTATCCATCTCTGCAAAGGTCTGATCAAACAGGCATTTCCTCATGATAAAATCTCTCTGCTTAAGTTTTTGTTGTCTTGCATGCAAATGATGCCCACCAGAGATAATGAATTTAAAGTAAACATGTTATGCATTTGTGCCATGTGCTTGACTCCACCTATCTCAACACATTACAATACAAACCATATCTGGGAAGTGTCATTTGCCCATATATGCAATGGTTTATTTCATGGCTCTCTATTCTAGTTCATTGGTCTATATATTTGTCTTTATGCTAGGACCACACTTTTGGCACCTGTAATTATAGTAAGGATTGAGATCAGGTGATAAGAGTCCTCTGACTTTGTTCTTTTTCAAAAGTTATTAATTTATGCACATAAGAACTGAGGTACAGGCCAGAGGTGCAGGAGGTGAGAGAATTCACCAGAGACAGAGTGGAGAGCAGAACAGGCGGACTGACTGAAACTCACTGCTGAGGGGAGCCGTGGACAGGTCAGGTGAGGTCTGCCATGACATGTGGGTCACCTCCCAGGCCAGGGTTGAACTTGTCCCATGGTGGCTGTGGATAGCTTCATAGTGCTGTGCTTTAACCTCCTGTAAGGGGAAAGGGGTATGTTTGTGTGTGGGGAGTATGGGGGAGGGAGGGTAGCCTAAAACAAAGATTTAAATGCACTTGCTTAAATTATTTGTAGTGTTGCCCTCCAGTAAAACTGCAAAAGCATATATACTCAATAGCAGTTATTTCTAATGAGAACGTGTCTCCTTGTGAATTTCTGACAAAAGGTGTCTAAGGATAGCAGTCCTGGTTGGAATTCTATTTCCTCTACTTCCCTTAAACAATGATCTACTCACAATAGATTAGAATTTGCAATGTCCTAGTCTTGTGCAAACTGTTAGACCTACCTGGGAAATCAGCCAAGAAGGACTTCCTGGATTAAGTTTAACTTAGGTAACTCTATTAGTTTGGGCTATCAGACTTCATGAGTTTGCCCGGAATACAGAAGAGAACAAACATGTTGAAAACAAGCTATTAGTAATTTTGCTCAAGCGGGTTGCTGCACATTCAAGGTTAAACTAACAAAAAATTAAAAGTCAATAAGTGAAAAACCATGACTGAAAACTGAAGGCAAATTTCACTAGCTGAGGGAGCTTTCCCATTTAATTTTATAAGCAATAAAAAGGGAATTAAACTTCTTTAAAAGTGATCCTGAAAATTCTTCTCCTCATGGGCCCTCCCTAGTGGCACAGTGGGTTAAAACACAGCACTAAGAAGCTAAAGCCACTTCAGCCTGAGTTCAATCCCCACCCCAGAGGTGACCCACATGGCATGGCAGAACTCTCCTGACCCTCCCACTGCTCCCCTCAGCAGTGTACTTAGTCAGTCGGCCTGTCCTGCTCCCCACTCTGTCTCTGGTGAATCCTCTGACCACCCCTGCACCTCTGGTCTGTACCCCAGTCTGCGTAAATAAGTAAAAAAATAATTTTTAAAAAATAGATACTTTTCCTCATGTTAGACTTCATGGAGAAAACTTATAGTTTGAGAAATTTCTTGGTATTTTGCTTTCCTCCTAACAAACTATAAGTAGGGGGGGGTAGTAATAAAGAGCTGGGACCTCCCTGGTGCCTCAGGGGTTAAGCACAGCACTATGAAGCTATCCCACAGCTTCTGCAGCATGAGTTTGATCCCCAGCCAGGGAACTACCCACTTCTCCCCTCAACAGTGTTTTCCACTACATCTGCCTGTTCTGTTCCCCACCTCTGGCCTTTACCCCAGTTCTTGTCTGCATAAAAAAAAATCTTAAAGAAAAATGTTGAATTGTGTCTAAGGTGGTTTTGACTTCTAGCAGATTTTGCCATTGACTTGTTTTGGGGACTGAGTGACTAGCTTTCTAAGCTACAATTTCCTCAAGCATGTTATGAGAAAATTGTTGGAGCTTTAAGAACTCTAAAAGCTAAAACAATATTATAGAAATGTTTTTTTTACCTCTCTTAGATATTATTTCTTATTACTCTTTAAGTGTGAGAATGGTTTAGAACTGTTCCTTATAGCCATACTTTCTTTGTCCAGCAAAATTTCAAAGTCTTAGAAAACATAACAATCGTCTTGTTAGCCTTCACAATTTAGTGCTATAACTTTCATAAATCAAATAAAGATTTGAAGAAATAAAGGAAGAATGCATTGAGCTATTTTTGTTTTGAATATATTTTTTTCAGTGATAATCATTACCCTTTTGGTGATGTAGTCTTTAGGTTAGTGATAATTATAATCTTACAGTAGTGACATTCTCCCTATTTTATAGTAATGGCATTCTCCCTATTTTGTCCAATTAAAATTAGTTTGTGGAATAAATACCAAGAAATTTCACAATAATTCATAAGCAATGAATTATGTTAGTATTCTGTTATATTTTTTTATAAGGGGAAGATTTTATATAAATATGTAGCATGATGAAAAAGTTAGTGAATCAGCATTATTTACCTTACATATCTGTGTTAATCAAGACTCATAGTTGTATATGTTACAAAGGGACTTCAATCAAAAGAGATTGTTTATCTGACTAGTATCTGAAAAGTTCAGACTTTACTGAATGACATCATTAGGACTTAATCTTATTCTTTTAAATCTTATGTTTCATTTTTTATATTTATGCATAGAAGAGTTGGGGTGTAGGCCAGAGTTTCACCAGAGATAGAGTGGGGAGCAGAACAGGCAGATGTACTGAAATACACTGCTGGGGTAAGTAACAGGTGAGACAGGAAAGGTCCGCTGCACCATGCGAGTAGCTCCCTGACCAGGGGTCAAACTTGCACTGTAGTGGTTGCTGATAGCTTCATAGTGTTGAGACTTAACTGCTTATACCACCAGGGAAGTCTAGGATTTACTCTTATTCTTCCTACTTCTTTGCTCTTTCTCTGTTGGTACTATTCTGGGGCCATTTCTTGCATAGAAAATACAACATGACCTCAAATGACATTGTTTTGTTCAATGTTAATCTGTTACACTGCAGGTAGAGAGGGGCACCACTGAACCCCTGAATCTGCCTGCTCTGAATAGATTCTGCCATCCGCCTCAACAAGACAAGACATAAGACCTTTAATGAAAAGAAACTTTAACACTATTAATGTGCAATACAGAAAAGACGAAAAACATACTTTATAAATCAAACACCTGAAGTTACATGTCCCTTCTTGGGTAAAGTCTACCCAAAAAGGATTGGCCCAAAGCAAGGCCTGAAAGACTGTCACAAGACTAAAGCACCTTCTGGCCAGGACACATAGAAAAGAGTCAGAAATGGCCAGACAAGTCTGGGAGGAAAAGAGCAAAATCAAAATCAAGATAAACACTGCCATCGTGAATCTCCCCACAGATCTCTCGCCCACATCACTTTCAAACAGACCAGGGCCAAGAAGAAGCAAGTGCAGTTTTTTCATGTCTCTCTGCTCCATGTGGCTCCCTCAGGTCCAGGTCTCCTTCTGGCTCTCCATCCTGCTTCCTTCTGCTTCAGATTCCTCTCCTGATTCTTCTCTTCTTTACTCAGCTACACCCTCCCTTGGATAGGGCAGGGAACTTGGAACCTCCCCTTTTCCTTGGGACCACACTGTTAAAGTTTCATTATAAGGAGGAGAAATAACAATCCCGGCCTGATTTGAATGAAGCACACTTTATTCAAGGGACTGCTTTCATTGTAAGTTGTCTGACTGAAAGTGTAAGTTTCTAAGAATCTACTGAACCTACGGACTGCTTAAAGTGAAGACGGGCTGTATACTCATTCAATCCTCATAACATGTAAAGTTTTAACCTGTTCTAATATCAACTCTAAGTCTAAAGTTCAAAGTCTCATCTAAATTAGGTGAGACATGAAAAATGGTCTCCTTATCAAGTGACTTATCCTGAAGTAAAATTCCTCTCTTGATGTGAACCTATGGAACCTAAGTTATATGCTACCAAAATGTAAGGGTGGGACAGGTATAGACAAATGTTCCCATTCTAAAATCTAGAAAATGGAAGGAAGAAAAAAGTGTCATTCCCAAGTAATTTGAAAATATGGTAAAGCAGATGACATTAGATTTTTAAGATATGAGAATAAACCCTGAGCTTTAGGAATGCAAACCCCAGTTCTCTGATAGAGCCAGGACCACTTCCCCAGTGGGTTGAAGAGCCATATGATACCAAAGTAGATCTGTGGGTTGCCTGTCTGTGGGTCTTCACCCGCGCGCTTATGATTCAATCATATTATTGACACACTCAAAAAGGTTAAATAATGGATTTATTTATAAGGAGAAAGGTAAAGGAATAACCCAGGGAAAAAGGGAGAGAAATACAAGTTAACTAGAATGTCCTACCAGTTCTGCTGACTTGGACTCCACCAGCACGCTGAAAACCGATTGAGAGCCAAAAAAATCAGTCGAGAACCACCAGGCCAAGAGACTCCCAGAGCCCACATGTCTGGTTTTATCCCAACCTGGCTGCTCAGCTCCGCCCTCACAACCCAGCATGCTTCTCCTTGTTATTGATGGGATTAGTAGTTCCAGTATCTGGAGTGGGGGCAGAGTCCATGAAACCTATACCTGTTACAGTTATAGGTCTCTTTCATAGTACATATACATAGCACATATAGTTATCTATGTATATATATATCGTGTATTTTACACAGTTGTGGAGGCTGAGAACTCCCAGCTGGCAAAACCCAGAAGAGTTGACATATTCCTGTTCAAGTCCACAGGCCTAAGAACCATGAAGAGCTGATGATATAAGTTCATTCAAGCCTGAGTCATAAGAGGTCAGATAGTTCTGCACTGAGATAGTCAGGCAGAAAGCAAATTCTCCCTTACTCTGTCTTTTTTATTCCTATTTAGGCCTCCAGAAAACTGGACCATCCACAAGAGAGCTGCTATCTGCTTTACTTAGTCTATCAACTCAAATGTTAATCCCACCCAGAAATGCCCTCACAGACACACCAGGAAGAATATTTAGCAAATATCTGGGTACTTCACTGTCCAGTTAAGCTGACAAGTAAAAACAAGTAAAATTAGTCAGCACAGTGCCACAGAGATAAGTCAGTGAAAATAGTGTAATTTTTTATATACTTTGAGTATTTTCCTGTTGCAAAATTTTTTTTTAGTAACTGCATAGTAGTCTATTGAAATGTGTATGTGATATTTCCCAGTAGATTCTAGTGTTGGATATTTAGGTAGTTTCCACTTTTCACTCTTATATAAGCAACTGTTTTTCTCTTGTGGTCTCTTAATGCTTAGTTACAAAAACAATACATGCCCTCTCTAAATAACTAAAACAATACAGAACTGTGTAAAATTAAAAAAACAAAGTTCCCTATTTTTTATTCATTAGTACTTCTATTTCCCAGCATTTCAATTCTCCTTGGGGCAAAGCACTGCTAAATTTACCATGTGGCCGTGTGAACATTTTCCCGAATCCTACTTTTCTTTCAGTTCTATTAACCTGTAGCCTTTTACTTTCTGCTCTTTTCATATTCTGCTTCAGGCAACCTCTTCATTCTTTTTATTTACTGTGTAGTCTGGGAAAGACAATTTATGACTAGAACTATGACAAACTTCAGACAAAATAATTTATGAGTGAAATTCATTTTTTTTTCTTTTGTATATTGACAGCAGGTCTAAACCTGCCTCCTGATATAACTGGGTCAGACAGTTGGTGAAGTAAATTTCAAGTAAGTGAGATGTTACTGTCTTTACTTTTTTTCTTTTTAAAAAGATTTTATTTATTTATGCATACATAAACTGGGGTACAGGTCAGGGGTGTAGGGGCTGTGAGAAAATTCACCAGAGAAAGAGTGGGGAGCAGAACAGGCAAATAAATGAAATACAGTGCTGAGTGGAGCTGCCGGCTGATCAAGAGAGGTCTGCTGTGCCATGTGGATCACCTCTGGGGTGATGGAACTTGCACTGAGGAGGCCACCCAGCTTCACAGTGAGCGCTCCAACCCTGGCTGCCTACTTTTTACAAGCTATAATGAATACATTTAAGAAACATTTTATATAAACTTTCAGTGTGTTCTAACAACTGCCCAGGACAGAAAATTCTACAATATAGGAAAGCAATCATTAGAAATTTGTTTTGAGTGTATTAATTCATTCAGAACATATTTACTATTTACTGAATGAGTTTGTAAAGATGAAAAACCAAAGCTCTTCATCTTTAAAAAAAAAAAGCAAAGTCTCAGAAGCACTACTTAGGGAGCACCTAATCGTGTATTTTATTATCTTCTTTGCTTGGATCCTCCCTTTAAAATCTACATGTGAGCATTTTGTCTTTCAGGGCTGTGTTACAGTGAGCTCAGTCTTATCACTAACTCACTGGCTCTTGAGCTTCTCTGTATTTCCTTGGCACTTGGCACAAGTGTAGTTATGCCCCAGCAGCTGCTGAAACATGTAGCTCATGAACGAGAGAATCCTCTGACTACCCAAGATATCTAGGGCATTTAGAATCTTTTCAGGTCTGAGAAATATGGCAAGGTGTTATCTGAAACTCACCCTTTCTCTCTTCCTATTTCCTTCTTCCCTTTCCCCCTTTCCCTTTCTCTCCCTCCTCTTATCCCTCTCTCAGGCCCTCTGTCCCTCCCTCCCTCTTCTTGCTCTTATTTTTAAACTATCAACATTGCTGAAATGCCAGGAGTTTGATTAGGGGTGAATAAGGAAGTTTGGAATGTTTTTAATCCTGTGCTCAGTGTTGTTGGTAATATTAGAAGAGCAGCAGACCCACAGATCCAGTTATGCTTTTGACTAAAGCAACCTACCCTGACTTAAGCATTCCTGAAATGAAAAAAGACACAGGGCTTCAGTTGACAGTAAATGCAATTTGAACCCGTGGTATGACCTGCCTGCCAACATTAGCAAATGTGATCTAAACCAGCATTAATAGAAGGTTGGTAGCTGTGACAAGTAAGATAATAGTCCCAGAGAACACCTTGGGGTGGTCAGATCACACCTGAAGGGTGGTGTTTCCTCCTGGCACTATGTTTTGATAGTGATGTTGACAAGTTGGAGTATGCCCAAGTTGGGCAATACGGTGATGAATGGCTGAGAAGTGACATCTCTGAGAAACTACTGGAGAAACAGTGGTAGTGTACCCTGAAAACTGGAAGGTATAAGGATGTGGAACAGCCATTTTCAAATATTCACAGGGCTATCGTGTAGAAGAGTTGGACTATCCTGTGTAATCTCTGCAATACTATTTAGACCAAAGGTGTACATTACAAAGTGCTGATTTTGTGTCCATAAAAGGAAGATTTTTTCTAATTCTTATGAACATTAGAAAATAGCAGCTTTGCAAAATAGTGACTTTCCCTTAACAAATAGTGTAAGAGTGAAGGTTACCTAACAGACATCTGGAAAATCATAAATAGGATGGGAAGTTTTGAAAAATGACCTAACTTAATCTGTTCAGATTCAAAGATTCTAATGACAGAACCCTGAAAAAAGGAAATCCTACCATTTTTCCCCCCTCATGTCCTATACAATATCAACCACAGAATCTAGGCTAAAATTGAAATATGTCCAAAGTCAAAGTTTTGTGGATTGAGGGGAAAAAAGCTATAGAACTTTCTGTTTTCCCTGGTGGTTTCACGTTTTGTATATAAAGGTTTGAATTGTTATGCTTATTAGTTTTTTCCAAAACAGACTTGAGTATAACTTTTAAGATTCTCTAAAGCCAGGGCCCTCCCTGGTGGCGCAGCGGGTTAAAGCACTGCACTAAGAAGCTTAAGCCACTTCCGCATAGAGTTCGATTCCCGCCTGCCCCGGAGGAGATCCACATGGCAGGGCAGACCTCTACTGACCCGCCTACTGCTCTCCTGTCATCTATCTGCCTGTTCTGCTCCCCATTCTGTCTCTGTTGAATCCTCTCACCCTCCACATCTCTGGCCTGTACCCCAGTTCTGTATGCATACATAAATAAATCTTTAAAAAAAAAAGATTCTCTTGAGCCTCTCATGTGTTATTTTCCTTACCAAACTGATTTTTTAAAAGATTTATTTATGTATGCATACAGAACTGGGGTACAGGCCAGAGGTGCTGAGGGTGAGAGGATTCAACAGAGACAGAGAGGGGAGCAGAACAGACAGATAGACGAGATACACTGCTGAGTGGAGTAGCGGGCGAGACAGGAGAGGTCTGTCGCGCCATGTGGATCACCTCTGGGGTCATGGATCCAACCGGCACTGAAGTGCTGCAGCTAGCTTGCAGTGTTGCACTTTAACCCACTGTGCCACCAGGGAGGGCCCACCAAACTGATATTAATGTGACATTTTCAGTATACTATATTTTGACATTTATCTTAATAAAAAATTATATAGGGCATTTCAGTGAATAGGGATCTATGTCGAATGACAAAGAACCACTCCTATGGACTGTGTTTAAAGTTCATTAATCATTAATAATGAAGTGGCACCCACTAAAATGTGTTCATTGGGAGAGATTGTCTCTTCCTGACAATCAGTGAGATAAGTAAGCTTATTATTCCTATTTAGCAGTGCAGAAAATGAATCATTTGTTTTTAAGATTTATTTATGCATACGGAACAGGCCAGAGGTGCAGGGGCGGTGACAGGATTCACTAGAGAGACTGGGGAGCATAACAGGCACATTGACACTGCTGAGGAGAGCAACAGGCAAAACAGGAGAGGTCTGCTTTGCCATGTGGGTCACCTCCTTGGCCTGGGATTGAACTGGTGCTGAAGCAGTTGCTGCTGGCTTTATAGTGCTTTATACAGCACTATAAAGGACCCCCAGAAAATGAATCTTGGAGAAGATGTTCCCATGATCAATTTAAGTCTTCTTTTTTAAAAATTGTCTTTGAAGATTTATTTATGCATATAGAAATGGGGTATAAGCCAGAGGTGTGTGGTGGGGTGAAAGTATTCACCAGAGAGAGAGAGAGTGGAGAGCAGAACAAGTGGATTGACTCAAATACATTGCTGAGGGTTGTGGCAGGGGAGACAGGAGAGGTCTGCTGTGCCATGTAGGTCAGCTCTCTGGCTGGGGATCAATCTCATGCTCTAGTGACTGCAGATTGCCTTATAGTGCTCACTTAATCCTTTACACTACCAGGGAGGCTCCAGAATTGAACTTTAACTTTCAATGTTATCCCTAGTTTATATTTTTTCTTTAAAAGTTGTCTAGCAGGCCCTCCCTGGTGGCGCAGCGGGTTAAAGCCCAGCACTGAGAATCTAAAGCCGCTTCCGCATGAGTTCGATTCCCGC
>NW_004567105.1:55594705-55599663 GCF_000260355.1 Condylura cristata
TTTTGTATATAAAGGTTTGAATTGTTATGCTTATTAGTTTTTTCCAAAACAGACTTGAGTATAACTTTTAAGATTCTCTAAAGCCAGGGCCCTCCCTGGTGGCGCAGCGGGTTAAAGCACTGCACTAAGAAGCTTAAGCCACTTCCGCATAGAGTTCGATTCCCGCCTGCCCCGGAGGAGATCCACATGGCAGGGCAGACCTCTACTGACCCGCCTACTGCTCTCCTGTCATCTATCTGCCTGTTCTGCTCCCCATTCTGTCTCTGTTGAATCCTCTCACCCTCCACATCTCTGGCCTGTACCCCAGTTCTGTATGCATACATAAATAAATCTTTAAAAAAAAAAGATTCTCTTGAGCCTCTCATGTGTTATTTTCCTTACCAAACTGATTTTTTAAAAGATTTATTTATGTATGCATACAGAACTGGGGTACAGGCCAGAGGTGCTGAGGGTGAGAGGATTCAACAGAGACAGAGAGGGGAGCAGAACAGACAGATAGACGAGATACACTGCTGAGTGGAGTAGCGGGCGAGACAGGAGAGGTCTGTCGCGCCATGTGGATCACCTCTGGGGTCATGGATCCAACCGGCACTGAAGTGCTGCAGCTAGCTTGCAGTGTTGCACTTTAACCCACTGTGCCACCAGGGAGGGCCCACCAAACTGATATTAATGTGACATTTTCAGTATACTATATTTTGACATTTATCTTAATAAAAAATTATATAGGGCATTTCAGTGAATAGGGATCTATGTCGAATGACAAAGAACCACTCCTATGGACTGTGTTTAAAGTTCATTAATCATTAATAATGAAGTGGCACCCACTAAAATGTGTTCATTGGGAGAGATTGTCTCTTCCTGACAATCAGTGAGATAAGTAAGCTTATTATTCCTATTTAGCAGTGCAGAAAATGAATCATTTGTTTTTAAGATTTATTTATGCATACGGAACAGGCCAGAGGTGCAGGGGCGGTGACAGGATTCACTAGAGAGACTGGGGAGCATAACAGGCACATTGACACTGCTGAGGAGAGCAACAGGCAAAACAGGAGAGGTCTGCTTTGCCATGTGGGTCACCTCCTTGGCCTGGGATTGAACTGGTGCTGAAGCAGTTGCTGCTGGCTTTATAGTGCTTTATACAGCACTATAAAGGGCCCCCAGAAAATGAATCTTGGAGAAGATGTTCCCATGATCAATTTAAGTCTTCTTTTTTAAAAATTGTCTTTGAAGATTTATTTATGCATATAGAAATGGGGTATAAGCCAGAGGTGTGTGGTGGGGTGAAAGTATTCACCAGAGAGAGAGAGAGTGGAGAGCAGAACAAGTGGATTGACTCAAATACATTGCTGAGGGTTGTGGCAGGGGAGACAGGAGAGGTCTGCTGTGCCATGTAGGTCAGCTCTCTGGCTGGGGATCAATCTCATGCTCTAGTGACTGCAGATTGCCTTATAGTGCTCACTTAATCCTTTACACTACCAGGGAGGCTCCAGAATTGAACTTTAACTTTCAATGTTATCCCTAGTTTATATTTTTTCTTTAAAAGTTGTCTAGCAAACATCATCCATGATGTTTGAGATACCACCCTCTCCTTAAAATAGGGATGTTAACACTACAAGTAAAAATCCAAAGGGTAATGTTTGTCAAATGGTGTGGATTTGCTAAGCAGTTCAGCAAGATGTTTAGGAACTCAGAATGAGTTAAGATTAAACTTGGGCTTTAATCTTCATTCTACCACTGCTGACTGTGGTATCATCATCTCATAGAGCCTCAAGGTCCTTATCTGTAAAATGGGGACATTTTTGCTTTTGGAGGGATTAGAGAAGATAATTTGTTTAAAAGTATGAATACTGTCCTTTAAAAATATGTGTATAGTGAATTACTATCCACTCTCTTTTACTTATTTTCCTCTTGGGGTATTATTGTGTGTTTCCCATTTCCTTTCACTGTTGGATTTATATTCATAAGAAAGTAGGTGCTTAATAAATGTTAGCAGTATCATGCTAGACCAATAATCAGTAGCAATTTAAGAGACCAAGTGTCTCATGGGTGCCCAAACCAGTACTGATGCTGAGAATACAAAGCTTACTCTAAAATTCTTCCTGTTTTAAATAGATTTGCCATTCTCATCAAGGCAAAACAAACTCTAGTGCATGAGACCTTTAATGGAAAGGAACTTGAACACAATCAGTGTGCAATAATACAAAGAAGCGGGAAAGAACAGATAGTTCCCAAATCAAGTATCCAAAGTTACTCATATTCTCCTGAGTAAATGCCTAGGTAAACAAAGGTCACCCAAAGCAGGGTCATTGAGGACTGAAAATTTGCTCCAAGTCTAATGCACCTCCTGGTGGGCACCCATAGGAAAGGGACAGAGGGGACCCTGCACTCTTGGGACAGAAGAAGCAAAATCAAGATAAAAGCTGCCATTATTAATGGCAGGTCTCTCACCCACATCTGTTTCAACCAGTCCAAGACCAAAAATAAGTGTAGCTTCTTCACATATTTCATTGCTCCATCTGCCTCCTCCAGGTCAGGCCTCCTTGATCCCCATCTTTCTTTCTTCTTTCTCCCAGTTTCTTCCTCCGCTTCTCCTCCTCTGTTCAGCTACACTCATCCTTGGGTGGGGCAGGGAACCTGGAATCTTCCCTTTTGCTGGGAACCACCTTACACTGTAACCTTGCTAAGACAGAATGATCCTGGGTTGCTGTGGAAGTCAACCTGGTGTCCAGAAAGATCTGGAGATGTGTGTGTTGAGTGAGTCATAGACCAACAGGTCAAGAAATATGGGAGGGGTCTTGGTGGAGAGGGAAAAGCTGAGTAAAGGCATAGATCTCTGAATCAACAGAACTGCATGAGTAAACTATATAAATGACATTGATATCAGGTTGTACTACTTTGGGGCTAGTCACTGTAAACCTCTCAGAACTTCTGTTTCCTTACTGCGAAAATAAACAGTGATATCTACCTACTAGTTATGCTGTGAAAATTGAAGGTTATATTTGTAATATAGTTGCTTGGCACACTAACTGGTACAATGTTCAATCAATGTTAGCCACTGTTACCACGATGTTTCTAAGATTTAATACTGCCTCGTGCTTATGTCATTTCAGGAATAATTCACCCACGGGGTCGACTGTAAAGGAAGATGCCCACCATTCACAAAACACCGTTTTAGTCCTGAATAGTTTTAAGACAAGGAGGCAAGGGCCAGCCTCACAATTTTGCAGGGGCCAGCGTGACGTGCTCACCTGCTCCGGGAGCTGGGGAGATCTCTTGCATAGAGGGACTCCCAGGGTCACGTGAGTGGCAGCTCCGCCCAGGCCAAGCCCGTCCCCAGCGGCTGCGGCAGCCGGGGCTGCGCCTGCGCGGAACGGAGCGCTCTCTGCGGCGCGGTCCGCGGTGGAGGCGGCGCAAATAGCCAGGGGGCGTCGGATGGCTCTGCGGGGCCTGGCCGGCTCTGGGCCCAGCTCCCGCGGGCCGTTGGACGAGGCGGTGGCGGCGGCCGAGGAGAACCAAGTGCCGGCCATGGTTGTGGCTGGAGCCACTTCAGAGGACGATGAGGAGGACGAGGGCCGCGACCGGGGCCTGCTGCGCTGGGACGGTTTCTCGGCCTGGCTGCACTGCGTGTGTGTGGTGGGCTTCGACCTGGAACTTGGCCAGGCCGTGGAGGTGAGGCCGGGCGGTATCTTGCCCCGCGCCCCATCCAGCTTCCGCGCCAGGATGGCCTCCGCAGAGCTTGTGGCCCTAGGGCTGGCGGTCCTGGACCTTGGCCGCCGCGCATCCGGGCGTGGCCGTCAGCCCCTCCGGGCTGCGGTCCATCGGCAGTTCCCATGGGAGGATCGTGGGCTGCGGTTAGGGGTGAAAAGTTCTCTGGGCCCCTCCTAAATACTTGCTGATTTTTTTTTTTTTAACCCGGAGTCTTGGGAATAACAAAAATGGTTAGCTGCATCCGGAGAAAGCTTGCAGTCGGGATGTTTGGGATTTGCACGTAGGGAACAATACCCCTGACATATGGTGAACTATAGTAGCTAAACTTTACACAGCCAACTTTTTCAGACTTGCAGATTGTTTTGGTCATTTTGGTAACTTTTAGAGCACTACGCTCCTCATGAGCTGAAATGCTAATCTTAGCATGCATGCATTTTCTCCTTTTGTTCCTCTTTTGTGTGATTTTTTTTTTTTTTTTTGCTTCTGAAACGCTCAGCCTAAAAACTATTATAAGGGTGAATATAGGGGAAATTGTTTGCTTGTGAAATCTTTGTGGTGCCTTATTGAAAACCCTTTCGTTCTTAACTGTACTTGACATTGCTTAGGGTTCTTTCTGTAGCGCAAAGGTTGTCTTTTTGTGTTAAAGAAAAACCTTATTTGTTAATAGTGGCTATGATGGGTTTTAATGAGCCATCTTGTACTGATGTTAGTGCCATGAATTGACTGTAAAAACTGGCAGCTTAATGAGAAGCTGGTGTTTTTTGTATTCAGCATGTCTTCTCTGCTTTGTCATTATATAGTTAGGTTTGCATTTAGAACTAGGCATTGTGCTAGTTGGTGGTCATACAAATATTAACTATATACTTGATATGCATATGCGTTTGTATATTGAGACTGCAGTTTGGAGGAGAATGAAGACTTACTCACAGTAGCAGGGAGAGACAAGTACAGGGTCTGTCACATAGTGGGATTCGGTAGACACTTGTTGACAGAACCAGTGAATGCATGAGCAATTCCTTTTATCTTATTGAGAAATGATGGTCCAAAGACTTTGAAGAAGAGATCTACTTACAAGCTGTCTATCATTTTCTGTCACATGATGAAGTTCTTCTTTGTAAAATAGAATACCAAATAGGATTAACTTGAAAGCTTAGAATTGTGTTGTTTTAGTTGATTGCATTTAAAAAATATTTATTTATGCATACAAGAACTGGGGTACTGTCCAGAGGTATAGTGTGTGTGTGTATGTG
>NW_004567105.1:55599763-55607052 GCF_000260355.1 Condylura cristata
AGAGAGAGAGAGAGAGAGAGAGAGAGAGAGAGAGAGAGAGAGAGAGGATTTACCAGTGACAGAGTGGGGAGCAGAACAGGCAGAATGACTGAAAATACACTGCTGAGGGGAGTATTGGGTGAGGAAGTTCTGTTGCACCATGCAGGTCACCTCCCTGGCCTGGGATGGAGCTCACTCTGCAGTGGCTGCGGATAGCTTCTTGGTGCTGAGACTTAACTAACCCTTGTGCCACCAGAGAGACCCCTGACTGCAATTTTTCAACTAAAGGAGATCTTTTTTGGGCTCTCATGGGTTGGAACGTTGTGTATTAATTTTTTTGACTAATTAAACAGCATACATAGGCTAGTTGAAGTATTTAAAAAATATGACTCATTAAAAAACTTATTTTGAATTTATTTTTTATGGTATATGTTTTCTTTAGTAGGTTCTAACATTTTTACATTGTCGGTCTTTTAAAAAATATGAACTCTCCATCGTAAAATGTTTATAAATACAAAATTTTGTATATCGACTCCCATGGACTATTTGGGGTCATTTATGGACTTTCTATTCGATGGCCCCCAAGTTAAAAATCACTGATTTTGGAAGAGAGGGGGAAATTCTTAATAAAGAACCCAATGGAAGCAAAACAACTTAAATTCAAAGCATTTATATTTAGGGTTAGTCAATACATTATATACTGAACTGTTAAGATCATCTATCAAGTAAAAAAAGCAGAGGTGAGAATCTTACTGTTAACAAAATACATTTTTCTTTGAAAGATACATATATAAATGTTTAATAATGGTCATGTTGGAGGAAGGAGATTTCAAAGTAAATAGAAAGACTGTCATTTTTATTTCATGCCTTTTAAAGATTTGACTTGATTAGGTTGTGCTTGTAGTTCTTTTTTTCTTCAGATATTCACATGTCATAAATTTACTCTTTTAAAGTATGTAACTTAGGTTTTAGGATTTTGTGGACTACTATCTAATTCTAGATTATTCTCATCACCTCAAAAAGAACCCTATGCCATTTCTCTTCCTACCCACCCACCCCCAGCTTTTGCCAGTCATTAATCTACTTTCTTTGGATTGTTCATTATCTACTGTCTCTTTGGATTTTTCTCCTTTGCACATTTCATATGAATAGACTTCATCTAACATGTGACCTTTTAGGTCTTACTTCTTCCAATTAGTATGTTTTCAGGGTTCATCCATGTTGTAATATGTATCAATACTTCATTTCTTTTTGTAACTAAGTTATGTATCATTATATGAATATAGAAAACTTTGTTTATTGTTTGATGGAAATTGGGATTGTTTCTACTTTTTTGACTATTAAGAATAATGTTGTGGTGAACATTCTTGTACAAATTTTTGTATGCATGTATTCACTTCTATTGACTATATAGCTAACAGTGATATTGCTGCTTTATATGTTTAAGTTCTTGAGAAACTACTACACTGATTCCCCAGTATGGCTGCATCTTCAAATTTCCATCAACATGTATGGGGATTCTAATATCTCTACATCCTTGCTAATACTTATTCTTCTGTATCCTCTTAATTATAGCTATCTTAGTGGTAAAGAGGGGGTATCTTACTTTAGTTTCATGTCCTTAATGACTAAGGTTCAGTCTCTTTTCATGTGCTCATTTGCCATTTGTGTATCTTTTTTGGAGAAATGTCTACTCAGATCCTTTGCCCATTTAAAAATTAGGTTATTTGCCATCTTATTGTAGAATTGTACAGTATACTAGATCTTTATTAGATATATGATTTGCAGGTATTTTCTCCCATTCTCATAGGTTGTCTTTACTTTTTTTTATTAGTCCTCAAAGCACATAAGTTTTAAATTTTGATGAAATTCAATTTATTTGTTTTGTTGTTTTGCTCTTGTGTCAGACCTAAGAAACCATTGCCTTATCTGTGATAATAAAGACATTCCTATGTTTTGTTCTAAGATTTTTATAGTTTTAATTTTTACACTTAGGTCTTTGATTCAGTTTGGATTACTTGTATAATCATATACAAAGTAGAGGTGTTACTTTTTTTAAACATTCTTTAGAAATAATTTTAGGCATTGTTAACATTTTATATATTAGTGTAGCATAATAGTCAAACTAAGAAAGTAACGTTGTGTATTATTATTAAACAAGTTTATTCCAATTTCACAAGTTTTTCTACTAAAGTCCTTTTTCTATTTCAGAATGCAGTCCAGGTTCCCACATTGCATACAATTGCCATCATTCTCTGTAGTTACGTCCAATCTGTAGAAGTTCCTAAGTCTTTTCTAGTATTTCGTGACCTTGACACTTTGGAAGAAAACTGTGAATATGTTCTGTAGTATGTTTCTCAATTTAGGTTTTTCTAACGTGTTTATGTTAGTCTGAGGAACAGTATCCAGATGTGATGTGCCCATTGCACTACATGATGGCTAAGATCATGTCTGCCAGGTGTATCTACAATAAAGTTACTGATTTTCCCTTTGTAATTAATATTTTATTAGAGATTCTTTGAGATTGTAATTCACACTGAATTGCTAATTCAAACTTTGCCTGCTACTTTAAGCTTCCATAAGTGGATCTTTCCACTTCGAATACCAGAATAAAGATGTTCTCATAGTGATTTTTAAAAAATTTCCTTTATTCCTTCTACCTTTGTTAATTGGAATCCTTTTGTAAGGAAGAGTTGTCTTTTATTCGTCTATCATCAGTGTGGACTCAGGGATATTTACTATTTGTGTTACAATCTATTACTATTTATTTTTTTGGCTCAAACTATTCCAGATTTGGACACCAGTTCTTTCCCTAGGTTGGCTCCTGTGTCCTTTAGACATGTCCTTATCTCTTTTTATTGAACAATTTCTTTCTGATATCACTGGCTTGCTCTATGATCAGCCACCTCTGATCATAAATCAGCCCTGACTCTTTTTATTCCAGAACAGTATTTAACAGCATTTGGAGTTTAGATGTGCTTATTGTTACTGGGGTATCACTGGTTATTTTTCATGTTAAAAAGTCTTTTAAAAGAGATAATGCACTAATATGTCAAATATTTCTCATCCAACTAAAAAAAAATATTTGAGATAAAATTTGAGATATAGCCAGTTGAAAAATATAGACTTGTTTTTGATATTTTAAACAATTTTCATTTTCTGCCTGGAATGCACATTATTGGCTAGTCATTGAAGACATAATTCTCATTGGTGAATTATGTTGATGTTTGTATATGGCTTAATGTTTATGTTAGAGGTCTAGACAGGTGTTCTGGGGAAATGCAGTATCTGCCAGTCCTGGAATATTTTGTAGTTTCATGCAATTGTGACAGACAGTGGGTCAAATGGCAGTAGGCAGGTACCCATTCATGCTTAACTGGTATTCATGACACACATGAATTCTTTTCAAGCAATACTAAGTTACCTGATATTTCTAATTTTCTCCCTTCTGCTACCATGATTATTTTATACAGTGACATGGGAATGCTAGAGTATGTAGGGGTGAGTGACAGATCAACAATACCTTTGAAGAGAAAAGCCCCATTTAAAACATTGTGTAATATTAATATTTTTCTAGGCACATTTTTCCTACTGATGTGAAATATTTATGCTACCTCATAATTTTTTAGACTTTAATATAAACTTTTTATCACCTGGCCAACCTCTCTCTCAGTGCTTTCAACGTGAGAGATTTTAATGTTGGTAACAGAACCAGGGTGATACTAGCTGATGCTCTCTGTCCCCCTTTGATGCCTCCCAGGAATGCCAGTGGCCTGGGGGACAGAGAGGCCTGGACTTGAGCTGTGGAGAGAGGAAACTTCAACCGAGAGGCGTCTCCAGGTACTGGGGCCAATCCACAGTTTGTTAATTCCCATGTGGGTATCAGGAGCTAACTAAACTAACAGTGATTGCCCAAACTTATATTTAAACATTTTTTTATAAAACAAAATATGTACATAGATAATTATTCTAGTAACTGTGATTTTGTGCAGTTCAAAATACTTAACAGTGGCTAATATTCTTTTGTTTTTAAACAAAGAATATAATTGAAGTTTTAGATTAAATATTCATTTTTCTGATTTTGCTGAGTTTAAGTACAGTGTGGATATTTGGATACTATAATATAAAATACGCATTTCCCCCCCCTAAAATTTCATATCTATTTCAAAATAAAATATTCAGTTCAAAGTCCAATTGAGTTACTATGATACCTTTATGTAACAAAAACAGTAATTTTGTATATTTTCTTTTGTGTTAATATTTTAATTGCAGTAAGTAAATCTGAGGGGTACTCATGTAAAACTGATTCTGGACTTTAAATTAAGCTATTATAGACCACTAGATTTACCAGTAATTTTCAGAGCAACAATTTCCTGGTTACCTTAGATCTAATATTTCTTAAAAATATGCCTTAATATTAGGTTATACATTTGCTATTTCTGCTTTACGTTAAAAAAAAAAGGTAAATGGCCTAAGGGTAAAAAGCAAGCAATATAAGAATTTTATATTATTAGGCACTCAGTTATTGAATAGGATTAATTTGAGAGTATATTCGCTGACTGAAGAAATTTTTTTAGTGACTACCATGTACCAGACATTGTTCTGTGTGTAAGACAGAGTAGTGGAAAAACTGGGCCAGGTTCTTGCCTTCATAAATAACAGAGATAGAGTTTAAATCTGACTGAACAGAACATGTGCTACCAACCAGGGAAAGTAAAGAGAGAGAATTTACTATGGTGTTAATCTCTATTCCAGGAATAATAGATGGTCCTTATATAATACCATCTCTGTGCATGCCTCCCCATTGACTTGGATTGAGAAGGATTATTTGCTGTATCCTGGCTGAGGAGTAAAGAGGATACATGGCATGTTAGTGATTGCTCCTTGGGTGGAGAGGAAGGGTAGCTTTTGTATATAACTTTAAACAGATCTATCAATAAGTTCAAATCTTATCTCTGGCACATACAAGTCAAATACATTTGTGGAGTATTATTTAACTACTGTAATTTTTTTTCTTCTTCTGTAAAGATAGGAAGAATTAATAGATTTGTGAAAATTAAAAACTCCCCAAGATTAATGCTCCCCATTTTTTTTCTTCCCTTAGTTTTTTATACCACTGCTAGCTTGTCTGTTCTTCTTAAGAACTAAATAAATGAAGTAATAGTGAAGCCACTTAAAGTCCATTTATAATGTGATGTTACTATGTTATTTCTGGAAATGGAGGAAGATTTTCATTTTCTCAGGTAGCTCTGGGTAATGGAAGAATTTGCGGATTACTCCAGAACTGGAAAAATAATGGATCCCCACAGTAACAACCCACCATTAATGTAATTTTTGCTACTCTCTGTTTTGTTTCTCTCCTTTTTTGCTAATCTGCTGCTAACTAACCTGCCTCTTCCTAATCCCACCTCTTAACCTGCCTCTTCCTAATCCCACCTCCTTTTCACATTCCTTAAGGGAATTTGGATGGGCTCACTTGAGTTCAGTTATTCTGTTGGGCAGAATTTTCATGTCCAGCTACTTGCAGAAAATTCATTGGTCTGTAAAGTGGGTACCTTGGGTTTGGGATTTACTAGTGCTTGTTTCAGCAGTATCTCTCCTAACCTCACTTGCTTCTTTTGCAGGGAGTGCCCTCTGTGGCAGTTTTCCTTGGAAGGTGGCTGTGGTCCCCACAGGCACTAAACAGACCTGTTTAGGAAAATTCAGTTGGTTAGGGTAGGTTTTATGGTGGGACATGGCCTTTAATGTATCTTAAGCTGTAGATTTTTTTCATTTTTCTTTTAATAAAATATTTAGTGGTTTGCATTACTTTTGAAATCAATTAAAATTATTCAAGTACACTGTTCTCTCTTTCTAGTTAATAGGTCAAGTTGTCTTTAGATTTTAGATTCAGTAAACTTTGAATTATTTGTGACTCAGTTGCAAATTATTCTTGTTATTTTAAGATTTTACCAATCTTTTAGGAATAACTGATGAAATATTTTTTACCTAATGTAAAGCCTTTTCAATTCTCCCAGCTTCTTCTACATTTCATTTTTATTTATTTATTTATTTTTAAGATTTATTTATTTGTGCATACAGAACTGGGGTACAGGCCAGAAGCTCAGGGGTGGTGAGAGGCTTCACCAGAGACAGAGTGGGGAACAGAACAGGCAGATCGATGAAGTACACTGCCGAGGGAAGCAGCTGGCGTGCCAGGAGAGGTCTGCTGCACCATGTGGTCACCTCCAGGGAATCGAACTCATGTGGAAGTGGCTTTAGATTCTCAGTGCTGTGCTTTAACCCGCTGTGCCACCAGGGAGGGCCCTCTACATTTCATTTTTAAAGTTTGTGAGCTATTTTGTTTCTTTTAAAGATACAATTGACAAAACATACTAACTTCATGTGCAAAAGATAATGACTCAAATTTTGTATATACTGGGAAATGATCACAATGTGTCTAGTTAACATCAGTCACCATGCATAGGCACAGAATTTTGTTTTCTCCTGATGAGAACCTTTAAGTCTTACTCTCTTAGCAACTTTCAAGTAGATAATACAGTATTATTAACTACTGTCTCCGTGCTGTACATTATGTCCCTGGGACTTTATAACTGGAAGTCTATAACTTTTGACTCACTTTGTGCCTCCTTTGCCTGGCAGCCATCAGTCCTCTTTATCTATCTATGAACTTGGTTTTCCATTCTTTTTTTTTTTCCTTTAGACTCCATGTATAAGTAAGATCATATGGCATTATTCTTCTCAGTTTGACTTACTTTACTTAGCATAAAGCCCTCAAGGTCCATCTGTGTTGTCACAAATAACAAAGATTTTATCCTTTTTCATGGCTGAATAATATTTTTTGTGTGTATGTGCATACATACACATTTTCTTTATTCATTAACTGTCGGACACTTAATATTGTTTGTAGATTTTGGCTATTGTTAATAATACTGCAGTGGACATGGGATTGCATCAATCCTTTCCAGTTAGTGTTTTTACTTCTTTGCATAAATATCCAGCAGTGTTTTTTTTTTTTTCTTAAGATTTATTTGTGGGCCCCTTCCTGGTGGCGCAAGGGTTAGGACGCAGCACTGCAAGCTGACCGCAGCTGCTTCACTGCGGGTTTGATCCCCAGCCCCTGATGACGTGATCCACATGGCATGGCAGACCTCTCCTAGCCAGTCTGCTGCTCCCCTCAGCAGTGTATTTCAGTGATCTGCCTGTTCTGCTCCCCACTCTGCCTGTGGTGAAGCCTCTCACTGCCCCTGCACCTCTGGCCTGTACCCTAGTTCTGTATACATCTTTTTTTTTTAAAGATTTATTTATCT
>NW_004567105.1:55607361-55624649 GCF_000260355.1 Condylura cristata
GTTGAGCTCATGCTGAAGTGGCTTTAAAAGCTCCTTAGTGCTGTGCTTTAACCCGCTGTGTGGCCACCAGGGAGGGCCTTCAGCAGTGGATTCTTAAGATAGGCCTATTTTCTGTGATGGCAGCACCAGTTTACATTCTAACCAACAGCGCATAAAGTTTTCATTTTCTCAGTGACTTCTCCAACACTTAATTTCTTTTCTTTTTAGTGATACCATTGTATAGGCATATTCATAAAAACAGAAAGTAAATTAGTAACTGCTAGAGCTGAGTGGAACTATAAGGGAATGAATGCTAATGGGTTTTTTTTTGGGATGACAAAACTATTCTGAAATTAGATAGTAGAATTGGTTGCCCAACTTTGTGGATATACTAAAATACAATAAATTATATAATTAGAAAAATAGCCATTCTAACATTTGTAGGTGCTCTCTCTTTGTGGTTTTGATCTATGCTTCTCTAATGATTAGTGATAATGAATTTTTTCACATATCTGGTGGTCATTTGTATGTCTTTGCAGAAATGTCTATTTAAATCTTCTGCCTGCCTTTTAAACTCTCCTTACAATTGAGTTGATGAGTTTTTAAAATATTTTGGACGTTAACCCCTTGCATATGTTTCCTCCCATTTAGTGGGTTAGCTTTTCATATTCTGATGGGTTCTTTTGCTGTAGTGAACCATATAGCTCATCATTTGACCTTAACCAATGTATGTTTTAGAAGTATCTGCTAATGTTTATAATATACTCAATGTATTTGTCTAACACAATGTAATTCTTTTTCCAGGTAATTTATCCTCAACATTCCAAGCTTACTGATAAAGAAGTAAGTAAAAATATTGTTCTGTATGATCTACTGTTGTATTTATGTTTGTTTTTACTGATGTGTGTGTTTCAGCATATATAGCTTTTGTTTTCTTTTTCAGAAAACCAATATTTGCTATTTGTCTTTTCCAGATTCAAATTCAGGTAACTATTTTTTCATGTAGTGTTTCTGCTCAGTTTTTGTATTAAGAATACTGACTATTTTCAGTAAATGAAAACTGATTAAAATAGTGTATTAGAATGCAGCTCAATTTCTTACTAATAGGTCCACATCCACATTCCTTTTTTTTTTTAAAGTCCATATTCTTGATTCATAGTTTAATGATACATTGTTGTGTCTGTTGACTTTAGTTCATTCAGCTTTAAAAATAACTTAATGATTTGGGAACTTGCCAAGAATTCTGTAAAAACACTGAGTTAAATAAAAAGAAAACAAAACAAAAATCAGTGGTGAATCTGGTGATGAAACATGGCCATTAATTATTTGCAATAGTTTATGTTAGTTAATATATGTAAAGCACTTGGTATAGTGTTTGGAATATAGAAAACAACATATAAGTGTTTGCTATTATTAAACTTGGTTTTGCTGGTTTCTTTCAAACTTTCCCTTTGTGTGGTCCTAATTGTTGAAATCTTTCAGGTTACTGATTGTGTTTCACTTTCAAAACAACCTTTTAGGTTTACCATTACCAGAGCATGTCAGACCACACACAGTTAGGGTTCTGTGAGGCAAATACATCATGGTTCCCTTTCCTTTTGCAGTTACTTCTAATATCCTGTTAATTTAGTTTAATCTAATTTGGGACATTTGGCATTTTAATTTGCTGAAAGCATTTTCTCTTTTTCTTATTAATGATCCCAGAATTTAGGATGTATAGGAATTTAGAATTCATTTAGAATTCAGTTTTTGTGACATACATAAAAGAGAAATAATGTCTTAGTAAAAAAGATGGCTTTGAGACATCTCAGTAGGACTTCTCTTCTAAACAGGTTATTGGAATCTTAGTACATTTTACCTACCAATGAAATGATGATGGAGGAAAGGTAGGGTCTATCCTCATTTTAGTTAACATTTTCCATACAAAATTTGCACATTGCAGTTCTGAATGAAGTTAGTATTAGATTTGACTCTCAGGATGTAGGGTAAGCTGAGTTAAATTGATTGTAGGATGAACTGACTTTATGTGATTGGAGTCTCAGTGGACTATACTGCCCACTCTTCTCTTTCAAATTATAGCCAGTTTTCATGATTCTGTCTCTTTTCTACCTCTTTATAAGTGTCAAGGTTACTAACTTTGGATAGCCTTATTTCTAGTTTTATAGTTTGTGTCTTACTCATTTTTTGTTGCAAGTTAAAGTATAAATTTGTGTAAATCAGAATTTTAAGAAATATTTTAGGTATTTGAGTGACCAAGAGATTTTTTATAAGTTGCATATATGAAGTGTACTTCATTTTATTGGAAGTATGTTCAGCCCTTACAAGTAAAATCGATGAAAGATCTTAAATACAGACACTTTGCTATCTTAAAAGATGAATATTAGTCTAGACAATAAGAGACTATGCATTTTGAAATTTGGTATCACTATTTTCAGTTGTGATAGTCCAGTTTGTTTCACTTGCATGTACTTTTGTGATTACTGTACCAACTTTGGGATAGATTTAATTTTTATTTTATATATATATACATACATATATATATATATATATATATATTTACATCATTCTTCATTTTGTGCATTTTTTTCATCTCAGTTGTAATCCCCATAGGCTTCCCACCACCAGTTCACCCATGTGCCATCACCGTAGTCCAGTGCATTCTTCCCACTCCAGTTCTGATCCCATTCTCCTTTCCACTTCCATAAAATTAAAATTTAATTTTTCCCAAGATAGCTTTTGTTGTTATGGAAGAAAGTCCAGGCACACTAGAACAGTTTTAGAAAAGAGACATAAGCTAGTTCTTATTTTCATGGTGCAAAAAAGGTAAAAACAATATTTAGACTCCATGATAAGTTCTACAAAGACAATATTTCCAGAATTCTCAGTGGAACGATTTGCCAGTTCCCCACATCTTCCACCTCATAGGCACATACACCTTAGTTCCTGTGACTTTAGAGAGAAATTTTGGTTGGTTGGTTAAGTTTCAATCTCTTGTTCCATTTGAATGGCCTTTTTTTAAGCAGGCTTATGGGTCTGTGCCAAGGTGAATGGCTTTTATCTTTTGGAATTTTAAGTTTAAGTATGTCTTCCTTATTTTTTTTTTTTTTTCAAAGATTTATTTATTTGTGCATACAGAACTGGGGTGCAGGCCAGAGGCTCAGGGGCGGTGAGAGGCTTCACCAGAGACAGAGTGGGGAACAGAACAGGCAGATCGATGAAGTACACTGCTGAGGGGAGCAGCGGGCAGGTCAGGAGAGGTCTGCCGCGCCATGTGGTCACCTCCGGGGCAGGCGGGAATCGAACTCATGCAGAAGCGGCTTTAGATTCTCAGTGCTGTGCTTTAACCTGCTGCGCCACCAAGGAGGGCCGTTCCTTATTTTTTTTTAAGATTTATTTTTTATTTATGCATACAAGAACTGAGGTATAGGCCAGAGGTGTGGAGGTGAAAGGATTCAACAAAGACAGAGTGGGTAGCAGAACAGGTGGATCTACTGAAATACACTGCTGAAGGGAGCAGAGGGCCAGACCAGAGAGGTCTGCTGTGATACTTGAGTCAGCTCCCTGGCCTGCCATATAGCTTGATAGTGCTGAAACTTTAACCCCTGAGCTAAGGGAAGCCCTTTTCCTCCTAATTGTTTACTATTAAACACATCTGGCTGTCAGTGTTTCTGAGACTTAAGCTGGGAAAGGCTTTCAAGGGCTGTAATTACTGTATTTTAAACATGTCCAGAGAGAAAGTATAGGATCAGTGCAGAGAGTTTCAGGCAGTGATGATTTCAAGGAAAAAAGGTTAATCCTTGCTGTGGATGGATTTGATTTGTCTAAAATTTCTCTGTAAATAAAAGGGACATCATCACATATACTTTATTACCTCCCAATGGCTGAAACTGCAGGGCTGCTTATAGCTGTCTCTGTTGAATGGTAAGTTTTTCATTTTTAAATTTCCATTCTGCGTGGAACAGTACTTTTGCAGTTTAAATGTATTATTAGAAAAATGAAAGGAGGGCCTCCCTGGTGGCGCAATGGTTAAAGCACAGCATTGTGAAGCTGCACAAAGTCACTGCAGCATAAGTTTGATCTCCACTCAGGCCGGTGACCCACATGGTCTCCCTGCTGCTTCCCTCAGCAGTGCATTTTAGTCAATCTGCATGTTCTGTTGCCCACTTTGTCTCTGGTGAATCCTCTCACTCCTCCATACCTCTAGCTTGTACCCCAGCTCTGTGTGTATACATAAATAAATCTTAAAGAAAAATGAAAGGGAGAACTATCAAAGAAATGCAGAATAAAAGTCCACCTTTGTGTCATAGCACTATTTAATTGTTACATTTCTATGTATTTTTTTGTTGTCTTTAATTTTAATTTTAAATTTCCCCTCCCTCAAATTATACTTATTGATTTTACATCTTTGTATCTGGTCTGCAGTTCCTAGGTCCAAACCCTCTATAAATGTGTACTTTTCACATTCTACCCACTCAGTGCCCCAACAAGCTTCTGCCACACACCATTGGGCCTTTTCCTTCTCCCATTCCCATCCTTCCACCCTCCCACTCTGGTTGCCTCAGTTTTGCAATCAGATGTGAAAGAGTTTATTATTGGTTGATTGGTTGGGTTTTTGACTGGCCCTTTTTTATGTTTCTTTTTATTCTTCATAAAGGTGAGATCATCCCGTATTTGTGTTTCTCCTTCTGACTTACTAGCATTATCCTTTCCAGTTCTTTCCAGGTTGTTGCAAATAGCAGGAGTTTGTCGTCTTTTTTTTTTTTTTTTTAATATAGCTGAGTTAGTAATCTGTTGTGCATTCTGATCCACTGCTCTGTCCTTAGGTACTTAGGCTATTTTTAGCTATTGTAAATAAGGCTACAATGAAAATAGGAGTACACATATCAGGGTAATGTTTTTGTATTTTTGTGGTAGATACCTAGCAGTGGAACTGCTGGGGCATATGGCAGATCCATTTTTAATATTTTGAAGCACCTCCATACTGTTTTCCATAGGGGATGGGTCGGTTTACATTCCTTCCTACAGTATATGAGAAACCCTTTTTCCCTACATCCTGGCCAACATTTGTTGTTTCTGGCTTTTTTTTTATGTACACCATTTTCACAGGTATGAGATGGTATCTCATTGTGGCTTTGATTTGCATTTCTCTGAAAATAAGTGATGATGAACAATTTTTCATGTTCTTTAAGGCCATCTATATGTTTTCTGTAGAGAAGTGTCTGTTTAGCTCTTCTGCCCATTTTTTTTTTTAGGAGGGTGGGGGGATTATTTGTTTTCTTTTTGTTGAGTTGCAGGAGTTTTTTTTAATATATTTTGGATATCAGACCTGTGTCTTATGTGCAAATATTTTCTCCCATCAGTAAGGTATAGTCTTGTTTTACTGATGGTTTGTAAGAGTTTCTAAATGCTTATTCTCAATTTGGATATTTATTTTATTTTGCACCAGTAGTAAGAGTTTGTGTACTGTCATTGGTCCATGGACTACACTTTGACAAACTCTGGTCTGAAGCCCTGCTTCTCAGCAATTTCAACTCAACGACTCTTATCAGAGGGAGAAGTCTACATAGAGATGAAGTTCAGGGGTTGGAGCTAGCTCTTAAGTCTCATATTTTATCTCAGTCTCATGTACTCTGAACCATTATATAACTGTGTTGGTGTTACTTTAGAAGTAATCTTTAAGGTTATCTGTTCTCTTTAAGAACACTAGTTAGGCATTTTTTCCCCCTTCAAATTCCCAAGTGATATTTTTGGAAAATAGAAGGTATCTTCTGTTTCCCTTTAGCTTTACAGTCTCAGTTTGATTGGGAGAGGTAAAAGAAGATTGAAATATATCTTGGGCCCCTGATTATCTTAAAATGGGAATTCTTTATGTGACATTGTATATGCCACACGCCATTTATATAGGAGGAGCCATGACTGAATGGACTGGCTCCTTCCTTGACTGTGACATAGAAGTCAGTGAGTTCAAGAACTCTGCAATCTGATGGTTATTTTTCAAAAGGACTTTGGTTTTTTTTTGTTTGTTTTGTTTTGTTTTTGTTTTTGTTTTTTTTGAGTGAAGAAAGCTGCTTTGATATCTGCTCCAGTTAGCAGTGATACATTTTTAAGGAGTTTTGAGATAAAGCTTAATTATAAAGTATATAATTCAGTGACGTTAGGTGTATTTACAGAATTGTACAACTGTTATCATAGTTAGTTTTAGAAAAATTTGTCACCTGAAAAGAAACTCTGTGTTCCATTTTCTTCCCCTTCCTCCCCACTCCAAGTTTTAAGCAGCCATTTAGCTACTTTTTGTTTCCATGGAGATCCCTATTCTAGATCTTCCTTATAAGTAGAAAGTAGTTTTTGCAGTCCATTAAGACTTGAAAGAACCAATATGATGTTGTGTTCAAGAATACCACCTCCAAATTCAGACATACTAAGTTTAAATTCATGCTCTACAATTTAGTGGATTCTTTTCTTCTGATGGTTTTAAAGCCATTCTGTGCCTTTGCTTCCTCCATATAAACAGAAATAATAGCAGAACCTGTCTGAGAAGCACAGAGACCAAATGAGTTAATATAGATAAAGCATTTACAACAGTATCTGGCACAGAGTAAGCAGTCAATGAATATTAGTAATATATACATTAAAAGGAGGAAAAAACACACTTCTGAAATAGTGACAAAAATAATTAAAATGATTTTGACCTGATATTCTATTTATTTTTTCTTATAAGAACTTAGTTATTGCAAAGGATGGTGGGAGAAGATGGTTATAAAAATTTTCTTAAAGTGTCAGATTACTTAAAAAAAAAGTGTCAGATTATTAGGTCTGTCTTCTAGGCTAGTAAAGATTGTGTTAGGTTAACAAAATGGAATGCTTCCAGAGTTGTGAAGTCTCACTGGACAGCTGTTTTCTCAATACTTGCTACTTTTTTCAAGGGGAAGGGCTTATGATGCTCTTGATGAAGACCCCATGGTAAGGTGTATTTTTCTTGGAGAAATGTCATTTAATAATTTTTTTTAAAATCTTACATTTTAAAAGGTTAATCCCTTCTTTCTTAAACTTTACCTCTTTTAAAGAGACAGATCTCCTTCCTGCCTGTAACTATGCAGGTGTTTGTTTTTACAAATCTTTTCCTTTTGCAGTTCTTTCTACCTGCTTGTGTCTGTACAAATGTCCTTTCATTTTTTTTTTAAATATAAGAAAACTCCCCTTTTAAAGGTGTGTATGTGTGTATAATATGTGTGTGTGTAGTCTTTATATATATATAAATATATATACACACACACATATACACACATGTGTGTATGTGTATATACATGTTAATCTTTCTGCCTTGGTTTATATAAAGAAAAGATCACTTCTGTTAAGTATTTTCCCATTTTTAAATGTGAGTAATTAAAAAGCTATGCTCCCTGTAGCATAATATTTAAGTCTTCAAATCTTTGCACATCTTGATTTTTTCTTAAGTGATATATTGGGTAAGATGCTTGAAATTCAGTATAGTTGTTTGGTAATTGTAGAACTTTACTTTAGAATCAGTGAATTGCTCAAACTGACTTTAAGAGATTATTTTATGATATACCTTACATTTGTTGACAAGGAAATAGAGAACCTTGGGTTAAATTACTGCAGAAGGCGGCCCTCCCTGGTGGCACAGCGGGTTAAAGCACAGCACTGAGAAGCTAAAGCCACTTCAGCATGAGTTCCATCCCTGCCTGCCCCGGAGGTGACCACATTGCGCAGCAGACCTCTCCTGACCCGCCCGCTGCTCCCCTCAGCAGTGTACTTCGCCAGTCTGCCTGTTCTGTTCCCTGCTCTGTCTCTGGTGAAGCCTCTCACCGTCCCTGAGCCTCTGGCCTGTACCCCAGTTCTGTATGCACAAATAAATAAAATAAATAAATCTTTAAAAAAAAATTACTTCAGAAGGCTACTTTTTAAAAAGATTTATTTCTGTGCATACAAGAAATGCGGTACCGGCAAAGGTATGGGGGGGATGAGAAGACTCACCAGAGAGAGTGGGGAGCAAAACAGGTATATGTACTGAAATACACTGCTGAGGGGGACAGTGGGGAAAGACAGGAGCAGTTTGATGCATCATGTGGGTCACCTCTCTGGCAGGGGATTGAACTCTTGCAGCAGTGGCTGTGGATAGCTTCATAGTTCTGTGCTTAACCCATTGTGCTACCAGGGAGGCACTTAGAAGGCTTTTTTTTTTTTTTAAAGAAGCAGAACAGACAAATCTACTGAAATACACTGCTGAAAGGAGCAGGTGGTGAGACAGGAGAGGTATGCTGTACCTTGTACACCAGCTCCCTGGGGATCAGGCCACAGTGGCTGGCAATAGCTTGATAACGCTGAGACATTAACTCCTGTGTCACCAGGGGGACCCCTAAAAGGCTATATTCTGATAGACCTAGAACTAGGTCCTGTTGATTCCTTTTCCTCAGATCATAGCTTTTCTTGTGATCACACATTTAGTTAGTCTTCATGTTATTATGTTGCTCATGTAGAACTGCTGTGTTATGTAGATAAACTGGATGGGTCATACTAACAATATAGATTTATTTTTATGAGGTTGTAGGGTATTGGGCTTGCCCTGCCTTTCCTTGTCATCATTTCTGCAAGGCGAATGTAAAACAACAACAACAAAACTGATTGCTAATCTTGTAATGTCTCTTTTCCTATCATCATAATGGTGAGGTCAGGATAGAGAACAAAGGTCTAGTCAGATAAGGAGTTGATATTTTCTTTAGTAACCTTTAGTGTGTGAAGAGATAGACCTGTGAAACAATAAATGGGGACTGTTTGCCTCAGTTCACAAAGAAACTAGCTGAAAGTCTTTTTAACCTGGTAAAGTAGCTTCCTGATAATTCTGTACAGCTTGCTGGTACAGTAGATCACTGGAATGTTCTCATAGGTATATGATTTGGGAATGGAGTCAGATGGGTAGGGATTTAATGCTGAAGGAACTTTATAACTTTTCTTCATTTCTTACACTTTCCAGACATTATGCATCTCTGTTTTTAAAGTTCATTGTATATTTCTGCGCTATTTTACTAAGTACCTTGGAAAAATTAGTTTTTATTTCTCTATGGGTTTCTTTCCCCCTTCTTCCCTTCCTTCCTACCCACTTCCCCTCCCTCCCTTCCTCCTCTTCTTCCTTTCTCTTCTCAAGAGGAAAATTGAACATTAGTACGTAAATTTGTTGAACTTTAAACAATGCTATAAGTATTTTCCATTATCTCAGGTTTCATGTGTTTCCTTATTTTTAACCTAAGTAACAAGGAACTGAATTGGCATGCTCTCCAATCCGTTTTGTTTCTTTACCACCAAAGAAATATTTTTAATATTACGTTTAGATGCTTGTATTGAGTTGCTTTTTAAAAAACTTAAACATATTTCAAGCTTGTTTTCTGAGACTGTTAGGAAAAATATGCACCTCTGTGTAGAATGATAAAGTCTAGTGCACATTTACTGGACTGTGGTGATGGCACATGGGTAATTTGGTGATGGGAAGCCCAAGGGGATTGCAAATGAGATGGGAAAATGCACAAAATGATGTAAAAATAAACTATTATATATATTTTTTAAAATCTAGTGCACATTTCATAGTTAATATAACTTTTCAGTTCTAAGTATTGTAACTAGAAGAATTAAGTGACAAGCTACTTCACGTGTCTTATTTTTTAGAATATTAACTTTTTTGTGATTATTGCATGATAGTTTAGGTAAAATTTACATAGTTTTGGTAGAATTTACTTGTTTTAAGACATTTGCTAAAACAATTCAAGTTTAAAAACTTTATTTTTGTGGCCCTCCCTGGTGGCGCATCAGGTTATAGCACAGCACTGCAAGCCAGCCGCAGCTGCTTCAATGTGAGTTCTATCCCTGGCCCCTGGGGGTGATCCACATGGTGCAGCAGACCTCTCCTGTCTGGCCCGCGGCTCCCCTCAGCAGTGTACTTTGTCAATCAGTCTGTTCTGCTCCCCATTCTGTTTCCAGTGAATCCTATCACCCACCCTTCACCTCTGGCCTGTACCCAATTCTGTGTGCATGAGTGAATAAATCTTTAGGGGGAAAAAAAAAACCTTTATCTTTAATCGAAATGATAAAAATAGTAGGTCTGCTGCTTTGCCTCTTCATGAAACTCAGTTCTTCCTGTGTCTTCTGCACTGTATCTCTTTTTTTTTTTTAGGCTTTACATCATGAAATACAAAGACATACAAAGTAAAGAAATAGGATTTACTAGCTTCTCAAGTCTCATGTCCCCTCCCATACATGATTTCAAATCTCTTCCCTCCAACTGTAACTACTATTTTGACTTTATAGAAATAACTTGCTTTTCTTTATAGTTTAGTTTTATCTGCTTTAAAATAAAGCACGTTTGACTGAATTCAAACGTGTTTTTTTTGTTTTTGACCTTTTTTGCTCATTATGTGTTTATGAGTCAGTATTAATGCATCTAGATAACTTTGAAAAAAAAATTTTGCTTTGCCCCTTAACTAGCAAAAGTGGCTTTGAGCAAGTCACTTGACCTATCAGGATCTCCTTTTTCTTTTCTAAGACATATAGAATGAGTTGAACATATAAAGTGGTTGAAAGCAAAAAAAAAAATAATAATAATAATAGTTGAAAGCATTCAGTCAGCTCAGACATTTGAAGAAACTGGTCAGATAATTGTTACTCTGTGCTATCCTTATTTCTTTCATTTTTGTTTTCATTAGGTTGTCTTGGAGATACCCAGTTTTGTTTTAGATTTCGACAGTCTTCTGGGAGGAGGGTGTCACTGCATTGTCTCCTGGATCAATTTGACAAAGATTTGCCAGTTTACTTAAAGGTTAGAAAAGTAGTAATAGAAGACTGTCCATGGTAGAGGAAATTTTAGAACTTGGTTATTCAATTACCTGTCAGAGAGCATCCAGAAGTATTTTGCTTTTGTTTGTCACTTTAATACACAGTTGGATTTCCTAAGTAAATCTAATAGGGTTCAACATGTGAATGAAAAAGACTCTAAAAGTTATTGTTCTTAAAACATTTTATAAAGCCATTGTGAATTACAGAAATAAATTAGAATGTTGAAGTAATTTTGTTAATAACTCTTTGTTTAAATGTGGGGTGGTTTGGTAAGTTACTGTTCTTAAAACATTTTATAAAGCCATTGTGAATTACAGAAATAAATTAAAATGTTGAAGTAATTTTGTTAATAACTCTTTGTTTAAATGTGGGGTGGTTTGGTAGTATACCAGGTAATGGCACCTGGAGTTGGAGATTATCAGTGGTCACTCCTACCTACTTTATGGTAGAATTATAGTTGTGTCTATTTGATTTTTTTTGCGGACTTTGTTTTATAGTTATTTATTTAAAACAATGATTCATATTATTAATAATTCAGTTAAAAATTAAGATAATTCTTGAGTGCAGGTATTTTACTCCACATTGACACCTCTACTTCAGGAGGAACATTTCCACTGGGATGTCTTAATAGTATATCCAATATGAAGTTGACTTTATTTGCCTGAAATCATCATTTATAGTTTACCCTCCAGGTTTCACTAATGCCAGGAACCCTATTGTAATACTAATGATGGTACTACTTCCTTGTCCTCATATTTTAGGCTTTTAAAATAAGATCTTCACCTTTCCAATTTCCAACTTCATTTCCTTTCTGTTATTGAATTTTAGCCAAATTGAATTGTGTGCTTTTCCCTGAGTTAGCTTGTACTTTTCTATCTCTGTGAGGTTTTACTCACACTTTTGACTTATCTGAATTTGGAATGTCTTTGAATTATATCCATGCTTCAGTGCACAATTCAAAAATAGCTGCTTCTAGAAATCTTAACTGATCTCTACAAACAGAGGTAATCTTTTCCTCCTTGTCCTTTTTGTAATAATTTGTGCTTTTCACCATGGTACCTGCCATCCTATTACATAATAGTCATTTTTGTACTTTTCTTACCACTCTTAGATTTTTATTTTCTTAAGGAACTGTGTCTTAGGCATCTTTTTATTTTCACTGACACAATGCTTTGTTCAAAGTAGGTGGCTATCAAATATTCGTTTAAATAATAGCAATCAAATAAGGAATTGGGCCAGAGTTTATTCCATTAGGAAGTAAAAATGGCTAAGTTTAGGGGAATGTAAACTTAAGATATTTTAAAATTTTAATTTCTCAAATTTTACATTGATAAACATTCTAATTTTTCATTAATATTGAATAAAAATGTAACTTGTTATGTAAAATTCCATTTAGCATTTAACTCTTTTTTTCCCCCCCTTTTGAAATTTTGCATTAAGATGCCTCATTTTCTTAAGACTTACCCTTAAGATTTTATAAATCTCAAATTATGGGTAGGTTTTAAAAAACAAAACTAAATATATATCATTAACGAAACCATAGAAATTGTTTCTCACTTTTATAGCTATACAGAATAAAAATAAAATGAGTGAGTTTAGGAGGAAGCACTGACTTTAGTACATTAGTTATGATTATTTTATCTTTGGGCAAGTTAACAGGTTTATTCTATCAGTTACTGAAATTGTGTTGGAGGAAAAGTGTAACCTGCTCTTTGTGCTACCTTATTTATCAGCTTGAATTTATAATATGTTGATATTAAAGGATGGCAGTGTGTTTGTTGATTTATCAATCAATGAATCACTTCTTTTGTAGAAGGATCCTGCTTATTTTTATGGATATGTATATTTCCGACAAGTTCGAGATAAAACTCTAAAAAGAGGCTACTTTCAGAAGGTAATTTTCATATCACTAATAGAAAAAGTACTTTTATATTGTGATTAGAAAAATAGAAATGTTTCTATTTTAAAACCTTTGATATTTTATCTTTTATATATTAGAATTTATATTTTGTTTTTGTAGATTATAGACATCTGTCCCTTGATTAATTGCCATTGAGTTTTGCTTTTTTCCTATTTCTGTGTTAGAATCCTGACAATAATTTATGATCATTATATAAAATCACCAAAAGTTAGAATCATCATCTTTTTACATTTTAGAATAAAAGAAAGAACAGATTATATTATAGTTAATAAACACCTATAATATCTTTTTTTGAAGAGCTAGTAAATCTGTTTTAGCAACACTTTAGTTACCACTCTAAATGTACAAAACTTTCCTTTCTTAAAAGAAAAGGAATTTTTTTTTATTTAATCCTAGCTAAAAGGGACTTGGTAACATTCTTGTTACCAAGAATGTACCCTGATCACTAATTATGGTGGGTTGAAGATTTAAAAACTAGTTTAAAAGAAAACTACTTTGGAGGGGAAAAAGAAGAAAAAAAACCAGATCACAAATAAATCAACATAATCCTTATCTGAAGTGATCAAACTGTAGTTACAATTTCTAAGTATTTGGTGTGATAATTAAACTCTAAAAATTTAACAGTTCTACATTTAGCTTGAAAAGGCATCACAAATTGTTCTTTCCTTAACAGAAAGACTTCATCATTCCTGAGAACATTTTGGTGACAATAATAGCTAGATTTCAGAAGTTATCCATGACATCAGTCTGTAGCAAATTCTTTTTCTTGATGAGCAGGAAAATCTATGAATATGCCTTTATTCTTTTAAAATTTAGTAACATCAGTTAAAACTGCTTGCATAATTTCATGTTTTCTTTCAACTATCCACTATTTAAAAAAAAAACTTTTTATTTCAAAATTCACACTTTTTGTTGCATTTATTAGTAATTGTGTAAGAAACAATATACTTAAACTATAAGAAAACTTACAAGCATTGTTTGTTTTTCCTTCCAGTCCTTGGTTTTGATCAGCAAACTACCTTATATTCATTTTTTTCACACTGTGCTCAAACAGATAGCACCAGAATATTTTGAAAAGAGTGAACCTTATTTGGAAGCGGGTAAGTTTAAAAACATGAGTTAGAGACCTTTATGAAGGAGTTTTAAAATTTCACTGGGAGATAGTGATAAAAATGAAGTTTCTTAATGTACCAGTTAAGGGCCCACCCTGTGGCGCAGCAGGTTAAAGCACAGCACTAAGAAGCTAAAGCCACTTTAGCATGAGTTCAATCCCCCCCTCCTCCCCGGAGGTGATCCACATGACAAGGCAGACCTCTCCTGGCCGGCCCACTGCTCCTCTCAGCAGTGTACTTTATCTGTCGGCCTGTTCTGCTCCCTACTCTGTCTCTGGTGAATCCTCTCACTGCCCCTGCACCTCTGGACTGTACCCCAGTTCTGAATGCATAAATAAATCTTCAAAAAAAAAAAAAAGTACCAGTTTAGGGGCCCTCCCTGGTGGCTACTATGAAGCTGGCCGCAGCCGTGTCAGCACAAGATAGATCCCTGGCTGGAGAGGTGACCCAAATAGCACAGCAGACCTCTCCTAACCTACCCACTGCTCTCTTCAGCAGTGTACTCTGTCAGTCTGCCTGTTCTATCTCTGGTGAATCCTCTCGCCACCTCTGGCCTATACCCCAGTTATGTATGCATAAATAGGTAAGTCTTTAAAAAAAAAAGTACCAGTTAAGAATTTTAAGGACTATATAGTGGGAGAGAGGCATAAAAATATTCTTCTGGTGGGCCCTCCCTGGTGGTGCAATGGGTTAGGATGCAGCACTGCAGTCTGGCCGCAGCTGCTTGAGTGAGAGTTCGATCCCCTGCTCCAGAGGTGATCCACATGGCACGGCACACCTCTCCTGACCCACCTGCTGCTCCCCTCAGCAGTATACTTTGTCAGTCTGCCTGTTCCCCACTCTGTTTCTGGTGAATCCTCTCACTGCCCCTGCACTTCTGGCCTGTACCCCAATTCTGTATGAATAAATAAATAGATCTTTAAAAAAAAAGCAACTTTATAAGAAAAATATTCTTCCAGCATTTTTACCTACAAACACCAAAAACCTTATCTTTTGATACTCTTTTTGTAACAGGATATCTGTTTATAAAGGTAAGAAACAATTATTGCATAAAGATTTCAAATTTCAGAGTATTGAACAGAAGTCCCACGTCTCTTATAGAGGGAAGGCCCTGTTAAGTGGCATGTTTTTGTAGTTAATTTTAGTGTTAATAATTGTATAGGAAAATTCCCTTTAAACCTATAATTTTGTTGCTTTCCAAAATTTTATTTACTAATCCTAGAATATAGATACAGGGTTTTTTTTTTTAAGATTTATTTATTTATTCATACAGAACTGGGGTACAGGCCAGAGATGCGGAGGGTGAGAGGCTTCACCAGAGACAGAGTGGAGAGCAGAACAGGCAGATTGATGAAGTACACTGCTGAGGGGAGCAGCGGGCTGGTCAGGAGAGATCTGCCACGCCGTGTGGATTCCCTTGGCTGGGGATTGAACTCATGCGGGAGTAGCTTTTGATTCTTTAACCCACTGCGCCACCAGGGAGGGCCCTGGTTTTTTTTTTAAGGTTTATTTATTTGTGCATATAAAAGGTTAAGGGCAGGGGGCAGTGGTGAGAGGATTCCCCAGGGAACAGAACAAGTGGGTTGACTGAAATACCAAGCAGTAGGCAAGACAGAAGAGGTCTGCTGTGCCATGTGGGTCAGCTCTCTGGCTGGGGATTGAATTCTGCAGTAGTGGCTGCAGTGAATAGCTTCATAGTCCTAGGATTTAACCCTTTATGCTACCAGGGAGGCCCCCTAAAGGTATATTTCTGATTAAAAAAAAAAAAGATACTTTCACTCTAAATTTTTATCATCCACCCTTCCTAATATTTTTTTAATTTATGTAGAATAGAAAATAGAGTTCTAATTTCTCGTGTCCTTTTTTCATATTTTATAATTTTATATTAAAGATTAATTTTTAATATTTTTCAGCTTGTAATGATGTTGATCGATGGCCTGCCCCAGTGCCAGGGAAAACATTACACTTGCCTATTATGGGGGTGGTAATGAAGGTAATGGTTTATATTTTGTTTGCTTTTTTCAGAAAGGAAATTCACATATAAGTTGTGCTTTTTAACTTCCTAATAGCATTCAATTCTCTTATTGTTTTCACTTTTTTACCTTGATGTGAGAAATTGCAATTGTGGAGATGCCACAATTTCTCCTGCTGAACAGAACCCTTCATCATACTCCAGGGACACCAGTCCTGTATTACCATGCAGAATTTGCATGAGAGTATCATTCTTATGTAAACCTGTGAATGTAAATGCCACCTCCTAGAATTCTGCAATGCCATAACTTTCCAGAGATTAGTGGTAGGCAGAAAGAGAATCCTTGTGGGATCATGTATGAATTAGTAAAAATCAAAAGAAATTAGGAAAATCATTGGTTCTTAGACCTACGTGCTCTTAGCTTGTAATGTGAGACCAAATGTGTACATTCCAGGAATTTGTTTTTGATTAAAATTTTAAAAAATGAATTAGTGTTTTATTGTCATATTTTGTGTGAATATGTTCTATGTGCTTTTACTATTCATTATCAAGCTAGGCTCATTTCTAGCAATATATTCTCTTTAGATGTGTTCTTGTAGATAATCTGTATTCTGTTTTTCCCTGAGAGATCATCAGAAGTAGTACTCAAGCTCTGGCTTGAGAGTTTTCATGGTTTCTGTGAGATTTGTCTCATAGTTTGGAAAGCTTGAGAGGGTGTGTTTGGGTGTGTATAGTAATGAAGCTGATTTGGAACAATAACAGGAAGCAGTATGAAGTTGATGTCCTTTTTCCACTTTTTAATACATTTACTCTTCACTACGTTAGTGATTTCTGTGTATGGCAATAAGGAGACCTTGGTTAACTTAACTTTATGCTGCAACTAAAAATAAATATGACTAGTTTTTGAATCTGGCATATTTTATTTTTATGATTTTATCCATTACTGGATATACCTTTTTAATGTTAGGATAAGGCACTTCTAAGACTTGTAAATTATAAAAAGGACATTATTTTGCATCAGAGTTAATTTCTTTTCTTCTTTTTAAGGTACGGATTCCCACGTGTCATGACAAGCCTGGGACCACTCAAATAGTGCAGTTAACTCAGCAGGTAGTATGGTACCTATAATTTAGCTCACATAATCTCATTTAACAGATTTTTTTAAATTAGTAGTTTCTTGGATTTATCATATATTTCTGAATATTACTGAAATATTTCATTAAAATAAATCATTCATTTTTTAACTACTAAGTAAGCTTTATGACTTAGGAATTTAGATTTTATTTCTTTGGCAGATGTTGGTGATTGCTCTGTAATTGTGAAGGCAAAGAGAAAGTAAATAGTTTTTCAGCAAGGTTTAATTCTAGCAAAATCTCTTAGAAAAGTGATCAGCAGACTTCTGTATTTTTTTTTTTTTAAGATTTATTTATTTGTGCATACAGAACTGGGGTACAGGCCAGAG
>NW_004567105.1:55625239-55639052 GCF_000260355.1 Condylura cristata
TGGTGGGTGAGAGGACTCACCAGAGACAGAGTGGGGAGCAGAAAGGCCGACTGATGAAGTACACTGCTGAGGGGGCAGCAGGAGAGTCAGGAGAGGTCTGCCACACCATATGGGTCACCTCCAGGGCGAGGATCGAACTCATGCTGAAGTGGCTTTAGCTTCTTAGTGCTGTGCTTTAACCTGCTGCACCACCAGGGAGGGGCAGACTTCTATTTTTAGGAAACTAGCTGGAAGGATTCTGTAGTTATGATAACCTTTCTTTTGTTTTTCCCAATGCTACATCTACTAATGGTTAGAGTTGAATTTTTCATTTCAAAATGTTTTAATTTTTTTCATTTGAAATGTTTTAAATGATATATAGTCACTCCCACTCTTCTTTAAATTGAATAAAAGTAATAAGAAAACTAATTTTTCCTGTTATATTTAGGAATGATTGATAAGAACTGTTGGGGGAAATTAGAGAAAAAGAATCTTTGTAAGAGATAGAGCAGCTTGGTTTATGGATGGTGAGGTAGGCATATATCAGAAAGCAACTAATGTAAATTTTTATGACACTTCTATTTTTTCTTTTATGTTTCTTAGGGAGACACACACATATCTGTTATTTTACCTACTGTTCATGAGGTGGATCTTTTTCGGTAAATAATAAAAAATTTTAACATCCTTTTATTTTGATTTGTGATGCAATTAGTAATTTCTTTACAAAATAAATCTTATAGGAGATGTGAAGGAACATAGTAACTGTGCTTCATATTTTATAAGTCAGTGGTTCATCCCCGACTACAAGTTATTTAGAACTTGATAGAAACAAATTATTTTTTGTTTAGTGTGAGATACCTTCCATAACCTCTGCTTCAAGTTATTTAGAACATGATAGAAACAAATTATTTTTTGTTTAGTGTGAGATACCTTCCATAACCTCTGCTTCATCTGTTGAAACACCCCATGTAGGGTGCACTCATACCCCATTCATAATCCTGTATTCCACACTAGACCACCTCTTCTTAGGGATGCCATCCTCACCGGGCTTGTGCTTTGACTCCAGATGCCATGTCAACCTCAGATGAATGCCTTCTTTACCCTACTCATGTTCTTACATCTCGCTCCAGACCACCATTCATGGAGACACCTGCATCCCTTTATGATACCTCACCATGGACAACCTCCTTAGCCTACTCTGGAGACTCTGACACACCATACTAGATTGCTTCTCCATGCTTGTCTCACTTCCTGAATTCTCAGTCCAAACCAGATCACCCCCACACATATACACCTCTTCACTACATTTGGACTGAAACAGCCTCACAGCAAACCACCTCCTCCACATGGACATCTGTCTTATTTCACCAAAGCCCTGACACCTCCCTCTGACTCAGCATGGCCCTCTTTTTCCTCCTGGCTGAGATGCCTACCATGTACTGTGTTCTGATTTAGAATTGAATTGTTTAGGGAGGAAAGAAGAAGAAAAGCCTTTTGCCTCATCTCTGAACTGTTTTTGTTTTTTACTCCCTTCACATTTGTATTCTTGTCTTTGAATATTAAAATCAACTTTCCCTAACTTCTGTCTCACAGATGTGTTGCATTTTTGCGCTTAAATATTTTTCCTTCTTCCTTCATCCTTTCCATTCTTACATATATGTGCATTTTCAACAGGTGGATTGATTGTGGGTTGTAAATAGACAAGTACCTTTTTCTTCCAATCTACTGGATAAAAGCTGTTACCCTATCAGGAAGAAACTACTAAATAAGTAAAAGTTGCCACCTGTCTGAGGCTAAGTAATGTACCAGAGTTGTGTCCTGATCAGTTTCTGCCTAGTTCTAAGACTGCTATAAAAACGTACAGCATTTTGGTAGGGATAGAATCTGCTCAGATCATTGTTGTTTGACATGAGAAATTTCCTTCTGATTTTTTAAAATCACTCTTTAATATTGAAAGCATTTTCTTTTAAACATGTCCAGTATCTTTTTTTGCAAATTATTTTTCCTTCAAATTAGAATACAATTTCAAATGTAATAAAGCAACATTGATAAAATAGATGTACTGCATAGTACAACTTAGTAATTATTTTATATGCTTTCATTAGCTGTTTTATTTTATAGTAATTATGTTTATTAGCTATTGTCTCTGCAATATATTGCATCTAATTTTGTAAAAATGGAATGAGTCAAAGGTTATATATATATTTATGTGGGTAAATGGGATTTATCTATATGTATTACCCTATTCTAAGTGAATTTGTATTTTAAATGAAGGGGCACATTGCAGGAAGAACTGATACTGTGAACTGTTTTGAATGATTATATAGGAACTGTATTATCAATTATCCAATAAAATTGGATAAATAACAATATTTCTACTGTAAAAACATCTTCCAGGTGTTTCTGCCCAGTTTTCCTTCACAGTCAGATGCTTTGGGAGCTGGTGCTCTTAGGTGAGCCCCTCGTGGTCATGGCGCCATCACCATCAGAGTCATCAGAGACTGTATTGGCACTTATCAAGTGAGTATGCTTGATTCCTATGTGAGTTGATAGCACTTTCCTGTCTGTGCAATGTTTGCAGTCTTTGAATTGATCCACACAATAGGCCTGTAAGAAAGGTATCCTATAGCATCATTTTATGGATAAGAAAATTAATTCAGGCTCTGTGAGCGTCAGAATCATGTTTTTGTTGTTCTGAGCAACAAACACATTGTTTCACTTACTGGAAGTTGTGTCAGTGGTCAGTGTCTAATAAAAGGTGTATTACTAATAAATGATAGAGCCAAAATTTCACCCCTGCTTTAGGTCCAGTGTTCTTTCACTATGCCATTTTGTATTGTGTTTCCATTTGTATTTCTAGTTTCCTGGAATATGTTTTCCATTTATTTAGACAGGTAAATTATTTGTTCCTTGAGGGATAGTGTATATATAGGTATTTTATAGTTATTGAGTGGGGCCTTTAATTATTGTGTCCTTTCTTTTACACCTTCTTCTTGCTCTCCACAGCTGTATTTCCCCATTAAAGTACTTCAGTGATTTCCGACCTTATTTCACTATTCATGACAGTGAATTCAAAGAATATACTACTCGTACTCAAGCCCCGTGAGTAAACAGAACAGTGTTTACCTATCAGTTGTTAAGTTTATAGCCACAATTATGTGAGATTGCTTTTGGTAATTTAAAAGTTTAAATTTTGAACTTATTGGAGTTTGATTTTACAGAGTAAGGTTTTGAGATGCTGCTGGATAGTTCGAGTCATCTTATTTTCTTTCAATGGTCTTATTAATGGAAGCTATATTATTCTACTTCAGTATATTTTATGGCATTGCTGATCTCCTTTTGTTCTGTGATCTCCTTTTCCCTCTTCCTCTTCCTTGACAGCATAAAAGGAAAATTCTTCCCAGTTTGTGAGGGAAAAGTATCATCTCACCCATCCCCTTTTAGGTCTTGCAACATTGCTTACTTCATTTTCATAGCTAAGTTTCTCAATGAGTAGCAGAATTTCCACTTACTGTCTCTAATTCTTGGTTTTCTGGTTTCTTCTCAATCTACTGAAGGTTGGTTTCTTTATTTCCATTGAGGTTGTCCTTGCTAAGATCATCAAGATCCTTCTTACTATCTGAACCAGTTGGTACATTATTGCCTTCTTTTTCTTGCCTTTTCCACTTCTGTAACAGTTAAGTTGTTGACACTGAAAAATATTTTAATCCTTGATAAACCATTTCCTGTACATTTCAGTTTCCTGTACAGTTGTTTCTTCTCTGCCATCCCCTTAAACATTGGTGTTCTCCAGTATTGTGTTCTGGGATCTGATTTCAGACTAATGATTCTTTCTGTACAAATTAAGCTGTATCTATATAGCTGTTGTTAGTGCCTATATACTGAGGGCTGAAACTAGCTCCAGACCTATATCCACATGTTGTTGGTTTTTACCACATTGCCACTGGAGTATCTTCATGGCATCCAAAACTAAATATGTTTAAGCTGAATTCTTCTTGTCTTCCTTTTTTCTTTGATAAGTCCACACCTCTTCCTATTTTCATGAAAGGTACTACTTCTCAGATTGTTATGAAAAACGTACTTTTCAAAAAAAATTTATGTATACAGGCCTGAGTTGCAGGGGGTGAGAGTATTCAACAGAGACAGAGTGGGGAGCAGAACAGGCAGATTGACAGACTACACTGCTGAGGGGAGCAGTGGGCGGGTCAGGCGAGGTCTCCTGCATCATGTAGATCACCTCCGGGGTGGGGATTGAACTTGCACTGAAGCGACTACTGCTCACTTGCAGTACTGAGTCCTAACCCGTTGTGCCACCAGGGTGGGCCCCATACATTTTCTTTTTAAAGATTTATTTCTTTATTCATACAAGAACTGGGGTACAAGCCAGAGGTGTGGGTGGGTATGAGAGGATTCACCAGACAGAGAGGGGAGCAGAACAGGCAGATCTACTGAAATACACTCCTGAGGGGAATAATGGGTGGGTCCGGAGAGGTCTGCCATGCCATGTGTATCACCTCCCTAGTCGGGGATCAACCTCGGTGCTGCAGTGGCTGCTGATAGCTTCATAGTGCCTACTTTAACCCATTGCACCACAAAGGAGGGCCCGAAAAACATGCATTTTCTCATAACATATCCCACACACAGGTTTTACCAAATTTTGCCCAATTCATCTTCTTAAAATGTCCTCATAACATTTGTTATCTTCTTTCCAATGACCTTTTCCCTGACTTACACCTCTGGTCTGTTTCATCTCCTGTTGCTTTTTTCTGAACCCCATTCTGTTTCAAATTTTATGCAGTTTTTCTAGTAAGTACATTTTTGTTCATGCGTTCCTCCACTCAGCTTCTCTTTTTGCCTAGAGTTAAAATATGGACTTCTTAACACATAGATATGTAATTTGGAATTTAATGATCTGGCCAGGGTCTGTCATCTACTTTCATTTCTGACTATTTGTATTTTCTGCATTTTGCTTTAGGAATATGTAACTATTTGTAGTTCTGCAAACAGACCATGATCTCACATCATTGTTTTGCACATACTATTCATTCTCCCATATCACCTTTACCTCCCTTACCTATTTAACAAAGAAAAATCTTTGTTTTCTTTGTCCAAATGCCTTTTTTTGGTGGGGTTGTTCCAGTCTGCTGATGTAGTATCTTCTTTGTAATGTTGAACATTTTAATTTTTTGGCATCATAATTGGATATGTATACCCTCTTATTGTGTGCTTTTACAAGGACTATGTCTTTTCAACTTTATATGCCTATTGCTAAACATGATGACTGGTATAAAGTAGACTTGTAACATAATGAGTAAAGGAAAAGATAATCTTATTTTTTGTTCACTGAAAAGAAATTATAAGCTAGTCTTTACTGATGGAACAGTCATCTTTTTCTTACTCTGTTTTTGTTTTGTTTTCATGTAGGCCCTCAGTCATTTTAGGAGTAACCAATCCCTTTTTTGCTAAAACACTCCAGCATTGGCCACACATTATTCGAATAGGAGACCTTAAACCTGCAGGTAAAGTATAAACTCAAGTGTTCTGTTTCACGTGTGGAATGTGGCTAAACAGATTTATTTTCCTCTTTGTCTTCATCTCTTGGCTACTTTTTAATTATGTTGATTACAGCCTTCTTTGAGACAACCTGAATAACGACCTTTGGAGAAGAGTTTAACTTCTCATTAAAATATACTTGCTTTATTAAGTGTAAATCATCATGTCCTCCTCCCCCAAAACTAAATTACAATGTTACAGACATTAAATGAATTATAACAAAACCTCAAAAATTTGAGCTACTTTTATATGTCTGTAAGTCCAGTTAATAGAGATTTCTAGTATTTTTGGGAAAACCTTATAGTAGCTCAGATTATTCATCTAGGCACAAAGTCTTGACTAGGTCTTAAAACAACTACTGTACCTTTCTGTGACACTGATCATGGAAGTGGTTGAAGATTGTGCTTTCCTTGAGGAAGAGCCATGTGGTTCCTTCCTCATGGTAGATATTACTTTGTTTTCTTTCTTTTTTTTTTTTTTTTTAAGATGTATTTTATTTATTTATGCATACAAGAACTGGGGTGTAGTCCAGAGGTACGGGAGTGAGAGGATTCACCAGAGACAAAGTGAGGAGCACTGAAATACACTGCTGAGGGGAGCAGCAGGTGAGACAGGAGGGGTCTGCTGCGCCATGTGGGTCAGCTCCCTGGCTGGGGATTGAACTCGTGCCACAGTGTCTGGTGATAGCTTGACACTTTTACCCTGTGCCACCAGGGAAGCCCTTTATGAGTCTTACAATTGAAAAGCTACTCTGAACTCTAGCAAGCAAAACCACAGCTTAAGTTTAAAGATGAGAGACATTCTCATTAGAATTAGTATATGGAAGTAGACTGAGAAAGTAAAAACTGACGCCAAGTGCATCAAAAACATTTCACAAATCTGAGTGTTTCTGGACTGTCTTGTTCTCTCTGTCCCAAAAGCCTTTTGGGTCTATTTGCATCTGGAACTTTGGAACTCTCTTTTTGTTGCCAGCTGTATACCTCCTGTTTTTGGTTGTTTTAACCTGGAGCAGTACTCTGCTCTGCATATATTTTATCCTCTGTTTTATTTCACTTCAACTCCTTTGTGAAACACAGCAGTTCTGTTCAGAACCTTGTTGATCTGTGGCTCAGACCTGTCTGTGGCTTTGGCATATACTATCACCTCCTGGTGGCAGTGAGTATGTTAAATGCAGGTTGTTCCTGTAATCTTACTCTCCTCATCCACTGCCTCTCCATGCCCCTGCTTTCAGTCTCTCAATTACTTTATGTCAGACATCTTTATAGTTCTTGATCTGAGTCTTGAATATCTCTCTAGTTTCGCTCTTGCCTTTATAGTGAAGTGGTTAAAAGTGATTGCTTTGGAATTGAACTGTTTTCCTTCTCATCCTGACTCAAACATGTTATATGTGTTCTTGGAAAAGCTGTTTCTGTGTCTAGTTATGATAGACCTAATGACCTGTTTGGTGGGGCATTGACCAATCAGGATGGATGATTACAGCAAATAGCTGCTATTGCTACACTCCAGGTGAATGTCAGTTACTACCATGTCTTAGTTTTTTCTTCTATGAAATGGGCATGATAAAAGTTACTTTTATTGTGAAGTTTTGAGTATGAAAATTCTTGCAGTACTGTTAGACCAGAACCTGGCACAGAGTGAATATTGAGTAAATGGTGCCTTTTACTGTCTTCACCGTATGTGACCTCTTTAAGCAATATGCATTTTCATACTTACAGATTTAGCTATTTATCTTAAAGATTTTTTTGCCTTCTCAACAAGAGAGGTTTTTATTCCTTTTACAAGACTGCTTAGCTATCACATCCTTTTGGAGTCCTCAATAATTTTTTCACTCTTCTTTGACTGGCATACTTTTCTATAGCTCTTTAGTATTTCATTTATAATCCTCTTACAACACAATTAACTTTTATATTGTTGTCTTTGTCTTATTTTAACATTAGAGTGGGAACTTTTTTAAGATTTGTTTTTGCATAGAAGAACTGGGTGTAGGTCAGAGTTTCAAAAGGGTGAGAGGATTCACCAGAAACAGAGTGGGGAGCATAACAGGTGGATCTACTGAAATACACTGCTGAGGGGAGCCGCACACAAGACGGGAGAGGTCTGAGAGGTTGGCTGTGCCATACATAAGTTTTGCTCCCTGGTAGGGATTGAACTCAGGCCATTGAGGGGGTAGTGCTGAGACTCAACCCCTATGCCACAAGGGAGGCCCCAGATTGGGAACCTCTTGATATCAGTAATTATTTCTTTTGTTACCAGTATCTCACATTTACTAATAGTTACTAAATCAGTAAGTGTGTATAGTGTTAATGACTTCCTTAGCAGCATCTAGTTAAAGTCATTTTTAGGGCACTTCATAAAATTTGAGTGTAGACTATATTATTCTGCAGCTTTTCTGTAAGATTGAGTTTATTTCAAAGTAAAAAGTTTATAAAAAATGTTTTACGATTGTACATGCTCTTACAATTTTTAACAATATAGGATTACAAGTGAAAGTGCTGTTCTACAATTACACTCTCATGATAACTGCAATGAGCAGCTTGATCTATATATGATTTAAACAAAGGCAAATTTGTAAATTTAGAGACATGAATTATATAATCTCTAGGTTGTCTTTTAGTTCTTAGGTTTTCTTATGCAGAGGAGGGGAAAACAGAGAAAGTTTGTTAAGTTAGTGTACTTTGACACTTCTAAGTATTTATTTTGGAACATTTTTCTTCCAAATTAAAGGGTTTTTGGATTGTAGCTTCTATTGTCCTCAAGACCAGGGCCATTATATATGCTATAGAAGTTACTCACAGTGGCCATGTCCACTGTAGTTTAGAACTGTGGTTCTGGCTTACACTGTCAAGTTTCTATAGACAAAAGCATAATCTGGGGAGATGTCAGAAAAAAATCTTTGAATACTACATCTGTATACTAATTTACAGGTTACTTTCAATTCTTTTTTCTCAAGATATTTTCTTCATATATGCCATATAAAATTTCATTTCATATGCATGGCACAAAGATTTTAATTTACATGTTGAGTGACAAAAAGGGAAAATTTTAAGTAATGGTAGATATTAATGAAAATCAAATATTCATTTTATGTAATTTATACAAATTATTTTTACTGAAGTGATACATATTGGTTTACCATACTATATGTGATTCAGAGGCACAGATTATTTCTTGAGTGTTATAGAAATTTAGTGATCCCTTTATATAGCTTAGTACCAAGAATACATTATTAAATATTAATTGATATTACGAAAAGTTTAGCTAATGATCAACAACCAGCTGATCATTAATTTTAGAATATTCCAGTTTTGTGGTATGTGAAAATTGAATAATTTTAGACTAATTTTTATCATGTTTCCTTCAGGTGAAATTCCTAAACAAGTTAAAGTGAAAAAATTGAAGAACCTGAAGACTCTGGATTCTAAACCTGGTATTAACTTTTATTAGTTTTTAAATCTGTATTTACATGTGTACTTGAGCCTTACTGTTTACCTTTTTTTTTTACTTTACTTCTTAGGAGTTTATACTTCTTATAAGCCATATCTAAATAGAGATGAAGAAATCATAAAACAGTTACAGAAGGTAATTATTTGTTCATATTATTTAATTTCCTTGTGCAGGTATGTATTGTTCAGTTAGACAGTGTGTACTTTATATTTAATAATGTGAAATGAGGTCGTCTCTTATTTGAGCCAGAAACTTAATAAAAACCAGGATACAAAAATAGCAGCAATTATGAGCTTGAATTATGTGACTACACTTCCAAACTTGTGCTAGTCTCCTTAGCAGATTGGGGGTTAGAGTAAATAAAGTTCTGGGATAGCTATTATTTATTAGAATATATAAATAGTATGAATACTGAAGCGTGAAATAAAGATAATCTTTACTGTGAGCTGATAAACTATGGGATGAATGTCTTATGTTGTGCTCTAAGGATTGTTTTCATAGAATATTGTACAATGAACATCAGATGAAAGTAATTCAAGATGATAGTGCTTGAGTTTTTTTAATATCAAGTAAAAGTATATATATCAGTGGCACTTTTATAGTTATCCATTGTTTTATAGTCCTTGATCCTAGAATATCAATTTTCATTGTTTCTTCTTTTAAGGGTGTACAACAGAAACGTCCTTCTGAGGCTCAAAGTGTTATTCTCCGACGCTATTTTTTGGAACTGACACAAAGCTTCATCATTCCCTTAGTAAGTCTACACACATATTTGCTTAATCTAATGATTTGTTGAAAGATAATGTGAATGTTTTTTCCATCTAAAACATTTAAGTTTTAAGTTGCCTGCCCATGTTTTTAGTGATTTAAAAGAACCCTTTTCATGAATGCTGGACTTTTTGTTCTTTTATTAACTGTGTAACTTTGATAACTTCTTATCCAACCCGCAACCTCTTTATCTGTTAAATGTGGCTAGTTTCACTTTTTCTGAATACCTTTTAGAGTTTTTGTGGATCTTAACTGAGGTAATTGTGAAATATATAGTCATTGCATTTTGCACCTTAAAAAAAGGTTATTCTGTGGCTCGGCAGACCTCTCCTGGCCTGCCAGCTGCTCCCCTCAGCAGTGTACTTTATCGACCTGCCTATTCTGCTCTCCACTCTCTCTGGTGAATCTTCTCACCCACCACACCTCTGGCCTGTACCCCAGTTCTTTAAGCATAAATAAATCTTAAAAAAAAAAAAAAGAGGTTATCCTGGAGCTTTCTTTGGTGTTACTTTCCTGTGCACAATTTGATTTAGTATTTACAAGACATGGCTGCATGATGAAGGGGCCTTATTTGTCTTGTCTTTTTCTCAGTCTGTCATTTGGTAGCTCTTAGTAAATATTTGTGGAATAAGTGATTGCATGATACGGTTGGCACATCATATTAACCAAAAGGTGCCCCACAATATTAGGCAGTATGGTGATGTGGTCCTAGTCTAGAATCTATAGAGATTCCCTATAGTTATTAATGTGAAGTAATCTGCCTGATTATATGGGGCCATTCTGGAGGTGTTTGCTATTTTATTATATTTTATTAAAGATTTATTTATTTATGCATACAGAACTGGGGTACAGGCCAGAGGTGCAGGGGTGATGAGCGGATTCACCAGAAATGGTCAAGAGTAGAACAGGCAGATCTACGAAGTACACTGCTGAGGGGAACAGTGGGTGGGTCAGAAGAGGTCTGCCGTGCCATGTGGGTCACCTCCAAGGCAGGATCGAACTCAAGCTGAGGTGGCTTTAGCTTCTGAGTGCTGTGCTTTAACCCGCTGCACCACCAGGGAGGGCCCGCTATTTCTTTTTAAGAAATAAAATTTTCTTAACCTATTGGTTGTCAGTTAATTCTGTTCCATTTAAATCCATTTTTAAAAGTAAATGAATGTTCACAATAGTGCTGGGGCTTGAAGTCAAGTAGTACTGAATTCAGGTTCAAACTGTGTGACTTTGGGCAGATTACTTAGCCTTTGTTTGCAGGTCTCAGTTTCCTAATACTATCTGCCACATTGAATAGTTACAAAGATTTAAAGAGTTCATGTATGCAAAATCTTGATTTTATTTTCTGGCACTTACTAAAGTTTATCATTAAAAACATGTAATCCCTTGAATTATCTAAGATTTAGTTTTTATTGAAAATCTGATGTCAGTCTAAATTTAGTAGTATTTATTGAGGGAAATGAAGGTATTGATGACGTCCATTGAAACAGCATATGATGAAAAATTTGGAAACCCATTTTTTTTTGGTAAAGATTTATAGATTTATTTATTTATGCATACAGAACTGGGGTATAGGCGAGAGGTGCTGGGGCAGTAAGAGGATTCACCAGAGACAGAATGGGGAGCAGAACAGGCAGATCAAGTAGTACACTGCTGAGGGGAGCAGCGGGTGGGTCAGGAGAGGTCTGCCTTGCCATGTGGTCACCACTGGGGCAGGCAGGTATCAAACTCATGTGGAAGTGGCTTTAGCTTCTCAGTGCTGTGCTTTAACCCCCTGTGCCACCATGGAGGGCCCTGGAAACCTTTTTTTTTTTTAAGTAGATCTGTTAAATTTTTTTTAAATTTTAATATAGTAGTTTATTTTTACATCATTTTGTGCCTTTTTCCATCTCAGTTGTAAACCCCGTGGGCTTCCCATCACCATATCACCCCCGTGCCATCACCATAGTCCAGTGCACTTCCCTCCCCCCACCGTATTAAACATTTTTTTAATATTAACTCTGGTAAGGACACCTAACTGATTTTTTCTTGGTTTTAGGAAAGATATGTGGCAAGCTTGATGCCTTTGCAGAAAAGTATTTCTCCATGGAAGGTATAAATACATTCAAGTAAATCCCTATTTGAATTTTCTAATGGAAATGAACTTCTGTACATACTTCTATTTCTAAATTTTAAATACATTATGTGTTGCTTTTTAGAGTCCACCCCAATTAAGACAGTTTCTTCCAGAAGAATTCATGAAAACACTTGAAAAGACAGGACCACAGCTGACCTCTAGGATAAAAGGCGACTGGATTGGACTTTATCGGTCAGTCTGTTTTTTCTCTTTCACCCAGCTAGAGAGTTTGATCTAAAAACAAAACAAAGCAAAAAGCTGGGCTTAAGCATATATATATATTTTTTAAACTTAAATTTTTTTTTAATTCCATTGTTTTTGTGTGATTTTTCTGAGCAATAACTGGAAAGATATGGAGGACATAATGAAACTTTACTTTTTCAAAATTTATTTTTATAGGCATTTTCTAAAATCACCTAATTTCGATGGTTGGTTTAAGACCCGGCGGAAGGAAATGACGCAGAAATTGGAGGCTCTCCATCTAGAAGCTCTTTGTGAAGAGGTTAGAAAATAGCATGTTTGTATGAGGGTTAACCACTATTGAAAATAATGATAAAATATCCTTAGAATCTGACGAATTTTACCCATATACACTACTTTGTAAATAATAGTTAACTTTTCTAAATCATATGCTCTATACCAAAATCTGTGTAGGTGTTCTTTATTGATAATAGACTTTAATCTTTACAACAGTTCATTAAAATAGGCATATTATTGCATTATGGGATACCTAAGGTTTGTTAAGTGATTTGTTTCAGATCACATCATTGCTAAGTAGGGAAGCTGGCAGTGTGCTAGAGCTCACTTGCACTGGGTCATAAGATCTCTACATACATATCTTGGTGATCTCAGGTTGGTATTGGAAATTAGCTACTGTGAGAGTATTATGCTATAGACTGGCAAATGCTACAAACCAGAAACTTTGGAGAATTAGTTGTTAAATATTTACAAGCATACCACTGCCTGGAGTTAGGATTCAAAATCAAGTAATCCAGCTTCATATCTTTTCCAGCAACCTTTTTCTTTTCCACTGCTACTAACATTTCTTTCCTTTATTTGGACTGATGTTTTTATATTCCATAATTTATCACTAGACTATTTTAAATTAATCTACTTGTGAAAACAGTAAGGCTATTACCATTTTCATGTGCATTTAACTTGAAGTTGACTAGCTTCAGTGGTTACTTTTTCTTTAATTTATATGTTTTTTAACATCATTGTTCATTCTCTTGGGTATATGTAATCCCCATAAAATTCAGTGCTAACTTTCTAGTCTTCAGCTCTCAGTGATTGTCATTTTGAGAGAAAGCATACAATGAAGGCAATTACAAATAAGTCCAAAAAGACCTTCTATGAAGATGCAAAGTTGATGTCCAATAATATATTAATGTTCCTCGTTATCTTTATTTGTTAGGTAATGTTCCTTTTAAAGTAGTCACTAATTGGTGGGGATAAGAATTAGTATTATATTTTGGATTTGCAGTTTTGGTTTCTTTGATTAATCTAAAAACGTCACCTCAAAAATGAATTTTTTTCTTCCAAATATTAGATCACCATTCTCGCTAAAGTTGAAAATTATCTACTTAACATTCTTAAAGTGTTAATGTACAGAATTACTCTTGTACTGTAATACTTTTCTCTTTCTTTTCTATTGTTTTTTCCCAGTAGCCTTCCCTATTGGTAGAGTTCTGTTTGAATATTATTCTGAGTACTTGCTGATTTGAGATTTATTAAATCTTTCAGGACTTACTTCTCTGGACACAGAAACACACAGAAGTAGAAACAGTAGACCTTGTATTGAAGTTAAAAAATAAGCTGGTATGTAATAAACAAAGACTAAATTGACTTTTCTGTGAAGATATTTTCTTTTCATTTGAGATGACTATGGTGTATCACAAACTTAACTTTTTTTTTTTTAAGATTTATTTATTTGTGCATACAGAACTGGGGTACAGGCCAGAG
>NW_004567105.1:55639487-55688138 GCF_000260355.1 Condylura cristata
TGCAGAAGTGGCTTTAGATTCTCAGTGCAGTGCTCTAACCCGCTGCGCCACCAGGGAGGGCCGCAACAAACTTAACTTTTTAAGTGAGAAGACTTGACATGGGCCAACTGGATGGTAGAGCAAGCAGATCATAATGAATTCCATATTATTTCAAAATTTATTTACATGGAATGTAATGAGTGCCATAAAACAAAACATTGTTACTTATATTTATACTACATGGTATGTGCAGGGGTTACCCATTAATTTACATAGCAGTCTTTTATTAAGTTCAGCCATGTATTGATGGAATGTTCTTTGCTTTCTACAGTTTCTGTAATTTTTTATCTAAATCACTAGACCATTAAAACTATGTATTTAGAGAATACTATATATTAATACAGATTCAGGATAATTTAAATACTTACAAATACTCTTTATGTAGTTACAGGCTGATCGAGAGCATTTACCTGTGAAACCAGATACTGTGGAAAAGTTGCGGACGCACATAGATGCAATTATCTTAGCATTACCAGAGGACCTACAAGGCATACTGCTCAAAACAGGCATGACATGACATTGCCAGGATTTTCCAGTCAAAAAGGATTGTGCATCATGAAGCATACTGACATTTCAACCAGGCGCACAAAGGAGATCTCTTGGAGTAGAGAACAGCTGTGAAAGCTAGATACAGGGTGGAAAGACTGACTCTGCTGTATATACAGACCTTTTTAGTGCATTATTTTTAAAAATGTGTGTATGTGGTGGTCCCACTTTAATACTGAAACATCAAAAGGCATTTGTATATTTTTAATCATGTTCTAAAGTGCTCTTATGAGAGACCTGTGGGCCATCAGTGTAAGTGATTCCAAACTGCAGTGCTGGCATTGCAGATATTTTTTTAAATTGGTGCTGCTTTGCCCAATCATGTTAAAACTCAGGGGGATATAAAAATAACATTCTCACTGACTATCTTCTTAAGAAGGAAAAGACTGAACTGTCAGACTGAAGTTAAAAGTAATTAATGCTTTTGTAGTGCCTTCCGTTGTCCTTAGTATTTCACAAAATCTAGCTGCTAGTCTTGAAGCTTTTCCTTGATTATGATAAGTAAATTTATAAGGCACTCTTTTGAGTATCATTGCTTAAAAATACGTTCTTGTCCCTTACCAGTTTATTAGTAGGAGTATCAAGCTCTTCCTCCCCCAACCCCCCATTATCATTCCTGGCTCATTTAGTTATTTTCTATGTCATTTTCAAATTTAATCTTACCAATTTCTCCAAGGGCAAGAAGGCATCAAGTATTAATTGTGATGGAATTTATTTCTTCTTACCCTTTTCTTAACTAGGTAAGATATTTAGGTGGAACATTTTGCAAAAAATTCTAATTATATCTCATAGTCAACTGTTTTGAAACCACACTCTTCAAGGCATTCATAAGTGTTTTTATGTGATAGCCATTTGAGTGATTATAGATTGATTTCCAACATTATTTGTTTGGTAGGTTTTTCTCCCTCAAAATTAATTTTTCTCAGAACACTTTCCCTATTGTTTAGCATGGGAACTTTTGCCAGCTTTTTTTGTTGTTTTTTTCCTTTTTAAAACTAAACTGTTTCACCAAAAATAGAAGACTGTGGTTTGGTAAAGTTCTTTGGATTGTGTCTGAATAGGAGTATCCTGCAGAATCCACTATTTAAAATAGGCACACATGACATAGCGTACATGTAAATAGCTGTGTCTTGAATTATGCTCAAGTAAGTAATGAAATTTAGCTATATGTATTTGTAAGAGATGGCTTCAGAAGCTATCCTTTGTTTTCTGTTAATATAACTCTTTAGAGCACTCCTGACCCCAAAAAGGTTCCTAGTGTTTGTAACTGTGGTCTTATACCCAAATGTGCCCTTTCCTCATGGATATAGTCTCTTGAAGCATACCTCAAAGTCACAGACTATGGCATTTGAAAGAAATCATTTGCCCTGCTTGGATCATATGAGTTATTTTGTGAAACAACAGTTGTCCTTATGGAAAAGGGGAAACTACTTTTATATACTAAAGTATTTCTTATCTTTCTGGAAAACCTTATTTAGGTATAAATGGTCATCTTATTATTTTTCAAAAAGGTGTATTTTAATAATCCTACAATTTATATGCAGTTTCTGACATGAATTTGAAAGTTGTTAGTGTCATTATCAAGGATGTTTTAAATTATGCCACTACAGGATGTATCATTTTAATTTTACTTTGCACAGCTAAAAAGTAGCAAAGCATACACTTTAGCTTAATAATACTTCCTTCATATTTACTGTTTTTAACTGAAACCTAACACATGTTGAAACCTTATCATATTTAACCAGTTCATTAATTTCAAATCATGTACTTACAAAAGTAACTTAAAATTGCATTGGGAACCTGAGAAATACTGACTGACAACTTTTTGTGTGTGTGTGATTTTCAGAGTTGTCCCCTTTTTTAGGAGACGCTGTTAAGATCTAAAACCTGCCATTTAATGTTTATCTCCACCAGCATTAGAAGGAATCACTGCTTTCAGGGTGTTATGTAATAATGCCTGGTGCCTTCTCTCATGAATGAAAAAGAGGTTTTGTGAAGGCATTTGTGGTCATTAAAAAAAAAACTGAATTAAAGGTCTTGTAGTTTAAATTCTTGGATATCTTGTGTTATTTCTGAGTAAGGTTGGAATACTTGAGAAAAAAAAAGAATAGTAAATGAAGCTTCTACATTCTGGGATTTCCTTTACTTCCTGCCTTTTAAAAGAAATTCAAATGAAGACATTTTTCTGTGCATTTCACTATGAACAGGAAAATAATTCAGTTCAGTGATTTTACATGCTTTCTGTGTATTGAATTTATGAAATGTTCTGATAAGAATGTTCTTAAAACCTTGGGTAGTAGAACCCAAGGTTAATAATCAAAGTATTATTAAATTGTCATTAATTTGCTGCCTTTTTTATACCTTAAATTTGAAAGTGTTATTTCTCCTTTTAAAAGTAGCAAATATATAATACTATTGTTTGGATTTTTAGCTTATTTGCTAATAAAACATATTGGATATTACTTTATCAAGTTACTGGGTAATGACATATTGGTTATTACTTTATGAAGTTACTGGGTAATATCCTTTACACTATGCTATAAAATATTTTAGTACACTTAAGAGGTACCCATTAAAATTAAAACTTTTGTTTTCATGCTCATAATATCATTCATTTTTATATGCCCAAACTTTCTTCTTTTAACATAACCTGGTGGGAAAAGTACTTTCTAATATTAGTCTGCTATAAACAGATAGTTGAAGGTAAAAAAGCTTCTCTACTGTGGATAAATGTCACTTAAATAGTAAAATATATTGACTCACGAGTAAATTATCCTGAGTAATTTGATGTCTCATATAGCCAGTGTTTATACGCCATGTGCAACTTGGTTGAATATGAATTTATTTTTATTATCAATAAAATTTACATTCATTAATAAAAGAGAGCTCCTGGAGTTTTTTTCCAGTTACTCTTCCCTGTTTGTTTGAAATGGATGGAACAATTTGATGCAAGATACAGAATCATGATTCCTAAATGTTTCCCACAGCTATTCAGTTTTTAGATAAACAAGTTTTGAGGGGTGGCTAGCAAAATGGATTTATTTTTTTTCTTTGTTATAGCATTGCCTTTCTCCAAGTTAATATAATTGTTGTGTAAATCTCATTCTATTTTACAGATTGAGTTCTGTGTATTTTCACTTTTCCATTCTCTTTGCCATCATAATACCACATCTGCTTAGCCATTAGAAAGCTAACCTTCATGGATCCTTCATATTTATTCCTTCCCTCATGTTTTTCCAGATCAACATGTATGAATACACTGTCATGTAAGTTGTTTCTAGACTGAGATACTTTTGAAAAACAGTAACTTTACATTCTGGAGTTGTCATACTTGCCATTTAGGAAATAAATTTTTACACAATAGGAGATTGATACATTTTAACAGTGAAATGGGTAAAATTTTAAAAATAGGACAGTCTAGGCCCTCCCTGGTGGCGCAGCGGGTTAAAGCCCAGCACAAAGAAGCTTAAACCATTTCTGCATGAGTTCGATTCCCGCCTGCCCCGGAGGTGACCACATGGCGCGGCAGACCTCTCCTGACCCGCCCGCTGCTCCCCTCAGCAGTGTACTTCGTCGATCTGCCTGTTCTGCTCCCCACTCCGTTCCTGGTGAATCCTCTCACCCTCCGCATCTCTGGCCTGTACCCCAGTTCTGTATGAATAAATAAATCAATCTTTGAAAAGAAAAAAAAAAATAGGACAGTCTAGTGGTAGAACCCAACAATTTGTGTTTCCAAAAAATAGCTTTATTGCAGTATAGCTGATAACAATAAACAGCATATTTGAAGTATACATTTTGATAATTTGAATACACCCATAAAACCCATCACCACTGTCAAAACAGGAACAGAGGAACAGATATAATACATATCTACTTACCTGTTGAAAGATATTTGGGTTGTTTCTAGTTTTGGGCTGTCATAAAGCTGCTGTGAGCACTGAATTAGTCTTTGATAAAAAGACAAATACATCCTTTTACTTGGGGAAATACCTACGGTAGGTATGAATGCAATGGCTAGATCACATGGTTCGTGAATATTTAGCTTTTTAAGAAACTCCTAAACTGTTTTCCAAAGTGACTGTCCTACTTTGTTTCTACCAGTTGTGTATGAAGAATTCCAATTTTTGCACATCCTGGCCAACATGTGGTATAGTTCAGACCTTTTAATCTTTCAGTTTTATGGTCTTATTCTGCAACAGTATGCACAATCCATCCTTTTGTTCACGTGGCATTGGGATTGGTGAGTGATGGCCAGCAAGACTGCTCTTTTTACAATGGCTTTGCACTTCCTAGAGGAAATGTGAGCAATTTCAGCACAGTAAAACCTGCATGTCAGTAACACTTCAAGCTCCCTGACATTGTGGACCAGAAAATTTTATAAGCCACTGGATAGCCTGTGGGCTTTGTTTTCTTTTTGCTTCCATAATCAGTGTTGGGTGTCAAGACCTGGCCCTTTTATCTTCAGAGCATCCTGTTATCCATACCTCTGGGTTTCACCAGTTATCCTTAATTTTTTCATATCTGTCTCAATAGTACTAGATGAACATGGCCCTCTTGATGATCTTGGGCTTTTTTTTTTTTTTTTTTAGATTTTATTTATTTGTACATACAGAACTGGGGTACAGGCCAGAGACTCGGGCGGCGAGAGGCTTCACCAGAGACAGAGTGGGGAGCAGAACAGATTGATAAAGTTCACTGCTGAGGGGAGCAGCAGGTGGGTCAGGAGAGGTCTGCCACACCATGTGGTCACCTCCGGGGCAGGCAGGAATCGAACTCATGCGAAAGTGGCTTTAGCTTCTCAGTGCAGTGCTTTAACCTGCTGCGCCACCAGGGAGGGCCGATCTTGGGCTTTTTAAAGGGTTTTATGGCAGCCATGACCTAGGTGATGGCTGCCACTGCCACAGGCAGTATCCAAGAATAGCATGGTCATTCTTTCTATTATTAGCCATTCTAATAAACTTGTATTATTGTCTCAGTGGGGTTTTAACTTGCATTTCCCTAATAGCCAATAATGTTGAACACAGCTTTCCATATGCTGATCAGTCATTTGTCTATCTTTGGTAAAGTATGTTAAGATATTTTGTTCATTTTAAAAAATAAGTTGTTAGATCTACAAGATGGTATCAGAGGAAGTTCCCTGCTCTGTTCCTGGGAGAGTGCAAGGTTTGAAGCCATACAAAACACAGGAGAAAACATAGACAAAAAACTCCATGACTTAGGTTTGTGTGTTTTTGTAGATTTGTCTCCCAACAGCAAGAGAAACAAAAGAATATCAACAATTGGGGTATCAAACAAAAAAAGTGTGCACATTATAAGAAACTAAAAAAAAGACTACAGAATGGGAGAAAATACTTGTACATACACGTGACATAGTACTGATATCTAAGATCTCAGTGTTTATACAAATTGTGTGTATGTGTGTTTAAGACTTAATTTATTTATGCATACAAGAACTGGAGTTTAGGCCAGAGCTTGAGCTGAAGGGATGGTGTGAGAGGATTCACTAGAGACAGAGTGGGGAGCAGAACAGGCAGACTGAAATAAAGTTGAGGGGAGCAGCAGGCAAGAAAGGAGAGGTCTGCTTGGCCATGTGTGTCCTCCCTGGCTGGGGGTTGAACTTAGGTCGAAAAGCTTGATAGCTATCCCTGCACCACCAAGGATGCCACAACTCATATTTCGTTATTACACATATTTTACATATGTATATTACAAAATATTACGTATTTTGCTTCACAGAGAAATTAATATCCTATTAAATTGCTTAAAGAATTAAACTGAGTGCAGAAAACCAAATTGCTTTCCCTTTGCATTTCCTGTTCTTTAAATGCTGTACCTTTAATTATATTTAATTTCACCTTGTGTTTTATGTTATTACTGGAATATTTGGAAATTAAGGAAAAAGGCAGCATAGAAACCCACTGTAGTCTACAAAATGACTTCTACCTTATCAGTCCACCTGGGTAATGAATTTTTTGTTCTGATTGCCAAGGTTCACTCCCAACAAATGAGTGTTTAAAAGGCAGTTTTACCAAAAGAAGCTTTACTGAACAGCTTTTAACAAAATACTCTTGAAACAGCAGATTTTTATTTCAGTTCAATCCTGTAGAATACCATTTGGAAAGAGCAACTACATAACTACGTAGGTTAATAACGTCAGGAAGAGATTAAATCATTGTCCTGGCAATGGTTCTAATTATTGTCTTAATTTAACACTCTGAATTTATAAATTTGTACAAAAGCAAAAACAAAGTTGGAACATCTGGTCCAGTAATCAGCGAGGGAAAGTAAAGGGGGCTTCAATCCCCCCCCCAAAATGTTCATCAGTTGTTATAAAGGAAATGCAAGTCAAAACCACAATGAGATACCACTTCCCACTTGTGAGAATGGCCCGTATTAAAAAAACAAAACAAAACAACAACAACAAAACACAGGGGCCCTCCCTGATGGCACAAGGGGTTAAAGTGCATCATTATTGGGCTCTCCGCAGTCACTATAACACGAGTTTGATCCCCAGCCAGGGAGGTGACCCACATGGCGCAGCAGACCTTTCCTGTCTTGCCTGCTGCTCCCCTCAGTAGCGTATTTCAGTGGATCTGCCTGTTCTGCTCCCCACTCTGTCTCTGGAGAATCCTGTTATAACCCTCTCACCCCACTGGACTGTACACTAGTTCTTGTATGCATAAATAAATACATTTTAAAAAAAAAGTACTGACAATGATGTGGAGAAAGGGAAACCCTCTTACACTACTGGACCGAATGTAAACTACTCCAACCACAAGATATGTAGAGGGTCCTTAAAACATGAAAACTTGAATCTAGTATGTGATCCAGTGATTCCACTCCTAGAAATCTATCCAAAACCTGCAACTCTATGTTTATTACAGCACTATTTACAATAGTGAAGATATGAAAGCAACCTAAATGCCAAAAACAAATTAATGGATCAAGATCACTTATATGTGGAATTCAGAAAAAACAAAGGGTCAGACTAAGACAAACCTAGAAAATTGACCATAGATAGTGGTATCCAGAAGTGGAGGGGAAGGAGAGAAAATGGGAGGAAGGAAGACAAGAGAATAGGGGGCTTTGGTGGTGGGAGAACTATGTGGCCAGAAATCATATGTTGTCCAAAAATTAACAGTGATGTAAGAAAAAAGTACTATATTAAAAAAAAAATTTAAAGACCACAAACTAATAATGTATATAACTACAGATGCTGTAAGCTAATTATTAAAAAATAATAATAAAGATGTAAAAGCTCAAAAATAAATATTTTTCAGAAAACTGATCTTTATTGACAATGCTTAATGCATATTAGTTGAATACCTTACAAGTACCACATAGCAAACCTGAGAGAAATTCTCCTATCTATAAGTTCTTGGAAGTAGATTTTTTTTTAAAAGATTTATTTATTTATTCATACAGAACTGGGGTATAGGCCAGAGATGCAGAGGGTGAGAGGATTCACAGGGACAGAGTGGGGAGCAGAACAGGCAGATTGACGAAGTACACTGCTAAGGGGAGGTCAGAAGAGGTCTGCCTGCCATGTGGTCACCTCCAGGAGGCGGGATCGAACTCATGCAGAAGAGGCTTTAGCTTATTAGTGCAGTGCTTAAACCTGCTGCGCCACCAGGGAGGGCCGGAAGTAGAATTTTTTAATCAAAGAATACGTACATTTTGCAATTTGATAGATCAGCTAAGTTATTCTGTGTACAATAGAATGTGGCCTCTAAAATGAGTTAAATTCTTAAATACTGATATGTTAAAATGAACACAGTATATTATCAGATGGGCAAAGGAGTTAAACAGCAGTATAAAAGTCCATTAATGTTCATATAAAGCTTTTTGTATTTCAGAGAGAAAAATTTGAAAAATTGTATGTGAAAAGTGATTAATTTTTTCATCAGAATTCAAGGATTATTCTTTTAAAAATTAAAGTAGTGAATTAATAACTTCACCTTCTAAAAATAAGCACAAAAATACTTCTACTCAACTGTAGAAGCCTTTATTCATTAACAAATCCAAACTTGGGCTCTCCCTGGTGGTGCCACCAGTTAAAGCACTGTATTAAGAAGCTCTCCAAAGTCACTGCAGCAAGAGTTTGATCCTCCGCCAGGGAGCTGATCAACATGGTGTGGCAGACCTCTCCTGGCCAGCCTACTGCTCCCCTCAGCAGTATGTTTCAGTGCATCTGCTTGTTCTGCTCCCTACTCTGTCTCTGGTGAATACTCTACCCCACCACACCTCTGGCCTGTACTCCAGTTCTGTAAGCATAAATAAAATAATTTTTAAAAAATCCACACTTAACCGAAAGCTTATCATTAGTGAACTCATAAAAATGTAGTGGTAGGTCCATATGAAAGAATAGTACAGAGCAATTTTAAAAAACATTAACACTGTCTATAACATCGATGAAGGTCAAAATCATTATGTTAGGGAAAAAATACCACACAAGGGCCTCGCAGGTGGTGCAAGAGGATAAAGCACAGCACTGAGAAGCTGTAGCTGCAGACTCTGCAGCACAAGTTCAATCCCCCACCTGGGAGGTGACCCAAATGGCACAGCAGACCTCTCCTTTCTCGCCCCCTCAGCAGTGTTATTTCAGTCAATCTGCCTGTTCCCCACTCTGTTGCTGCTAAATCCTCTCATCCCCCACACCTCTGGCCTGTACCCCAGTTTTTGTGTGCATAAATAAATAAATCTTTTTTAAAATACCAGACAAAACACTACATAATATATAAGTTCATTTATATGAAATTTTGGAAAGGGCAAAGCTATAGTAACAGCACATCAGTGGCTATGACTGGTCTGGAGGTAAGGAAAGTGGGTGACTGCAAAGCAGTATGAGGGAACTTTTGGGAAACTAGAAATGCTTGATATTGTGATCATTGTATTGGCTACACTACTGCAAACATGAACAAATTCATCAAGTTGTATACTTAAAATTCATGTTTATTGCATGTAAATTATATCTCAATAAAAAGGATATTTTTTGGGCCCTCCCTGGTGGCGCAGTAGGTTAAAGAATAGCACTAAGAAGCTAAAGCCATTTCCTCATAAGTTCAACCCCTGCCTGCCCTGGAGGTGACCACGTGGCATGGCAGACCACTCCTGACCAGCCCACTGCTCCCCTTAGCAGTGTTCCTCATCGATCTGCCTATTTTGCTCCCCCCCCCACTCTGTCTCTGGTGAATCCTCTCACCATCCCTGTGCCTCTGGCCTGTACCCCAGTTTTGTATGCACAAATAAACAAATCTTTAAAAAAAACAAAAAGGGGGGTTTATTTAAAATTACAGATAACTTTTAAGTATCACTCCAAAAATGTAACAGGGTGGTCCCCAGTAAAAGAGGAGACTCCAGGTTTCCTATCCCACACAGGAGGAGGGTGGAGCTGAGCAGGGAGAAGAATCTGGACCAGAGACTGAAGAGGAAGAAAGCAGGATGGAGAGCCAGAAGGTGACCTAAGGAAGGCAAATGTGAAGAAGTAGCTCTTGTTTTTGGTCCTGCGCTAGCTGAAACAGATGTGGGTGAGAGACCCATGGGGAGGTTAACAATGGCAGCTTTTATCTCAATTTTGCTTTGTCTCTTTTCCTTCCAGACTTGCCTGGTCATTTCTGACCTTTTTCTATGGGTCCCGCCCTGAGGTGCTTTAGACTTGTGGGGTGCTTCCAGGCCTTGCTTGGGCCATTCCCTTTTAGATGGACTTTTACCCATGAGGGGATAGGTAACTTTGAGGTTTGATTTAGAAACTATATTGTCTTTTCTGTATTGCACACTCATTGTATTAAAGTTCCTTTCCATAAAAGGTCTTGTATGTTTTGTCTTGATGTGGTGGATGGCACATCCACCTATTTAGAACAGACAGGTTTAGGGGTTCAGTGGTGCCCCTCTTTCCCTGCCCTGTAACAAAACCAGGTTCCCTCACTTCCAGACAAGGCTTTCTCCTCCCTCCAGAGAGTTGAAACAGACAGCCAGTATCACTACACTGTAGATCCTATGTCAAAGTTCTTATTCTTCATTTATACACAGGGAATCTACATTTTTATATTACTTTACAGTACTTATTCACTGTTTGACTTGTTTCCCCTCTCCCCCCACTAACTGTATCTTGGAGTTTATCATTAGAACAGTTCACATTCATTCTAGTTCCTGACAGTATTCCATAGTATGGCTATACCATCGTTTATTCTGCTATCCCTCTAGCCAACCATAATTCAGTGTCACTGTGTGCCAATTCGAGGGAATACAATGTAATATAAAAACGAACTATAGTCCTGCCTTCCAGTGCTTTCACACAATGGAAGAGGTGGAAGGTTTCACTTAAAATTTAAGAGGAAATCACACTAAAGAATGGTTATGATTCCTTGAACCTGAGTAATAGGGAAATTTATCTATTCGGGAGGTCAATTTTTTTCCAACAGAGTTAAACTTTAGACAGATTTGAGGCAGGGATGAGCACTGTTTAACAAGGGTAAGGATAGAGGTGGGTGTGTTACTAATCCTTAACTGCACCAACAGAACGGAGGCAATGAATGGGAAGTGGCTATGACTATGGGCAACTCCTTTTTCATATACTTTTTAAAATTGTATACTTTATTTCCTAGTTAGGAAAACAAGTCATAAGGATGTATAAAGGGAAGTTTTCCACTTTGTCAACTTAAGGAATAATCTATGCTTCTTCTAGAAGAGAAAATATTAACCAGAAATGCAAGCTTTTGCCGTTGGTTTATCTATTTTGACTTGATTAAAACCAGTATCTTCTGCATGACCTGGTGTGGGGTCGGGGCGTTTAGGCCTAGCTTCTTCATCAGTGGTCATTACCTCTGCACCTGCAGGTTGGCTTTTAACCACTTACCAGGAAGGGGGAGCCCATCTTCACCCCTCCACTAGGTCAAGCGTCTGGTTCTGTGCTTAAAGTGTACGTTTAAGTTGTAGAGGCCGGGGAATCGCCAATACATGTCGAGTTTTTAGAGCAGGATGTCCAAAGGGCGTAAAGGACGGAAGTCCATCACCTAGGCTACAACGCACAGCCAACATTTCCGGAAGCAAGGACTATACCCTCCAGGAAGAATTTATCCGGGCGGAAGCGTCTCTCTTTAAATATGATTGGACGTGACGAAGCGAAGCATGGTGGGAGTTTGTCCGTCTCTCACTACGCATGTGCTAACTGGCCTTGTCAGCTCCAGGAGCCACGTCCGGGAGGTGACGCGAGCCAGAGTAGCACGTCAGTGAAGTGGGCCAATCTTTTGCGTGCTCATGCGCAGTGGTTCGGGAAGCACCGGAAGCGCAGGGGGATGGGGCCGCGGTGACGCGATTCTGTCCGCGTTGGAGGGGCGGCCGCCGCCGGAGTCGCCTCGGCTGCCGCGTGACGTGGCACAGCCGAAGACTTAACGCCAGAGCCGGAGCTGCCTCGCCAGTCGCCTAGCAGGTCCTCGCCTTTGCTAACTCTTGGTCCGGAGCTTCGTCAAACGCGCCGGGCAGAAGCCGCTTTCTTCAGCTCCTCTTCCCTCTCGCCCAGTTTGCCGGGGAGCGTGAAGGGGCAGGCCCGAAGACGCTCCAGTTCCTTCTGCTCCTGCCCATCGCAAGTGCTTCTGCCGCCATGGGCCTCACTATCTCCTCCCTTTTCTCCCGCCTCTTCGGGAAGAAGCAGATGCGCATTCTGATGGGTAAGTGAGGGGCTGCCAGCTGCGACAAGGCCTCTGTGAAGTTCGGGGTGGGCCCGGTTACTGCGATTGGGGTGGCCTCGGGGCCTGTTTTTGCCTTCGCTCGCTGTGTTGGGGGAGGGGCGGTGGGCTGGGGGTCGGGAGGAGTTCTTAAGGGGGAACAATGGAATAAAGATGGGCGGTCTCCCCCGTTCTGTCCAAGAGACTGCACAGAGCGAGGCCAGTACTTCCTCCTTCAGGCTTTGGTTTTCTCTTCTTGATCTTTTACTGAAAACCGGCAAGATTGGGCGGAGATGTGAGGAAAGCGAACTCTGCTCTCGCAGAGCCCCCGAAGACACCGGCGAGACCCTTTCTGAGCGCACCAACTGTGCGCTCTGGTTCCCCTTCTCCTGGGTGTGGGCAGCGGTCGGGAGGGAAGAGGAGCGTCTTCGCCCTACCTCCTCCCCCTTTCCGTGTACAGACTCCGCACACCCAGGGGTGTGCACAGCGAGCGGTCGCCTGGAGTCCCGTGCGGGCCTTGGCAGGAAGTGACCAGGCCCAGGCGGTGGAAGGGAGCGCTAGGATTCTGGACTGGACGGAGTCCGCTGCGCTCACTTGCTAAACCTTTGCATCGCATTGCGAAAAGGGGGCTCCCCCCCCCCCTTGCCTTATTAATATCCCTGGGCACTGAGTTTATCATGAATTTGTTTCTTTTGATGACCCAAAAACTCAGTATTGCCTTTTCACTTTTAGTCTTTAATTTTCCAACTGTCGAAGACATAACGGGGAAGAAAAAACCCTATAAGCAAATTTTCCTTAAAGTTGATGACAGGTTTTCAGTAACTGGACTTTATGACGTTTAATTTTAGGATATCCTTGTTAAATAATAGTTACAAAGACTTTCTGGACATTCTTTCAGAAGACAGGCTTTTTCGAAGCTGCTTTTCAGGGTGGGTTTTTTTACTCATTGGGAGAAAAGTCTTTTGGGTAATGCAAACTACCCCTCCCTCATTGTACTGTGAGTAGTCTGCATCACAGCTAAGCTCCACTGCATGAATAATCAGTCACTCATTCTTAAGAGGAGACCTTGTAACTTTACACAGTGGAACTTGGTTCATTAACTTCTTTACTAAGTTTCAGGGAGAAAACTTATTTTTGAATTTATGTTATCAAAGGAGGTTGTTGGATTAAGGTTCAGTAGTATTGCCAGGTGTGTAAAGATTTAAATAAATATTTGGTAATGTTTCCACTTTTCTGTTACTCCAGCGTCTTCACAACTGTTGAAACAGTTAATAGTCCTTTCACAGAGAGATAAAATGTCTTTTCCAAGTTTCTTATAATATCTGAAGATAATTACGTTTCTCATATCTGAAGTGATTGTTTAGGCGAGAACTAGCACATACAACTTTAAAAGTGACGGAAATGGACAGTCTAAACAGGATCTAAAGTCAGTGGGAGAACTTTGGACTGTGGTAAATGGATGTCCAGCATATTCCTTAAAGGAATTTATTGGTACAGGGTTGTGTTCTTGAAAAATGTGTTAGTCCTTTTCAGATTTCTTGTAAATGAATTTTTACTTCCGTTTCCTTAGTTCAGAAACACGAGGTAGAATTGTCATCATTGACTCTGTTTACAGTCTTATAGGTGCATTTCTCCCCTCTTCCTCCAAAAATAAGGGTTGGAAGAAAATGGAAAAGTATTTAATTTTTCAGGAGATATAAGTCATGATTTGGAATTAATTCATTTTATTTCATGTTTATCATTCAAATTTGCAATTCTTGTTTTACCGTTTTCCCTTGATTAAACACTTAATGTGCACAGTCAGCTTCAGTGGTGCTCAGCAAATAACGTTTTATAGGAAAGATATGTGCATGAATAGTTAAGATGTTTGGTAATTTTTAGACTTTCTTTTGATTGATTACGCTTTATGAGTGACAACGTAAACAAATGATGCTTAAGGTGTCTGCTGCTTAAATATTAGAATTTCCAGAAAAGGTGGTTTTTTTTCAATGTTGATGTTCTCTGGTATGTGTGTCTCCTTTTCCTTTGTAAGGTTTGGTTAAAATCATGCCTTATTGAGTCAGTCACTTTTTCAGACTTCACTTTAAAGTGTATTAAAAAAGCAGCAATTCTCTTAACTTGTCTGGGTTGTCAAAGTGCTATGGAGAGGTTTTGAATTTCAGACTATCCTTACTTTCCCAAAAGTTTGAATTTAAAGTTTTAGATAACTTACTAAAAAATCAAAAGCCAATAGCAGAAATTGTGTAGTGGTTTTTGAAGAGAAAGATCTTTTGTTGTATTACTTAGCTTAAATCCAAAGACAACCAGTTTTCATTTTAGATTTCTCATGTAGCGGTTTATTGCCCCATTTCAAGTCTGATCTCTGTTCTGTGATAAGATGTAGTTTTGGGGGCTCTTCCTGGTGGTGCAATGGGTTGAAACCATAACTGAAGCTACTGCAGCCACTGCAGCGTGAGTTCGATTCCCAGCCAGGGAGGTGACCCACATGATGTGGCAGACCTCTCCTGACCCGCCTGTTCTGCTCCCTGCTCTGTCTCTGGTAAATTCTCAGAGATATTTTATGGGGAGGGAGTGGGGAATGGGATCAAAAACAGTGGGGGGGGGAATGTATTGGACTATGGTGCTGGTACATGGGTGATTTGGTGATGGGAAGCCCATGGGGATTACAACTGAGATGGTAAAATGCACAAAATGATGTAAAAACAAACATTATTTATTTTTTTAAAAAAGATATTTTTTGAAGCTATTAGGAAACAAGAAAAAAATTTTCTCTCCCCCACCCCCCAGCACCTCTGGCCTGTACCCTAGTTCTTGATGCATAAATAAATAAATTTTTTTTAAAAGATGTAGTTTTGGTAAATGATTCCCCACATTTTGTTTTAATCTGAAAACAGCCCTCTAGTAGTAGATAGATAGTAGAGGAATTCTATCTTTATGTGAGTTCTTGTCTTTCGAAAATTGACAGTGTTGTTTTCCAAAACATCGCTAGTGTAAGTATAATTCTGAATTATTTTATATGTGACTGGTTTGGGGAGCTCAGAGATCAGGAGGAAGAATCTTGTTTTGTCATTTTGAAAATAATATCAATATTTTAACTGAAACTTCAAACTGGAGAATGGTATTTCACACTTTACTCCATTACATTTTGTAAATTTGTTTATTATGTATATGTTCTTTTTGTTAAAGTTAGAAATCCTGAAAATAAAGTGTTGATTAGTGGTACTTTTGCAGTAGAAAATTTCATTCTGTTTTCTTTTTAAAGATTTACTTATTTATGCATACAGAACTGGAGTGCAGGAGCCATGAGAGAATTCACCAGAGACAAGAGTGGAGTACACAACAGGCAGATTGAGGGGGTACACTGCTGAGGGGAGCAGTGGGTGGGCCAGGAGAAGTCTGCTGAGCCGTGTGGATCATCTCCAGGGCTGGGGATCAAACTAGCAGTGAAGCAGCTGTGGTTTGCTTGCAGTGCAGCTCTTTAGCCCTTTGCTACTCTTAAAAGAAAGTTTATTCCTTCAGAATTGTTGTGCTGGAGGTAATTTATTGTGTTCTCTTTTATAACTTAGATTATTTATTATGAGCATTTTCTCCTAGTTGGAAACAATTTCTACACTTTTTTTTTAAAAGATTTATTTATTTGTACATACAGAACTGGGTACAGACCAGAGGCTCAGGGGTGGCGAGAGGCTTCACCAGAGACAGAGTGGGGAACAGAACAGGCAGATTGATGAAGTACACTGCTGAGGGGAGCAGCAGGTGGGTCAGGAGAGGTCTGCCGTGCCATGTGGTCACCTCCAGGGCAGGCGGGGAAACTCATGTGAAAGTGGCTTTAGCTTCTCAGTGCAGTGCTTTAACCTGCTGCGCCACCAGGGAGGGCCACAATTTCTACACTTTTTAAAGAAAAAGGTCCTTTGATTAGTTCTGAGAATATAAGAAAACAACAGAAAAGGCAAAAATCTTTAGTTGAAGATTAGAAGTTGATAGAGCCATCCTTAGATGCAACCTTTTGCGTTATTAGCAAGGTATATTTGGCAGAGATGCTGATAATTTGCTAGCTAACACATTGATCAGAGTGCATGAAATCTCCACTCTAAGCTAATTATAAGTTTTCTACACACTTTCTATACAGTTTCAATTTTGATGGTCAAATTATTGAGGAACTAGATGAAATATGAAGATACAGTCATGTCCACAGAAAAAGTAAATACAGATGGCAGTATATAAATAACTATTTGAGCAGTCTGGTGTCAGATTGAGGGTGTTTTGCTTTTTTTTAAAGATTTATTTATTTATGCATACAGAACTGAGATGTAGGCCAGAGTTGCAGGGGCAGTGAGAGGATTCATGAGACAGTGGTGAGCAGAACAGGCAGACAGAGGAAGTACTTTGCTGAGGGAGGGGTGGTGCAGTGGTCTGCCATGCCACGTGGATCACCTCCAGGTCTGGGAATTGAACTTACATTGAAGCAGCTGTGGTGGTTAGCTTGCAGTGTTGCGCCCTAACCAGTTGTGCCACTAGGAAGGGTGTGTTGATATATATATATTTTTTCTTTTAAAAATTTATTTATTTGTGCATACAGAATTGGGGTGCAGGCCAGAGGCTCAGGGGCGGTGAGAAGCTTCACCAGAGACAGAGTGGGGGAACAGAACAGGCAGATCGACGAAGTACACTGCTGAGGGGAGCAGCGGGTGGGTCCAGAGAGGTCTGCCACACCATGTGGTCACCTCCAGGGCAGGCGGGAATCGAACTCATGTGGAAGGGCTTTAGATTCTCAGTGCTGTGCTTTAACCCACTGCGCCACCAGGGAGGGCCTATTGATGTTTTTTAATGAGATGTAATTCATCTATATAAATATCTTGAAAGTTATAAAAATGCATGTTAGGTAATCCACCTTTATGTATACAATTCAGTGATTTTTAGTATATTCACAGTTTTGTAACCATCACCATTGTGTAGAATTCAGAACATTTTCATCAGCTTAGAAAGAAATCCCAAACAATTTAGTAGTCACTCTTCCCCTTAATTCCCCTCAGCAGTTCTTTTGCAGTCATTCATCTACTTATTTCTGTGGACTTAATCTCTTCTGGATATCATACTATGAATCATAATATGTGGCCTTTGTGTTAAGTTTCTTTTACCAGGCATGTTTTCAAGGTTCATTCATAGCATGTTTTTGCTTTTCATTCCATTCTGTTACTGAATTCCATTGTAAGTCCATGTACACATTTTGGTTGTCTTCTCAGTTGATGGAAATTTGGTTGTTGCACTTTTTGTCTAATTGATTCGTCTGAAAATTTACAAAGAAGTCTTTGTGTTGGGTATGTTTTAAACTTTTCTAGGGTAAATAGATAAATTTTCTAGAAATAAAATTATTGTGTTACATGTTAATTACATTTAACATTTTGGAGACACCTATAAGCTTTTTTCAAAGCAGCCAACCTGTTTTACCTTTTCAGAAACTATATATATGTAGGTTGTGATTTCTCCACAGACCAAGGGTTTGGACATTTTTGAGGGTTATTGTGGAGATTAATTTACAAAAATGTAAGGAATTACCTGGTATTATACTTTGAAACATAGTATGCACTGACATTTAAATTGCTTTTTAAGTTACAATACAGTTGTAGTTAGAGATTTCTCAAAAGAAAATTTGAAAGATAAAGGAAAATGAAAATGTATCTTACTTGAAATTTTACTTGTCTGAAGATATATTGTTGTTCTTCCCAGTCTCCCTGCATTTGTTTTTTTCCTCAAAGTTGCAGTAGGAATCTAGCTTCTTAAAGTATTTCTTGCTACCATGATTTCATAGACATCTTTTTTTTTTAACAATTGGCAAAGATTTTAGGAAGTTTTGCTGCTGTTAACAATTTGGTTAAAGTGCAGGTCTGGCTAACAAGTAATTCCTGTGTATCTTTCAATACAGTGACCTGTTTATGGGAGTGGGAGGGAGGGAGAACATTACTGGACTGTACAGATTAGTGTCTGACTTATCTTGGCTAGTTCAGAGTTGGTTATAGTTTCATTTTGCCAAATATTGCAATGTTAAGGAAATACATTACAATTAACTAAAGTGGCACAAAATTGTGTTTTTGAGTGAAGAACTATGTAATGAGTATATTAATTTATGTGTCATAAGTTTCACTGTAGAAATATGTATTTAAACAAACTTTTGGTTTTCAATTATATAGCACTATTTGGGATGCAAACACTTAAGACTCATAAGCAGTCATCTTCCTGATAGGTGCATCAGGAAAAATTATCCAGCCCGGGCCCTCACTGGTGGTGCAACAGTTAAATTGCAGCACTGCAAGCCAGCCACAGCCCCTTCAGTGCTAGTTACATTCCCCCACCCCCAGGTGATCCACAGGGCAAGACCTACCTCTCCTTACCTGACAGACCTCATTACCAACCCAGCATTTTAATAAAGAAAGTATATTTGGGAATTTCTTTTTTTTAATGAAAGTAACACACCTGCTATTAAAAAAAAAAGATACAGAAGATATAATTTGCATAAAAACAAATTATAAAACTTTTTACTGAAGAGTTAGATTATCTACATGCATTTCTATAACTTTTAAGATATTTATACGTCCACACTTTATTCTGAATTTCTCAGTCTTTTTGGATTTGCATTGTTTTTTTTTTTTTATTTTTTAAGACTTATTTATGCATACAGAACTGGGGTATAGGCTAGAGGTGCAGGGGCAGTGAGAGGATTCACTAGAGACAGTGGGGAGCAAAAACTGATTTGCATTGTTTTTATTGGGGGTATCAGGTCCATTTGGACTGCTTGTGGCATGTGCCATAATTCTCAAAGAATAATCCAGTGGTTTTTCTAATCAGCATTTCCAATCTTCTGATTTGATCTTAGTGGAAAAGGTCAAATTTGCTTTATTTAAAAGTTTTATCAAAATACCTATGAAGACTTTCTCTTGCAGTAAGACTCTTAGCTTTTTCAAACAATGAAGTGATCAGATTGTTTCCCCCCTGTTTTAGTATTTTTACTGAAGATGTGAACCTTTGAGATAGCTATTTTCTAGAATTATGTTTTCTGATGTTTCTGATACTGGCCCAAGTGAAAAAACAGAACACCTCCTTTAGTTAGCAGTTGTTTCTTAGGCTCATAAATGAGAATTTGAGTCAGCTGCTCATTTTAATAAGTGTCACAGTAATTTGGAAGATAAAAACTTGATTCCCAGGATAATGAGGTATTAAACAGTTTCACTAGAGGACACAGTAAAAGAAGGTATAAAATACCTTAATTTTCCAAACACCTTTTGATAGAGTACATAGCAAAAAGCGTTATGGGGTGGGGTGTAAGGAGTCTGAATTGCCTGTAGCCTTCAGATGCCTGTAGCCTTCAGATGTGTTTTGGACTAACTGATAAAAACTTGCAGGAATGTAAAATAGATGAAATGATTCCTTGTTAACTTAATAGCATTATTTTTATTGCTTCTCGGCCTTTTGGCTAAGATCAAGCGTAATAGCATTATTTTCATGTGTCAAGTCATACTTTGATTTAAATATTAAAACATCAGATCATTACTCAGTTGATTTCCAAATGTGATAGTGTAAATCAGTGTCCAAATTCATTGCTCTTAAGCTGTTACTTTCAGTGAGATTGTTAACTACTTATATTTGACTTGTGAAAGCTAACTGTGGTTTTGATTTATAGTAAAAATAAGCAGTTATTTTGCTCTTTACTGTCTTTTTAATAAAGAGGTATATCTTTTGGTTCTACTTTTTTTTTCTTTTAATCAGAAACCAAGACATTCCTCTCCACTTGTATCTTGTCACAGTAATCGTTAAAAAAAAAAAAAGAAAAAGAAAAGAAACATACTTAAATTGGAGATAAATTATAGACTGTTTTTACAACTCACATGGACTAGTCTTTTCTCATTTTTGCACATTTGTTGTTGAAATAGATTTAGGTAGGGGTAAGGTTGACATCATCATCTTCCTTTATTATAAAAACTTAGTGTATAGGGGCCTCCCTGGTGATACAAGGGGTTAAAGCACGGCATTATGAGGCCGTCCACAACCTCAGCAACACAAGTTTGATCTCAGGCACATGGCAATCTCAGGCACATGGTGCAACAGACCTCTTCTATCTCTCCCGCTGCTCCTCTCAGTACTGTACTTCAGTCAGTCTGCCAGTTCTGTTCCCCAGCTCTCTGTTACTGGTAAATCCTCTCATCCCCCTGCACCTCTCACCGTATCCCAGTTCTTGTATGCATAAATAGATAAATCTTAAAAAAAAAAAGTGGTATAATTATGTTGCCTCCCAACATCATGACCTTTTACCCAAAACTGGTGCTTAAGTAAGGGAAATTAAGTTTATGAGTCTTATAAATAAGTCTTCATTCAATTGTTTTTTTCCCTCTGCTTCATGTTCTAATTTGAGATTTTGAAAATGGTAGTAGCTCATAAAATTAGTAAGTATTTGAGCTGAAAGAGGTCTTAGATTGATCCATTCCCTTTATTTTATATCTAATTTCTCCAGCTTTAGTTTCCTCAAGTGACCACTTCAAAGACCCTCAACTGGTTTGTGCAAAGCCAATCTAGAGATAAAAGCCTAAGCCAAAATGCTTTTTTATTTTTAGTACTACATCCTCTCTCTCCTGGTGTAGAATAAGAAAAAACAGTTGAATAACATTTTTTTTCTGTAGGAAGTGTTTAGGAGGATTGGAAATAATATGATTTCATTTCTAGTTCATTTGTGACTTGAACATTTTATTTTCAAAGTACAAATTTGTTGTAAAGTTATTGCTTAGTGTGTGCTTTTGGTCTAGAATTAAAATCTATATTGTCTTCTTTTAGTTGGATTGGATGCTGCTGGCAAGACGACCATTCTTTATAAACTGAAATTAGGGGAGATAGTCACCACCATTCCTACTATTGGTAAGAAAGTTTACAGATAACTTTATATCCTAATGTATTTTTGTAAAATGAAATAGAATACAGTTTAGTTTTAACGTTTAAAAAAAAATTTTAAAGAGCATTCTTAGGTTCGTAGAAAAATAGAAGATTAAAAAATTGCCCTGCCTTGGTATCCGGAGCTTCCCCTCTTCTCAGTCATCACTCCTATGAACTTAACATGACATATCATACACCCAAAGTCTGTAGTTTGCCACCTTAGGACTTACTCTTGGTATATATCCTGTGATTGTAGACAATGTAGTGATAGTATCCCTCCTTATCAGTGTCCTGATAAGGACACCAGAAAGACCAATTCTGAATGAATTAGGAGTTTATTTTCTTAATGGCATTGTACACAGCAGTCACACTAGTTTTTGTTGCTATTGTAGGTTTTAATGTGGAGACAGTAGAATATAAGAACATTTGTTTCACAGTATGGGATGTTGGTGGTCAAGATAAAATTAGACCTCTATGGAGGCATTACTTCCAAAATACCCAGGTAAGGAATTCTACATTTTTGTAACTTCTCTCTTTATATGTCATGCTCTAAAGTAATACCTACTGTTTATGTGAATTTTTGCATTTACTATATGAGTTGGCATTTTTCTTATCACTACTTCACATATCTTCAGTGAGCTGTCTCACCCATGCCTTTGAGGGGTGAAAGAATTATGGAGCCATCATAGCAATATTTTGGAAGAGTCTCAAGATAGAATTAGGTGTCATATCACTTCTACTTATTCCATCTTAATTTAGTTTTACTGTCATAATTTTTAATAAATGTAATAAAATTAATAGTTCTTTAGGTAAGCCAGTTAAGTATTTACTTTATGAAAAATACATGAAGAAAAATGTAAGATAGGTCTGCTCTCTTCATACATACTAAAGTCCTTAATGTTGCTGTAAAGCAGAAGTTTGCACGTTAGAATTGCCTGGTGAACTTTAAAATCCTTAGTCATAATTGCAGATCATGTAAATTAGAATTTCTAGGGACATAAACCAATGTAAATTAGAATTTCTACGGACATAAATAAGTATCAGTATTATCAGACTTCATTGTGCATATAAGTCAGCTGGTATTTGTTGAAATAGAGACTTTGTTACTATAATTTTGTATTTCTAGCAAATTCTTGGATTATAGAGACTTTGTTACTCCATAGGGCCTGACAAGGCCTATAATTTTGTATTTCTAGCAAGTTCTTGGATTATGGTACTGATGCTGCTGGTTTGGGATCTTACTTGAGAAATAAAGCTGTTTCGGTAGCAACATTATCGATATTTTGGCTGGATCATTCTTTGTTGTTGATTGAGAGAGGGCTTATTTTTCCATTGTAGGATGTAGAACAAAGAAAATTGTTAAGTAATCACAATAGTCTAAAACAAGTAATAGGTTTCCTGGCGAGTTTATACTATATATTACTACATTATATTACTATAATGGGAAAACAGAAAATGATGATGTCCTTTGCCCTCAGTGGACTTATTGTAGTTATAAATAATAGCTGAAGACAATTTGTGATAAGTCTTAAAATTCAACTAGTTGTGCTTCTCCATTCCATTTCTTTTTCTAGTATGGAATTATATTTGTGATGCCTTTAAGAATTGTTATTTTCCTTTTGTTGAGAATCTTGACTTTTTCCTGATATATTTTGGTTAAGACTTTGTGTTTCCAAAGTTGATAGGCAACTTTATGGAGTAAAGCTATCTTTTCTTGATATAAAAATTACTGTAGCTCATGCCTGCCCCCCCCCACCATTTTTTTTAAACACTATGAGTAAGTTAACTCATTTTTATTTACGTGGTAAATTCATAAGTTTTAAACATATGTGTTTCATTCTTTTCTCTTTGTCCCTACTGTGTAACCATTTTGTTATTTTGATTACCTTCATGTGAGGGCATAGAGAAAGGGGTAAAATTTATATTTAGTGTAGCTGATAAAAAGTTTAAGAGATTTCTGATTTGAAGAAATAAGTTAAAATCCCAACTAATGTGTATTTATTTTCCATAGTTAGAGCACTGGTCTCTTTTTTAAGAGACATCGTCTTCCTAATACAACTTTAAAAAATTACATATTTTTTTCTCATTTTCAATTTTATTTATTATTGATGAGAAAGTGTTTATCAATTTTACTTACTCAGTCCTAAATACATATAAAACATGTATATAGATCCTAGAAGATTTTTTCATAAAGGTAGAAGAATGACTATGCCTTATAGAACAGCCTGTCATTAATTAGAGAAACTGTGGAGTTTTTCAGAGGATTAAAACCAACAAGATGTATGAAAATATATACATATAAAAGGGTTATTTTAATGACTTGACTCACATGATGTGGGAACTGTCAAGTCCAAAGTCTGCAGAGCAAACTGACATAAGGAAGAGTTGGAGATATAGGGAAGAGTGGATGTTTCAGTCTTGAAGACAGTCTGGAGACAGAATTCCTTCTTCCTCCAGGGAACTTCAAAAAATTGTATTTTTTATTGAGGCCATGATGGTATAGAACATGGTATATGAGTCAATAAGTGTAGGTTCACACCTCTTCAAATGTATGTGGCGTACCACAACCATCGCTAAGGTACTGCAGTCCTCCACCAGTCTGATAGACCCTTTCCATACTTTTCTTCCTACCTGTTTCTTCTGGTCTCATTTCTTTAAGTCAAATTTCTAGGGTTTATTCTATCTGTTCCTTTGTTTATATTACACATATGAGTGAAATCATCTGATATTTGTCTCTTATGACTTAATCTCCTTCAGTTCCATCCATGCCATTACAAATGGCAAGAGTTTATCTTCTTTATTGCTGAGTGGTATAGTGTATGTACCACCTTAATCCACACATCTGTCATTGCACTTAGGTTGATTTCATCACTTGGCTGTTGTAAATACTAATGTAGAACTCTTGATATTTAACTTAATGAATTTTAACTATAACTTATAATTTAAAAACAATTTTTCCCCAGGGTCTTATTTTTGTGGTAGATAGCAATGATCGTGAAAGAATTGAGGAAGGAGCAGAAGTGCTGCAGAAAATGGTATGAGTATTTTTAAGCTTTATTATTCATGAGTTTGTTTGTAGTCTTTTTTTTTTTTTTTTTTTTGGTGACGGTGGTGCGGTGTTAGTGGCTGATACATTTTAATTTTGATGGGATTGCAGGGAAAATTTTTTAGAGCCAGGAGGAACCTTGAGCTAATTAGTTACATCACCACAGGTTCCTAAGCATGCAAATAAAAATCCCCTAAGAGCTACTCACTAAGTTGGGAAGAAGACCTAGCTTGCTTTTACAATGCTCTGTGGGTAATTTGATGTAATTCTCTTGTTCAGGACATCTGCTTTAAACCAGTCCATTGTATTATTTATATAAAATCGATAGTTTTATAATTTTTAAACAATATTTATTTATGTCTACAAGCCCAGAGGTGCGGAAAGTGAGAGGACTCATCACTCTGCAGAACAGGCAGATCTACTAAAATACACTGTTGAGGAGAGCAGCATGCTGTGCTATATGGGTTATTAGCTCCCTGACTGGCCATAGTTTGATTATGCTGTGCTTTAACTCTGCACCACCAAGGTGGCCCCTAGTTTTGTAGTTTTTTGACATAGACTAGGAATCTAGTTTCCAAAGTTATCAGTTCATTTTTTTCTTATGATACGACTATAGTTGCTTGGAAATGTCTTGTCATAGCAACTGTGATAATTCCACCTGAAGGTAGCAGCCTTTTAGTTGATGGCACTTATATAATGATTAAGGTTTTTTATATATTCATATTGAATTTTCTCTGATGGAGGACTTACTTCAAACTTGTATCCAGTAAAATATTGATTTAAAGGAAGTCATTTCTAGTTTATTGTTACTAAGAGTAGAGTGAGGTTTTTTATAAAACCAAAGTATTTATGTAAAAGTCACTCCATGGTTTCTTGTCTGAGTTAAATATCACTGTCCTCTATTAATTTTTTCCTAAGTAGCTTTATTGAGATATAATTCATATGCCATAAGCTATACTCATTTAAATAATACAAGTTAATGGTTTTTAGTATCCAAAATTTTAAATCATCACTAAAATCTAATTTTATAACATTGTCCTTATCTCTTCCCCTCCCAATCCTGTAGCCACTAGCATTCATTCTCTCTTCTCTGAAACCTGATTACACACCCAACCCTGACACCTAGTAATCTTCTTTTGGTCTCTCTAACATTTGTCTATTCTGTAAACTCATGTAAGTGAAACCATACAATATGTGGCTTTTATTAATGTCTTTTTCACTTAGCATAAATTTTAAGGGTTCCATGTTAATAATGTGCTTCATTCCTATAGCCTTCACTTTGGTATTATTCTTATATTTTCCATGATGTTATTAATAACCTAATCATTTTATTGTTGGTCCCCTTGTCACTTGAATAAAGTCCAGAAAGATAAAAGAATAAACAAAAAGAGGGCCCTCCCTGGTGGTGCAGTGGGTTAAAGCACAGCACTATGAAGTTGTCAGCAGTCACTGCAACGCAAATGCAGTCTGGCCAGGGAGGTGACCATATAGGGTGGTAGACCTCCCCTGTCCCTGTCTTGCTTGCTGCTTCCCTCAGCAGTGTATTTCAGTCAGTCCACCGGTTCTGTTCCCTACTCTGTCTCTGGTGAATCTTCACACACACGGCGTCTCCCCACTCCTGCACCTGTACCCCAGTTCTTATATGCATAAATAAATAAATCTTTTTTTTAAAAATTCAAAAAGATTCATGACCTAAATACTTTTACTACTTAGTACTTTAAGATCCTTCCATAAATGTTTGCTTCCATATATATTTATTCTATACAATCTTAACCCTAGGTAGTTGGTCATGAATGCTGGATTTCCTTGAATAGAGTATAGGTGATTAATTTGTAAACAGTTATTCTTCACATGAAGGCAAATGATTATTTGCTTTGGATTTTTAAGTAGAATGTAATGAGATTTAAGTGTCAAGAGTACCTGAATGTTATGTAGAGAAGTTGTATGATGTTTAATAATGTACTTAATGTTGATAAAATATTAGGAGTCCAGTTTGGTAACTATTAATGTCTTTATTTCCAGCTTCAGGAAGATGAATTGCAAGATGCAGTATTACTGCTTTTTGCAAACAAACAGGATTTGCCGAATGCTATGGCTATCAGTGAAATGACAGATAAATTAGGTCTTCAGTCTCTCCGTAACAGAACAGTAAGTGCTTGGAGGTTCATATTTAACCTATTAGAATTATTAGGATAATTATTTTTTAACTTTAAATATATAACCTTTAAGGTTCTAAAGATTTAAGTGCCATCATTTACCTGATTTTTGATAATATTTATCCTCAAAATGTCTAGTATTATCAATAGAGAAAATAAAAACAAACTTTCTTAAAGGTAATTTACATTGCTTTGCATATTTTTTTCTTGGTACCTGTAACTTTTCATGGCATTTTATATAGTTCCTGGAGATCAAAAGTGGACCTTTTTTGTAGTGTGAACTATTGAAAATAGTAAAGTTATCTAGAAAGCTTGCCTCTAAACTGTCAACCACACCTGCTTTTTCAGATATTTGCCTCTACTGTTCTAAACTTAGTTTTATGGAAAACAAGTGGGTTATAAGGACTAGGTGGGTAGCTTATTAGTCACTAATCTTCCTGTGATTCCTCCCCCCAGAATAAGTAGTGAATAGTTGATAAAATTTAATGAATAGGTAGGAATGGCTTTAGATACGAGAATTTTATAAGAGGATGTAAAAATACTCCCAATCTTCAGTTTCAAAATAATTAAATGTAAAATTAGTCATTTATTAGATGTAGTGCTTTACCATTTTTATTCATTTATCATGACTTTGTGTTTTATTTTTTTGTTTTCTTATTTTTGTATACATTTATAATAACTGTTGACTCAATAAGAGCCCTGTTCAATTGGGGGGGGAAGTAATTTTTGATTAAGACATTTTAGATGCTGTTGTTACGTATAATCTTATTTATATATAGATGTATAAATACTTAAGTATTTTCTTGTTCTTTCTTTATAGTGGTATGTTCAAGCCACTTGTGCTACACAAGGAACCGGTCTGTACGAGGGACTTGACTGGCTGTCAAATGAGCTTTCAAAACGTTAAATGAAACTGGATATCCAACCAAGGACATATTTGATAGAATTGGTCTAGGCTTGTTACAACAAAATTAGTTTGCATCTTGGTTATTAAACAGTATCTGGGACTGGTTTGGGCAGAATATTACAGCGTTTAAACTTATATTGTTGCCAATTATTGATTGCCAAGTATAATATTGCTATTTAGCAATATGCTTGGCTTTAAAGAAATTCTCCTTAACTTGGAAAAAAGTATCCTCTTTTTACTTTCTACCCTTAAGCCTCAATGCCTGGACATAGCTGTTGTGACACCTTAAAATAAATATGTTTTGAATGTTTTTTAGCCCACAATAAATGATGTTAAAAAGTTATCCCCTTGCTACTTAGTACTGATACCTTTATCATTCCTGGGACAGTCTGCTGAAATGTAGCATTCCATTTGTATTTATTTTTCTCCCTTGCCAAAAAAATTTTCTAATACTGCTTGTGTCAGCCAGGGAAAGGTTCCAAAAACACTACCCAGATCTCTTATACTGAGGAACTTATTTTTCCCCCATTTTTGACTCCTGGCTTCCACCAGTCAAGCTTACTTTGGTGTGGTTTGGGTTTGATATTTCTGTGCTGGTTGCAAAGAGTTCCTATTAAGATGATTTTTAATAGTCAGCAGATTGTCTTCCTTTATATTGTATCTTTTTTATGTTGCATGTTGCTTTGGTATCAGCCTCTTTGCCCACTATATGATAATTCTGCTGATATTTTAATTGTTTACTGGTGAACATATCTTCTTTAAGAGATTTTGGAAAACTCATCAAACTCAATAAGTTTTCTTTATAACCCATTTGGAATTATTCCTAATAAAATGATAAAAGATATACTTGTGTATGTTCTTTTTGAGTCCTGAAGATATTTGGAATGATTTTTCTTACTTATTTTACATATTGTGAACAAAGAGTACTGAGCCTAGTGAGTTTAATGATTGCTTAAATAGGAAATAAAGTTTAGGTTGATGTCATTCATTCATGTGTAACAGTGGAAATAGCTTCATAAGGTTAGTTTTCGTTGATAAACCATTTGATTCCATACATTTTTAAAGTCAGATCAAACAAGAAGCAGTAACAAAATGAACTGTTGCAGAGTGTGTATTTATACAGATGTTTAACAGCTAACATTTCAAGAAAAATTCGAGTGCTATTTGCATGGCATAGCAAAATTATATAGACAATGAGGCTGCTCTCCTATATAGAAGACAAAGTTCATAAGAACTTTTGTATCACGTATTTCAGAAATGCAGAATGTTGCATATGACTTAATTCCTTTTCATGGTCAGTAAAAGGAATGTACTGTATTGATGACTACGTCTATTAAACTATTAAGGACTTCACTTGATAGCTTTATGAGTAACTTAATTTTGTCTGCTTTATGTATTTTATACATTTAGATATACTTCAGATTGAAATTTACATGCTTATTTGGTAAAGTTTATATTTTTGCATGATAAAAAAACTTAAATGAAATTGAAATTCAGAAGTTGATTCTCAGAAATAGGTTGCTGGGATAAAGTATGTGTTTAACTTGTGTCACTGATGTAAATGCCACTGTTAGACCGCTAGATGAACTCTTCAATCTTTGAAATAAGAAAGGTCTCTCTTTTTTTTTTTTAATAAGAAAAATGTGGTATAACATGTAATTTTATGGGATTCAAGTAGGAGACAGAACTTTAATAGGTTCACTGTTAGAATCATCTTGTTATGTAAGGTAAATTACTGCATGGCTTGGAAATGACTCAGTTAAAGTAAAATTGCCTGGTTTTCATTAATTAGGCTTAAAAAGGATTTGTGAGATTTCCTATTCTATTTTTGAGCACTTAGTTCATGGCATACTTTTTACCCTAAGAAATTACATTTTCTTCAGTCTTACTGACGATAAGTGTTTTTTAAGTGACCATTGAAAAGTTTTTTCCAAATACAAGTGAGTTAAGTATAAATGGAGATGTAACCCCTAGAATTCCTTTCCCTGAGTTTTAATATTTTTTGTTAGAGCATTTTGCAAGCAACGCAAACAATAAAATCACTATCACTGTCCTAACTTACTGACATGCTTGGTACTCTTGGTGAAATACTTAACACTATCAAGAATCAGTGCTTACTGTTCTCATAACAATCACATTGGTAAAACAATGAGAGGTCTCTGTAACCTCCCCGATTATACAAAACAGTTGATTATACCCTTAGATTAAAAGTATTCTGTCTAATAATTGTATGTTAATAGAGAAACTGAAGAGGAATTGTTCCCTTGAAAGCTGACTAGCAGCAGCAGAGTTGAGGGTAGAACTGTTTTCTATACCTTGGTCTAATAAGCTTTTCAATTTTTTGGTCAGTAATCCCTATTAAGTCTTATTCAGTTGCTTTTCTGTGATGTAATTATGATATCTTGTTAAATCAATTTCCTTGAAAGTTTTTCCCGTTCACCTTTTATGTTCTCAGTTGAAAACAAAACTTAAACATCTAAAATCAGTTACTACTTTAGGAAAATAGAAAGAAGCAAATTAAGTCCAGAGTAAGCCAAAGTGAAGAAACAGTATAACTTAAAGCAGAAGTTAGTAAACTGAAAACAAGAAGTCAAAGAATTAACTGAAAGCTGTTGTTTTGAAAAGAGCTTGTATTTTGATAATTGTCTATAGGTAAAGTTAAAACTACGAAATACGTGAGGGGAATCACTGTAGATCCCATGGGTTTTAAAAGAAAGTTGATATGGGGACCTCTTCTGTGTCGCCTCCTGCTCCCCTCAACAATGTACTTTGTTGATCTGCCTGTTCTGCTCTCCACTCTGAATCTGGTGAAGCCTCTCACCACCTCTGGCTTGTATCCCAGTTCTGTATGCATAAATAAAATCTTTTTTAAAAAAAGTTGATCTTCATTTAAAAAAAAAAAAAGCCTTAGTGAATGAGGAACTGATAATCTGGGAAATTAAAATAACACTTAAGTTTTTTCAATTGAAAATATGTACAGTGGAGGGAGAAAGCCCATGCAAATAGATGTAACAAATTATAATTACATCACAGAAAATTGAGAAGTATAACTGAACCAAAAATGAAAGGTTAATTAATGGAGGGTTAGAAAACACTCTTGAATACTTAAGAACCATTCCCAAACTTGTGGAATTTCTGGTTGGTCATGAAAGTGAAAGTGACTTTTGTCATTGTGAACAAGTGCTTAAGATTCCTGGGGGTATGCTGAAATGTTTTGATAATGGAAACATTGGTTACCAACTTTGGTTAAATTTTTTGTTTTTTTTTTTTTATATAATAGTTTATTTTCCACATCTTTTGTACATTTTTTTTTCATCTCCATTGTAATCCCCGTGGGTTTCCCATCACCAAGTCACCCATGTGCCATCACCATAGTCCAGTGCACTTTGCATTCCTCCCCCAACCCCCCGTTTTTGATCCCATTCCCCACTCCACCCCCATAAAATATCTCTGGTATGTGACTGTTCATTATTTCTCACCTGGTCCATTATACTCCTGCTATGAGCGAAACCATCTGGTATTTTTCTTTTTCTTTCTGGCTTATCTCACTAAGCATGATCTTTTCCAGCTCCATCCAAGTTGCTGCAAAAGACGTGTGTTTCTTTTTTTTTGGTTGCTGAGTAATATTCCATTGTATATATGTACCACATCTTTTTAATCCATTCATCTACTTTTGGGCATTTGGGCTGCTTCCATGTCAAGCTCTTTAACTTGATGTAGTCCCACCTATTTATCCTTGCTTTCACAATTGTGGCATTGGGTGCTCTATCTTTAAAGATGTCGCTGAAGTGTATGTTGTGTAATGTTTGGCCCATCTTTGTTTCCAGGTATTTTATGGTTTCCGTTCTTATGTCTAGGTCTTTAATCCACTTCAAGTTGATTTTTGTGAATGGAGTGAGGTAGTGATCTAGTTTCAACTTTGGTTAAAATTAATATGAAAACTCAGATAATAGAACAAATTATATTCGAGTAATAGAACAAATTATATTCGAAAGCATTATCTAAAGATCTGGTAAAGGGAAAATTAATCTGTTCTGGAGTCTGATTACCCATCAGAAGATTGAATTCTGAGAACATGATTAGAAATAATCTATCAGCAGATCTTTTTCAAGGATCAGCAGTTAGTATTTGGATACCGTAAACTCCAAGTGACATTTGTTTATATGACCAGCTTAGTTAATTTTTTAAATATTATGTTTATTTTTACATCATTTTGTCCATTTTTTCATCTCAGTTGTAATCGCCGTGGGTTTCCCATCACCAAATCACCTGTAAGCCATCACCATAGTCCAGTGCATTTTCTCCCCTCCCTCCCACTAGTTTTTGATCTCATCCCCAACTCTACCCCCACAAAATGTTTCTGGTATATAGCTGTTCACTATTATTTTTCTCGCCTGGTCTGTTATACTCCTGCTGAGTGAAACCATCTGGTATTTTTCCTTTTCTTTCTGGCTTGTTTCACTACAGCTTAGTTATATTTAGGAAAATTATATCCTTAACCTCATTAACTATTTTAGTTTAAAGGTACATTAATATAAACATGGAGTTAATTAGGACTTGCTATAAAATTTATTCTTGAGTTAGTTAAGCTCAAATATAATATTGGTATTTGTATTCACCTAAATACAATGTCAATGTCTATTCTAAAAGAATAAAGGAGTCACAACTAGTAGAAGGCTAACTGGCTGCTTTTGTTTCTTTCAGACAAATATTCCCACAAATCATACAAGATGTTTAAGAGGTTATACTGTAGTAACAAAAATTGTGGGAAGTCAACAGCAAGAGCAAGAATCCTTTAATAGATAAATCTGAACTTGGGTAAATACTTAAGGCAGATATAAAAGTGGGTACCTGTCAAGTGTACAGTAGAGTCAAATGCCCTCCTAACCTTAGGGATTTCTGCATTTTTCTCATGGTTTGCTCCCAATTATACTGAACATAAAAATACTCTGTATTATGTGCTTAGCACTGCCATCTGCTGACTCTCAGGAAGTAACTGGTACTTTGTGGCGTTATTTAACAGGATATTAACGCAGATTGAGCAAGGTTTGCTTCCTAGATAGCCATGAAAAATTGAGGGATGAGTTTTAAAAAGGATGGGGGTCCTCAACAGTTAAGACAACTTTTAAAACATGGGCTCCAAAGATACACAAATGGCAAAGTGGCTCATCATTAGTCATCAGGGAAATGCAAATTAAAACTACTTAACAGTTTTATGCCACTTCACATTGGGGTAGCTGTATTCAAAAAGATAGTAACAAGTGCTGGTGATATTGTGAAGAAACTGGAACCCTTATACCTTGCTAGTGGGAATACAAAATTATGGAATTACTTTGGTTAACTGTCTGGCAGTAAAATAGATTAAAAATTATCCATATGAGGCAGCTATCTCACTCTTAGATAAGTGCCTAAAAAGAAATGAAGATAGATGTACATTCAAAAACTTGTACACAACTGTATGTATGATATAGAATCTGGAAAGAAGAAACCCAAACAGCTGGTGAGTAAATAAATAAAACATTTCTATACACAGAACAGATTAGTGGCAAAAAGGAGTGAACTTCTTAATACCCATGGAAGAAAAAATGATGTGAAATTAGTTATGCCTACAAAACTATGATTTTTTCTTATGAAATATTTAAAGTAGGCAAATCCATAAAGACAAAAATGTAGTTAAGTATATTCCAGGGGAAGGAGGATGGAATCACTGCTAATGAGTATGGAATTTCTTTTTTTTGGGGGGGGTCAATCCTTGTCAACGTATTTGACAAACTGACAAGACATAACTAACAAAAGATAATTTTAAAGAATCAAAGTATCACTAGGTTTTTCATTTAGGATGAAAAATCCAGGATGCAAAATGTCAATTTCTTTAGGTGTACAGTTAAGACATGAAAGTGATGATCTAAGTTTATTAGTTACAAGTTTAAAAAATCCTATAGTTTCAACAGGAATAATAATTCCTTGGTTTAAGACAGCTAAAACACTATTATTAACCCAGAATTTTATAACAAAGGTCAGCTTTATTTTTAAATGATTTTATCCCTGAATAGCTCTCTCCAAACTGTTCGACAGGAGAAATAGATCATGTGCAATATAGTCTTTTAAAAGCGTGTTTAATTTATATTGTTCAACCATTATAAATTAGGCAATTAAATAAAGCTGATCCAATTCCCCACTAAACCATTTTCAATATAGAAAGTACACAAAAGAGACTGACACAAGCAAAGATACCAACTGGGAATTCTTCCACACATAAGCATATCAACAACACTCAGGAGGACATCATTAAAGTGAGTTACCTGGCACATATAATTTAAATGTTTAAATTTTAACATACAATTTAAAAATGGACAGAAGATGGAGAGAATCCAGTTTTTTTTCTTAAGTGGTATTTCTCAAAGTAATTGAAAATTACGAGTAAGAACTATCACTGACCATGTGTTTTGACAATCTAAAGTCTGAATCCTACTGGTAAGTTGTTCCACTGAGGGTAGCCATCAGCCAGCTGAAACCATACACTTAGTATTTTTAAGCTTTACAAAGTAAAGATTGTATTTAATGAATAAAATGTTAATTTAAGCATCTGGCCTCAATATAACACAATTTGCAAGATAATTTTATGTATTATAATTTTTACTATAATCTTTTTAAAGCTTGTCTTTAGGATTTCCTTTTCAAAACCTCAGATTTTTAGTAACTATAGTCATTATACATTATAGTAGGTTATATTCAGCCATAATCATCTCTGTTTCTGGGGAACTAGTATTTAGGAATTCTTACTACTTGCTACTCTACCTAAACTGAGACTTAAAAAGTGACAGATGATAGCAGAACATGGCTAAACCATTATAAGCTAACATTGATAAGCAAGTTCATTCTCTGAAACAAATTCCGGATCTATAGATCCACATTTTTTAAAGTGACTTTGTTGTTGTTATCATCTTAGGCTTCTTATTCTTTCCAGATTGTTTACATTCCAGGATTTTCACCTTTTTGTAAGATTTTCTTCCCAAATCTCTTCAAAAGAAATGATGAAACTGACCTTTCCAATAGGACACCAAGCTTATAAAAATAAGCAGGATTGTTAAGGATGCGGTCCCTGGGCAAAAAAAGAGGAGGCGGGGTAACCTACTCAATAATCTAGTTCATGGCTGCAACAACATAAACTAAAGCTAAAAATACATTGGGAACAATAACCACTTCACACCTACTTGGATGATTTTTATAAAAAAACATGGTGAGGATATGGAGAAACTGGAAATCCTCATACATTGGTGGTGGTAGAAATACTGAAAACATTTGTTCAAAAAATGTCCACAAATGTCCAACAGCAGCACTAATAATAGCCTACAGGTGGGAACAACTCAAATGTCCATTTAGGTACATAAAGTGTTATAGTCATACAATGGAATATTAGCCATACAAAAGAAGGAAGTTCTGATATACATAACAATGATGAATCTTAAAAGTCAGATATAACAGATCATTTACTACATGATCCCATTTATATAAAATAGCCAGGATAGGTAAATCCACAAATACAGATTAGTGGTTAGCAGGGGCTGCAGGAGTGAAGGGATTGGGGAAAGATGTAATGATGAAAATATATTGAAATTACATAAAGATGATCACACAACTTTGTAGATCATGTATTTTAAAATTGGTAATCGTGACTTAGACCTCAAGAATGTAGTAGTGTTATTTGGAAATTACTGTTAAAAATTGCACAGTTAATACAGTTCTGATACCTTGATTTGACATTAAATTTCTTATACCTTGATTTGACATTAAACTTCTTATAAAGTGGGACCTAAGAATTTCAGTATTACCCAAACCAGTTAACACTCTTGTGTTTCTTCCCCTAAAATAAATCCAGTGTTCCCTTTTAAGCACTAAATTGAAAAAAAAAAATTCAAAACATGTAAATGTTTTTGAATTGTTTAGGAAATTAGTGTTGGCTGTTCATTTTTCTGGAAGAAATACTTTTCCCTATTGAGTTGTCACATGGGTTTTGTGATAAATGTACAATGCAAACCCTCACTCTCATTCTATAGACTGGTATAATCTTAATTAAACCAGTTTGTTGGGAACTTTTGCTTATACTTTATAACTGGAGAACATAGATCTAAAAGGAGATCTGCCACAATGTTCTTTGAACTTCTTTCTCATATTATGTACCTTCATACTAAAACCAGCTCATTTTGATGTGAGCGTATCATAGTTCTCAGAAGTTTCCATCCAAGGAAATTCTATGAAATTGGAAACAACTGATTTTACTATGTGAGGTTTCAAAGGACATCACATTGTGACCAGATGATTTCTTTGCTAATGAATTATGAACTACTAGTATATACATCTACTGTAGTGGCAATTGTGTAAGAATTTTAACAGGATAACATGTTTTATAAAATTTTTAGTCATTTATAATAATATAAAAATTGGGGGGCCTCGCTGGTAGCACAATGGGTTAAAGTGCAGCACTATGAAGCTGTCCATAGCAACTGCACCGTGAGTTTGGTCCCCAGCCAGGAGCTGATCCACATGGCACAGGAGAACTCTCCTGTCTCACCCACTGCTCCCCTCAGTAGTGTATTTCAGTCAATTTGCCTATTCTGCCCCCCACTCTGTCTCTGGTGAATCCTCTCATCCTGTCCCCCACCCCTACACGTCTGGCCTGTACCCCGGTTCTTATATGTATAAGTAAATAAATCTTAAAAAATATATACAATTTTGAAATGTTAATTCCTAAAACAGGAACTTATAATTGTGGTCCACCATAGAGTTGCTAGATTTCCCATATTTTATTAAAATCAAATGTACTAAAAAAATTCAAATGCACTAGAAAAATTCACTCACAAAGATGGCTTTAAACACATACATTTCTGAACACTGTATTGTAACTAATGAATACAAGGAAATTTTGGTAGGCTATTTATGTAATTTTATTAGTGTTCCCTACCTTTGGACTTTAATCACTATCATGTCTGTATTAGAAATTTGACCAGAGTATATACAGCACCTCACAATATTCTATATGCCAACAGTATGAACTTTTTCTATTTAATCTGGTCACAGTTCAGTCAGTAAATATCAAATTTAAAGATTAAGGATGCGGAATGTTTGATAAGCACTAAAAGTGTTTCAGACTGAGTTCAATTTAGCTAACTGACTGTGGTGTTAATATAAAACCTATGATTTTCTTACAGGCATGTGCATGTCATATCATAAGTTTTCTTTGCCAAAGAACCAGATTCCAGTTTTAACATATTATTTATGTATTTTTAAAGGATGTAAAAATGCTCTAAAAATCTTATTCAGGAAGGCACAATTCGGTAATAACAATTTTTCACTTACAGCTTTTGCTAAACAAGATCCCAGGAAACCGCCATGTTAATTTATCCCTTCAAGGACTTTAACTACTTCAAGTTTTGATCTGAAATACAGGTAAAGCTCTCTCACTCTCCAACGTAGTGAACTAAGAATTATTAATATATTGGATAGTGCAGAATACTAAAGTATAGGCTACTTTATCAAAAGTGCCAAGTACTTATTTTACCAGATTCAGAGATGAAAGAATTTGGAACAAAGGCTTTCATTACTAGAAAATCAGAGCTCTCTTTGAGGTGGGTGGGCTTTTAATATTTAAGAATTAAAAGCAGAAATATAAGACAACATTATAGTTATCCTAAACACCAAAAAAGTAATAACTAAAGCATTACAAATCAGGGAAAATGGCAGCTGAGTTAGAAAAGCTCAGTTATCACTATAGGTTAAACAGTTTGGCTTTATAACTTAATTTTTTTAATAGTAAATAAATCATATATACAATGTTTTCTGTAACTAAAACTAAAATGTTCAAGTTTATAAAAGAATAGTTTTGTTTTTTAATTTCAGATGCTCAAAACTCCCTGTACTACCATTTTTCATACTTATAAAAACAATTTTAAAAATAATTCTAGCATAGAAATGCTCAATGGTTCATTGAAAATTTCAAGCCCATGTCAGTAGGCAACTTCATAATATGTTGTATTCTCTAATATTATAAGGACAATACTGTTTTGAGTTATGAATATTTTTCATGGGCCAAAGTAATTAGACAATGGGATCAAGTTGACTATGTTGCCATTTACTCTGAATATTAAATTGTGCCTGCATCTTAAGTCAAAATGAGCTGCAGTAAGAATGAGAATATGCCCATTTGTTCCATTTACTATAAACTATTAAAAATGAGAAAATGAAAATACCCATGTTAACTAAAAAATGAAAGATGTGAAGCATTAATAATTTTGATACTTTTAATCTTTTGTTAAAGCTCTTAAATTGTATTAAATTGCTAACCAAATTGAGGTAGACCCTATTGTCATTCCATGTGTCAGAACCTAGGCCCCTCACACCTTTTATGCACATTCTTCCTAATTATATAAACATGATTCACTTGAGATATGTATTATGATAGAAAAACTATCAGGTCATTCAAATGACACTTTAAAAAAATTCTTAATTACTAGCTAAAAAAAAGTACTTATAAAACATACACAATAATTCAGTTTTCTTCCTGCTAGTCATAAATATATTTGCTTTTCTTCCAAATATAGAAAAAAGGGTAGAGAAACTATAATATGCAAACATTATGAACAGTCATGTAATGAAGACATTGGACTATAACTAGTAGGGTAAGAACACTTTACCTTAGTGTCTAGTTTTCTTCTCTGAAGGTTACAGTAAGCTTTGATTCATATTAAATTTTCTACTCAAGCACACTTAAATTCCATTAAATACAAACCTATTTCCATTTTAAGTCACATACAAGTGCTATGTGATCAGAAGGATGGGAAACACTAGGTAAGGCCTGGTGGGTAGTAACTTCTTCATGACTAGGTAATGGAATCACTTGTTCAACCTCTAAAGCATTTAAGTCAATGAAAATGTAATCTAAACATCCATGAAAGCCACCAACGTAATTTGTATAAGCAGGTTCACCACAAGCACTTTTTAGTTTGAAAAAATGAGTAAGAGACATATTGCATCGTTCTTCTTCCCCACTGGAAGCCCAGTCTTCATGATCCTCTGGTATGTCTCCATTGATGACGTAATGATACATTCCTGTTGATGGGGTACTATTAAAGTCCCCACAAAATATAACTGGTATGCCAGGATACAGATCACAGGAGACATGCCTGATATGAGCCAAGGCTATTGCCATTTGAATGAGACGAATATACCCACCTATGAATATAAAAAAACAAAATGTAAGTCCTTTTAAAAGTTGCCTTTACATTAAAAAGAGAAAATGCACAAAACTCACAAACTATAGTATCTAGGTGACATTCAAGATAGATATTTGTATGTGTGTGTGTGAGGGGATTGCAGGAAGGTAGTCAAAAGATAGAACTTATGGTTATAAGATAGTAGTGGGGATATAATAGACAATGTGATGCATGTGGTAAATACTGCTGTCTGGTATATTTTAAAATTGCTAACAGTATATCCTGGAAGTTATCACAAGGAAAAACTTTTTGTTGGTACTTATATGAAGTGATGGATAGTAACTAAATGTGGTAATCATTACCCAATATAAGTCATTATGTTACACACCTTAAACTTCTAAGTGTTACACATCAATATCTGTCAATAAAAATGAAAGAAAATGGACTAAGGTGATGGCACACAGGTGATTTGGTGATGGGAAGCCCACAAGGATTACAACTGAGATAGAAAAAGGCACAAAATGATGTAAAAATAAACTGTTATATTGTTAAAAAATATAAAGAAAGAAAATGATTGAATATGTATCTCTATGTAAAACTGCTCCACCAACTTTAATTCACCATGTTTAAATCACTTGTAAAAACCATTAATATCTACCTTTTGGGTGCCAGTAGAGATGGGTATTAGCAACACATATCTTTTTAGAAGAATCCGTTGTAGACTGAAGAACAGAAACCTAGAATAAACAGAATATGCTGAGCTTAGTTGGGATATGTCAAACTCCAGAATGTTTTTTTTTTTTAATATTGTATGCCCAAGGGGACTGCAACTGAGATGAAAAAATGCACAAAAACATGTAAAAATAAACTATTATAAAATTTAAAATATATATATAATAAAAATAAATAAATATCGTATGGGCGATTTATTCCATACTCTACCCCACTGATGAATTATGGTAGCAATTATGAAATTTAGTATTTGCTACAGTTTTACAATATACAAGTGCTCTGCCTTGGGAATCAGGCATAAACTATTCCAACAAACACTGTATTATACAAAGAATACACAGCGTATTCTACACTGTAGAATATACTCAGACTAGAAACAGTGTTTTTATTTTTTAAAGATTTATTTATTTGTGCATACAGAACTGGGGCACAGGCCAGAGGTACAGGGGCAGGGAGAGGATTCACCAGAGACAAAGTGGGGAGCAGAATAGGAAGATCAACAAAATATGCTGCTGAGGGGAGCAGCAGCAAAACAGGAGAGGCCTGCTGTGCCAAGCAGCTCATTTTGGGGGCTGTGGATCGAACTCACACTGAAATGGCTGCAGCTGGCTTGCAGTGCTGCATCCTAACCCATTGTGTCACTAGGGAGGGCAGAAACAGTGTTTTTTTGTTTTTTAAAGATTTATTTATGCATTCAGAACTGGGGTACACTCAGAGGTGCAGGGGTGGTGAGAGAAGACAGAGTGGGAAGCAGAACAGGCCAACGGATGGAGTATACTAAGTGGAGCAGTGGGGGGGTCACAAGAGGTCTGTCGCACCATGTGGGTCAGGTAGGGGAGGGAATCAAATTCATGCTGAAGTGGCTTTAGCTTCTTAGTGCTGTGCTTTAACCTGCAGCGCCACCAGGGAGGGCCAGAAACAGTGTTTTTAAATGGGTAAATATAGGTTTTGGAGTCAGGCAGACCTACAAAAATCCACTCAAGCATTTATAGCAGTGGGGTCTGGAGAGGGAGACATTTTTCCTGAGTTAGTTTTTTCATCAGTAAATAAGAGTCAGTATATGATACACATCAAGAGGGACTGTCTTGTAAATAACCTTACGTACAGTCACATGAAACACGAAAAAAAAAGCAGTCTTTAAAAAAAAGGGAAAGAACTTTAACTGACTTGGTAACACTCTTGGCCCACACATTTGTGAAGGTGGATAAGTAAACTTACCCATTTCTCCATTTACATAAATCGAAGAATAGCTATAACACAGAAATCGTATAGGATTACTATAGACCAAAAGTTGAAATAACTAATATTCATGGAGTACTTCTAAAATAGGCCACACTTAAATTTTTAAGTACTTTAAAAGGTGTCAGAGTACTACCTACTGCTATTCTTTTTATATATGTGCATACAAGAACTGGAGTGTAGGCCAGAGGTGCTGGAGGTGAAAAGATTCACCAGAGACAGAGTGGGGCACAGTGGGTGAGACAAGCCTGCCACGCCTTGCCTCACCTCCCTGGTTGAGGATCAAATCCATGCCACTCATGCAAAAGTGACTGGCCATGCATGGCCTGATAGCACAAGACTTTAATCCCTGGGCTACCAAGGAGCCCCTGTCTCTCCTACCAGACTGTAGGCACTGTAAGTCTGTGCCTTTGTTTAAGGCACTCTGCTCATTCCATGCCCAGTACACCAAAGGTGCTCACCAAGCATTTGCTCAATGAATGAATGAAAGCAAAATTTCGGGAAGATACAAAAACAATCATCTTTCATTAAAACTGTCTCATTGTCTCATCTCTATTATAAGCACAGTCCTCTTCTCTAGGGCCCTGAAAATATATGGCTATGTAAAGAGAGTGATGGAGTTACTTTACCTGAAGGACAGAAGATCTCTGTAACACCCTCTCTTTTGCAGAAGGGTACAAAACTAGTTTCCCCAGCAGTTCTTTGTGCAGTGGGTCAGACTCCAGGGCTTCATGGAAAGAAATGTCATGCTGGCTAAGGAGACTAAACTTGGACTTTCGGTAGAAAGTGGCCAGACCTTCGTGCTGCTTGATTCGAAACAGGCCTTCCAGTCCAAAGGCTTCGAGGGCAGGCATCAAGCTGTCTGTAAACACGCTGCGGTCAACCTCTTGCAAACATATGAGGTCTGCATTGTAGCCTGTGAGTTCTTTCTGGATAAGATTCTGGCGGTAATCAAGCTCGAGGGCGTAGGGGGCACAGTATGGGTACAGGACAGTCCGCGAAAATTCAGTTTGTGCGTACGTATCTGCAAGGATGTTGTAGGACACAGTGCGGATGAGAGAGTCATCGGCCACTTTCTTGGTGTAGAGATGCCGGTGGTCAAAGGTGCAGGTGCCAGGCCCGGCCTCCACTGGACAACTTTCCAACTCTCTGCTTGGCCCGAAGCGCTGCCCATTGCCTGGGGTGCAATGAAACTTGAGCCTAAGACCGATGTCGGCATTAGTCGGGGTATAAACGCGCTGGTCCACACCAGTCTCTGTCCAAGTAGGAGAGGGCGAAGACGGAGACAATGACGAAGGGCCCCCGCCTTCTGGTTCCGCCCCTCGGGGTTTGGCTTCTTTGTACCAGCGGAAGAGGGAGCTGGAGGGATCCCCAAACTCTAGGCTGAGCTTGGGGCACACCGGGAATCCGGCCATTATATAGCGTGGCAATTGCAGCTCCGTAAAAGCGGGAGGGTTGCGCTCCACCTTGTACTTGACATCGCCTATCTGTAGCACCGCGCCGTCCTGCCAGGCGTCCACGTTGAGCACGTCCTCAGCGACTGCCTCCTCCCGGTAGTACAGCTTCACCACCGGCTCGCAGGCCGCAGCCGGCTCGGGTCCAGGCCCCGCACAAGACACACCGCCGCTCGCGTTTGGCCTGTTCTTCCGGCTCTTTTTGGCGGCGGCCGCCTTCGCGTGGCCCTTGAGAGCGTTAGTAGCGATTCGGCTAAGGGCCCGACCCAGTGGCTCGCTCTGATCACGTTGCATGTTCTTGTGGCTGCCGTCGGCCAACGCGAATGACAGGCTTAGCTTGGGCTCCGAGGGCACACAGCGTACTACAGCCCGCTCCATCGCGCCCGCCGCCGTCCCAGTTGCTGCCTCCGTCTGGCTGTGCCGTTCCACCGCCGTACGCACCCCACGAAGCGCAGCGCGGGCTACTGGGAGCCTCCACATGTACCTGGTAGCCCAGCGGCGACCAAGCGTCAAGTGGAGAAAGAAGACACATCCGCCGGCTCCAGAGCCATTCAGTCTCGCAACTTCCGGCCGACAAAGAGAGGGTGCACTGAGCTCCTGCTCCGCACTTTCGCCAGGCCGGATCATCTGCTCCCCCTTTCCGTAGCCATTATCTGTCTTTTAAGTCCTCCAACTTTAATTTTACCTTCAACTAACGTCAGGAAAAAATGTAAATAAATAAAACATGGACGTTTCAAAGGGAAATATTGCGCGCCACAGTTTTATCGAAAGTGCAGTTGGAAACATAATGCTGTGTGCGCAAGGCGGGGAAGGGACGGTAGTCACGGTTTCGCTTTCCGGAAGGAGGCGGGCCCCTCACCTGGGCTAATTGACGTCCAGTCTTCACGCTGTCTAGGGTGAGCTACGCCCGCTTTTAGGGAACGCCATTTGGATTGTCGCCCTCGCCCCAGGCGTGGAAAGCGTTGCTCTTTTCCTCTGCGTTGCATTCCGGAAACTGCTTTCCTTCTTCCGAGAAGTGGTGGGTTTACACCTCAGACGGCGGAAGCGCCAAACCGCCGTGCTGAGACTTAGTTAATCGCAATGAACTATGTAAGAACTTGCATTTAGTGAGGTGACTGTTGTTAAAACATATTTCACGGAGGCGAGGTTCAGAAAGTTTAAGTTACATGCTCGAGGTCACACGACATTGCTGAATAAATGACAGAGAGTCTGAGAACAAATGGCAGTTAAGGGAAGTGTTGCTTCACTGAAAAACACATGAAAGTGTTTCAAGGAAGAGTGGTTTTGTCTTGACTTTAACTAATATTCTGTGATTAAGTAAAGGGAAAAAATCTTTGACAACTCAAAGAACAAACTGAGGAGTCGCTTCTCTAGGAATATCTATTTCTACTCATTTTCTCTTACTCTACAACTAGAATGCTTATTTATTGGCTGTCTAATAGTAAGCCACACACACAACAGCTGTCTGAGAATAAGTCACACAGACACCCGGCCCGACTTACATGAAATAAGTTAAGTCTTTTGAGTTGTGTTCTAAAAGAAGGGTGACTTCCTCAGTCATTTGAAATTTCTACTCCTCCTCTTCCTTGTCTCATCCACAAAGCCTTTGACAAAGATACTGATGGTATGTATGGAGTACATACTTTTAGGAATAACAGTTATTCAATTTTACTAACAGACTTAAGAAAGGAAAAAATACAAGTCTCAGTACCCCCATTTTTAGTACCCACATTAGCAAGTATGAATTTTGAGATGTTTTTCCTTTTAGGAAAATCCACTAACATCCAATCAAAATAACAAGTACAGTTAGTTAAGAAAAATACTAGAGTTCAAAATGAGAATCCAGTGTTTTTAGAAAGCACTCCCTTTCTTTATACTGCCACAGATGACTTACCCATTTCCTATAATACTATATGTAGTAAACAATACTTTGTAATTATGAAGGGAAAAACTATATGACCAGACAAAGATACTGTAGTTCTGTAAAACTACACAACTGTACACTATGTGATAAAACAGAGTAGGTACACTTTGTATCACAGTAACACACAATGACTTGTTTGTAGGAATGTTATAGTATAGTTTCTGATGCATTCAAATTCTATGTGTTTACAGTTCAGGAGTCATAGGGTGAAAAGAACAATCACTTAACGCTTACACAGAAACATCTGAACACATACAGTATGACTAGATATTAATGTGAAATTTACCCAAAAAACTCAAAATGAGAAATCTGATCTGTATAACCTATGTGTATTTTTTTTTTAAGTCTTGAGGACAGCAGTTTACAAAATAAAAGCAAATCACTATGTAGAAATGAGGACAATATAATTTCCCTGTGGAGGGAAAAAAAATGTTTGCTTATAACAGGAGGTCTTTCTGCCAAGAAGTGTCCTCACATTTTATTTTCTAATAATGGGGAGCCACAAGAAAATACTGAAAATAAAAAAAAGGCAACCACTGAAATTGCTCAGTTGTGTAGTATCACTATTTGACTGAAGGCAATTAAAAAAATGACAACCAGAATGTGTTTATAAGCAGTTAATAGCATTACTGAATATGTTAAGAGAATGAAGCTGCCTCAATACACCAAATGGAAATGTATTATCACTACATTTTATTCTTTACAATATATGTCAATAGAAAAGATGAGTTATATTTTAAGTCCCAATTATAGCATGCTAATTAATAAACACTTAAAATTTCTTACTATTTTTATGGGTTTAGCACAATTTCTTTACACTCATGCAACTTTGAGTCCTTGCCTATTAATCTCAGTAAGCATATAACAAATGCTAAGATATTGTAAATGACAAAACTTTTCTGAGGTACATTTGAAAATTGTATGTATGAGAGGAAGTATACTCATTTGTTTTGCCTAGAAAGATACAAAGCGAATGCAGAAGTTTCTGAATGGTAGAAAATTCAGCTTTCTTCTTCCTATCATCTCTGCTGCATATAATTTTTTAAAGACCTCACCTTTAAGCTTGTTCTCCATGGCTTAACTAGGAAGTGAGAAATCAGAGAACCAGACAATTGAGTGGAAGGATATCTGAGGTTAAAATGAGAGAAAAAAATATATTTTTAAAGATTTATTTATTTATACAGAACCGGGGTACAGGCCAGAGATGCGGAGGGTGAGAGGATTCACCAGAGACAGAGTGGGGAGCAGAACAGGCAGATCGACGGAGTACACTGCTGAGGGGAGCAGCGGGCGGGTCAGGAGAGGTCTGCCTTGCCCTGTGGATCTCCTCCGGGGCAGGCGGGGATGGAACTCAAACCCCCTAGTGCAGTGCTTAAAGCCGCTGCACCACCAGGGAGGGCCCAAAATGAGAGAAAATATTAACATGCAAGTAATGGTCCAAATTCTCAAAGTTTATATTAAATAAATTCAGTTGTTATATATGAGATATTCATTTAATAGCGGTTTAGGCATAGCAAATCATACAAATCATTACCTTTTGATACTTTGTACTTATATAGTTTAATTTGCAAACAATTTCTATAACATTTCTAAATAGATTATATCTTGAAAACTATTCATAGAGAAAAACCTATGGAATAAAGTTGAAGAAGGCCCTAAATTATATCATTATTAGAGGTGGAAAATAACTGACAAGACTATTGTAACATTAACGTCTACAGCTCTTGTAGCTACTTAAGACACAGTTTTAGACACGAAACCCAACATTTCCAGTAGCTATAAAAACAGTTAAAATGAAAATTTTCCATGAAAGTCCTTATAACGTGCTTAATGTAAGAACTAGAATGCATGTCTCATGACATTTTTGCTGTAACTCCTATTTGCTTTACTAAGGGTGTAGCTTCAAAATTCAGTCACCTTCAGCTTCAGACTGATTCTTCTCAGCATTTTTGAGCCACTCTATAAATGCTTTCACTTGCTCAAGGAAGACACTTTTGTCCTTTGCAAGTGTGTGTCTTCATATCACTTCAGAGTGGGCTCTTAAGTTTTAATTAAAAGCATCACTGTTTTCTGGAAGACTTCATGAAATGGGTGTTGTCAAACAATACTCTTGAATCGTCAATACAGTTTCAAGCTAACCTTGAATAGTAAAGGCAGCAAGTACAGGGCTATATTGCTTCAAATGCTTGATGGCTCACTCTTCTAAAGTGCCTCATTTTTGTTCCAGTCCATGGTGTTCATTACACTGGAACAGTCTACTCATACAATGAGCTCTAGGAATATACTTTTTTCATCTTTTTAACATACAAAATTGTATGCTAAAATGGAGCTTAATGGGAATCTGTTCTTGAAGTTCTTTCTGGAGTTCCTTAGGAGGTTATGGTTGCTGATTCTGACCATGTTTTGAAAATTCTTTCAAACCTGCATCAGTACTTTTTGAAATTTTCAATACTTGCTTTATTGGCAGGAAAAAAATTCAGTTATCAATGCTGACTTTCTGAGACTTTCAGCTACTGCATTGATATCTTTTTTCATTTATCCATAATTTTAAGAGTTGTACAGCAAAAGCTGCCAAAATCCAATGGTATTTCAATGAATACATTGAGTATTCCATTAGCCAGAGGCCCACTGGTTAATATGTTTCACTTTGATTCTGAAAAACCACTTAAGAATGGCTGCAGCTCTTTTATTGTATTTTCCAAACTTTTCACCAGGTATTTGTAGCAACTGATTAACTTGTTAAACACCTGAGCAAGTGCTTGCCTGGTCTGTCCATCTTCTTGTGCTGTGAACACAGACCTTTGTATCTATTCAGCTGCCAGAGCACCATCTGGGGCCAAACTTCCACTGGCTATCAGAATGTCAAAGTGTTTCTGCAAAGAGCAGTAGTTAAATTTTGCTCCAGAACCATCAAGAAACTTTGGTATTGCTTCCAAATTGGTACCAATTTCAATTAATCGTTGAAAAATACAGTTTTAAAACTGAGTAGTCAAAACCTTCCTTTTTCAGGTCTTAACATATTGGCATGATAGTGTTGGCTTTTGTTGTTTTTTAAATTATTCATAAAAGACACTCAAACTTAAGGTGAAAAGTGCCAGAAGTCCCCGATATGGCAACTGTGGCAGTGTCTCCTCTGCCAAAATGTCACTTTAGTTATCCCCAATATTTTCCATTATGAAGTTTTGTAGAACTCAATTTTAAATCAGTCTATAAAAAGAGAAAAGTCCTATAGAAAATTGACTTTCCTGCAAGCACATAATTTAGCTTCACCCAATGAACAGTCTATGCCAATTATGAGACATGACTTAAAGTGTCATTTCTTTTTTAGTTCTTTTGAAAGCATTAAGCATACACATACTGACATAGACTAATCCCTCCATTCCTGACTACTCTTTACATGCAAGCATTTATGAATATAAACCTTTCTCCTACCTTTGGGTACAAATTGGGATGCAATTATCCATTTACCTCCTTCTTTTTACAGTCTTTTGTCAATTCTCTCAAGAAGTGTTCTGAAAGTGTCACAATTTCTTTTAGACAGTTTGAACTCAACAGACTTGAAAAATAATACATAATAAAGGGTGTGTTTGAAGTTATATTTTTATGAATATAATTCATAGCTTTATGAATTATATATATCATAATTATATATATCATAATTATATATATCAAAATTAAAAATTGAGATATTAGGACATTGGACCAATGTTCTTCCTGACCAAAAGCAAAACCCCTGATAGAAGCCACTTTATAAATTCCAGTCCAAACTAAGAAACACAAGCTGACTTACTAAATCAAAATTATGGTTAATGGAAAAAAGGATACGGTTATTCTTGTTACTTACACATAAGACCAGTTTCTTGTAATTACCTTTACTTTGTAGTAGCATTTGTAGTTAGCATTTTTAAAAAGCTTAGGTCAACATGGTTTTGTAGCTTTTAGTGATGGTAGTTTAGAGAAATCTATCACTTCTTATTTCAAATTTAATAATTTCCATTTGCTTTTCTTAAGGGAACAATTTATTTGCTTCTTTAAAAAAATTACTTTATACACTTTTTTTCAGATATGACATATTGTATTAGTCCAAAGTATACAGGATAATGATTTCATGGTGTATATATTATATATTATGATGATTATTACCATCAGTTTAGTAAACATCCACCAACCTCACATAGTTAAGTGATTATTCTTGTGATAAGAACTTCCAATACTTACTCTTAGCAATTTTCAAATATATCATACAGTATTGTTAACTGTAATGACCAAGTTGTATGTTACATCCCCAGTTTGTGCCTTTGGCATCCTTTATCCATTTCTATCCTACTTCTTCCCCCCCCCCCACTTCTGGCAACCAATGATTTATTCCTTTTATTAATGACTGGTTGTTTTAGATTCCAGTTACAACTGAGATCATACAGTTTGTGTCTTTCCCTGTCTGACTTATTTCGCTTTAAATACTGTGCATGTTGTCACAAGTGGCAGGATTTCCTTCTTTTTATGATTAATACTCCATTTCCCTTAATTTACTCATTAGTTAACACTGGACTTTCTGATGTTTCCATTTATTGGCTATTGTAAATATTGCTGCCATATACATGGTTTTTGTGTATGTTGTGGGGGGAGGAGCTGATACCTATACAGTGGAGATGCTCACAGATTATGTGGTAATAAGAGACCCATACACCAAGTGATCCAGAAGCTTTGAGTTTGCCATACTGAGTAGGTGGATGCAGTCATGAAGCCATGAAGACAAGGCCTCACAAATTCAATGAAAAGTTGTGGAACCAAGACATAAGAACAGAAACCATAAAATACC
>NW_004567105.1:55689523-55701419 GCF_000260355.1 Condylura cristata
CCCCACTCTGTCTCTGGTGAATCCTCTCACTGCCCCTGCACCTTTGGCCTGTACCCCAGTTCTGTATGCACAAATAAATAAATCTTTAAAAAAAAAAAAAAAAGACATCGAAGAGCCCCACCTTAGAAATTATTTTGAACAGTATGGGAAAATTGAAGTGATAGAAATCATGACTGATTTAGGCAGTGTCAAGAGAGACTTTACTTTTGTAAACTTTTATGATCATGATTCTTTAGACAAGATTTTCATCCAGAAATACCATACTATAAAGACTGCAACTATGAACTAAGGAAAGCCCTGTCTGTGCAAGAGATAGCCAGTGCCTCATCCAGCCAAAGAGGTCAAAGTGATCTTGGAAAATTGTGGTAGCCGTGGAAGTGGTTTGATGGGAATAGCAATTTTGGTCATGGAGACCTTCACATTCAGGGTGGCTTTTATGACAACCATGGTGGATATGGTGGCACTGGAGATGTCTATAATGAATTTGGTAATGATGGAAACAATGTTGGAAGTAATGGAAGCTGGAATGAATCTGGCAATTACAGCAAGCAATCTTCAAATTTTGTACCCATGAAAGGAGAAAACTTTGGAGGCAGAAGCTCAGACTCCTATGGTGGTGGAGGAGACCACCAAAACCAGTAGCTATGGCAGTGGTAGAAGGTTTTGGCTAAGCCAAGAAACAAAGGTTAGGATAGGAAAGCTGGAAAAGTAACAGGGAAGCTACAGATTACAACATATTTGTGAACTCAGCCAAGCGCAGTGGTGGCAGCGCCTACATGCTACAAAGAGGACATATTTTAGATAATACTCATATATGTGCAATAACTTGAGAGTGTTTTGTGACTAATTGTGTAACAGGTTATTTTAGTTTCTGTTTCATGGAATGTGTAAAGCAATGAAATATTTTAATGCAGAATTTTTTGGGAACCCATGCTGCTGATTGCTAAATGTTACAGTCTAATCATGATGCTGAATAAATGTGTTTTTTTTTTCAAGAAAAATGTTAAGTTTGACTTTATATAAAAACTTAAAACTTGTTCTTCAGAAGACACTATTAAGAAAATAAAAAGACAAGCTAGACCAAAAGAGTATATTTTCACATCATCTGTCTGAAAAAGACTTACATTTACATTATATAAATAGCTCTTAAACACATGATAAAAAGTTAAATTATCCAAATTTAACATGGACAAAAATGGCCTACAGCCAAAGCTGCTTCTACTCCTCTACCACTAGCCTTAGAGTGAACCTGTCTCTAGCATAATCTGTGGATTGGAGCCACTTCCTTCCTGCCCCCCCCCCTTTTCCTATTGTCTTGTTACGGAGAAGATGCAAATGGAGCAAAAATAGTGGTAAATACTCACAGGGCCTAACACAGGACTCTAAGAAGGAATAACAGGGATCCTACCTCCACTTCCTGGAAGATTTAGATTGTTACTGCTGTATTTGATCTAACTTAGTGGAAGAAATTTGAAAAGTGTTTGAGCTGCTGATTATTTGTATTAAAAAAAAACTTGGCGCGGCCCTCCCTGGTGGCGCAGCGGGTTAAAGCACTGCACTGAGAAGCTAAAGCCACTTCCGCATGAGTTCGATTCCCGCCTGCCCCGGAGGCGACCACATGGCGTGGCAGACCTCTCCTGACCTGCCTGCTGCTCCCCTCAGCAGTGTACTTCGTCCATCTGCCTGTTCTGCTCCCCACTCTGTCTCTGGTGAAGTCTCTCACTGCCCCTGAGTCTCTGGCCTGTACCCCAGTTCTGTACGTACAAATAAATAAATCTTAAAAAAAAAAAAAAAAACTTGGCGCATTGATCTATCTAAACCTGGTGAAAAATATCTACCTATATTTTCTTATGTTCCCAGAAGACTTGCAACTGTGCCCTCCAAGTTGTCCTGACTTATTTTTTCTGTCCTTATTCTGATATCAGAGTGAACGGTGCAAACAAATATTCCGATAATCACTGTACTCCTTTCACTCAATTATTCTTGATCAGAATATCTCCTCATTGTCTTATTGTGGCATATGCAGATTCCACTGAGAAAAATGTTCTCCTAACCATCAGCAACTGTTTTGTTCTTAAGGATGGAGATGTTGAAGAGGGACTAGCACAGAAGATGAAATACAAAAATGCAGTACAGCTATATTGTAAAGCAGTTACTGTGAATTTCTATGTTAGAAAGGAGGGTGAATCAGCATCCGTTTTAACCATAAGAGGGAGGACTGTGAAGACAGAGCACAAGCTTATTTCCTCTACGAATTTTGACTATTAGGCATGTGTTGTGTCTAAAGAAAAAAAGTCAGTGCTTATTTTTTTGTTTTTAACTACTAAAAACTATTTCAGCTTTGGAGCTGGCGCAGGGGGTTGTCTCAGCACTATGAAGCTATCAGCAGCCACTATAGCACTAGTTCCATCCCCCACCAGGGAGCTGACCCACATGGCGCAGCAGACCTCTCCTGTCTTGCTGGCTGCTCTCCTCAGCTGTATGTTTAAGTCCATATATCTGTTTTGCTCCCCAACTGTCTCTGGTGAATCCTCTCATCCCCCTACACCTCTGGCCTAAACCCCAGCTCTTGTATGCATAAATACATAAATCTTTAAAGAAAATGATTCCAACTGAAAAATAAAAATGGGTAACAGATTTGAATAGACATTTCATCAAAAAGATGATAATGGCTGATAAGCATATGAATGATGTTCAAGGTCATTACTGTTTAGAGAAATGTAAATTGAAACTACAGCAAAATATCTCTGTGGTCATGTATAGCCTAACAATACTGTTATAAACAACAGATTACATATATAATAGTGGTCCCAATAGGCTATATCATATAGCTTAAGTATATAGTAGGTTATACTGCCTAGGTTTGCATTAGTACATTCTATGACCTTTGCACAAAGATGGAATTGCATAACAATTCATTTCTTAGAACTTTTCCCATTGCTAAGCAAAACAAGACTGTGGGTACACACAAGATTCACTGTAATACAAAAAGGCAGAATACCAAGTGTTGACAAGGATGTGGAGAAGTTCGAACCCTTTTATATTGCTGTTAGGAGTGTAAAATCTTCCAACCACTTGGGAAAACAGTTTCTTGATTTCACATTCAACTCAGCAATTCCAGGATAGGTCTATGTATACTCACACAAAGATGCACGCAGGCATGTTTATAGTAGCTTTGTTTATCACAGCTCCAAACTGGAAGCAATCCCAATGTCCATCAAATGGTGTCTGCATAAACCACTCCATTTAATAGAAGAGTATTCAGCAATAAAAAGGAATTAACTTCTGGTACATACTACAAACAGATGAACCTCACTATCATTAGTGAGAGAAGTCAGGCACAGAAGACTGCATTCTATAGATTCTATTTATATAAAATTTTCAAAAATTGCAAATCTGCACAGGAGATCAGCAGCTGCCAGGAGCGAGAGATTGGAGTGGGGATCAACTGTATATGGGCCCAATGGAACTTTTTGCAGAGGTGGAATGTTTTAGAAGTAGATTTTGATAATGGTTGCCTAATTTTAAATTTACCCCCCATCATTGAATTATGTACCTAATAATGGTGAATGTTACAGTATGTAAATTAAAATTATTAAATAAGGTATGTATTACTCAGTGTTTAATAAGGAAAACAGAACTAGTAGATTCTATATAGCTATATGTATCCACATATATGAATTTATTACAAGGAACTGTCTTATTGCAATTATAGGGTTTGGTTAAACAAGGAATTTTCTTATTGCAGTTGGGACTGGTTAAGCAAGTCCAGGGTCTGTAAGGCCAGCAGGAAGAGATGATCAAAAGTATGGAGGCCATACTCAAAATACACAACTGCTATTTGGAGTCTGACTCAGTTCATGCCTAAGCCCTCTTTATATTATTTTTTTTAAATTGAGGTATAATTGATATGTAATGTTATACTAGTCTCAAGTGTACAAAATAATAATTGATATATATTGTGAAATTATCACCATGAATGGTTAACATTTATCTCCATATAAAAATTATTTTTTCTTGTGATAAGGATGTTCAAGATCTACTTTCTTAGTGAGATTCCAATATGCGGTTACAGTATTTACTGTAGTCACCATGACTTATTTTATAATTGGAAGTTTATACCTTTTCACTTTTTTTAAAAGATTTGTTTATGCGTACAGAGCCAGGATACAGGCCAGAGGTGCAGTGGCGGTGAGAGGATTCACTAGAGACAAAGTGGGGAGCAGAACAGGCAGATTGATGAAGTACACTGCTGAAGGGAGCAACAGGCAAGACAGGAGGCACATGCTGTGCCATGTGGATCACCTGGGCAAGGATTGAACTAGCACTACGGCAGCAGCTGCTAGCTTGCGGTGCTGAGCCCTAATCTGTTGTGCCACCATGGAAGGTCCTTTTCACTTCTTTAACACATCTTGCCCACTCCCTCCCACTTACTCTGGCAAGCACTACCTGTTTTCTATGAATGGGGTTTTTTTTGTTTAATTTTTTTTTTAGAAACCACATGTCAGTTAACAGTGTTTGCCTTTCTGTCAACTTCTCTTAGCTTAATGCCCATAGATACATTTAAATTGTTAAAAAAGATTGAATTTCCTTCTTTACCAGGACTGAATATTATTTCATTATATAGATAATTTGACATCTACATCCAGTTGAAGGACACTTAGATTTTTCCTAATCTTGTCTGCAACAACCATGGGAGTAGAGACTTTTTTTTAGAACCTGTTTTCATTCCTTTGGAAAAGTACTCAGAAATGGGATGACTGGATCACATTGTAGTTCTGTTTTAAAAAAAATTTTAAAGGAAATTCCTTACTGTTTTCAATAGTGGTTATACCAGTTTTCATTCTTACCAACTGTGCACTTTACAGCCTTGTCAACAATTGATATCATTTGTCTTTTTTTGATGATAGCTACTCTCACTGTTATGAGGTGAGGTCTCATTGTGGTTTGATTTGTAAGACTTTGCTAATTTGATTTGCAAGACTAATTTGATAATTAGTAAATCTGAATACTTTTTCATGTACTTGCTATCTATTTGTATGTCTTTTGGAAAAACTGTTCAGTTCCTATGCCCACTTAAAAATCTGGTTGTAGGCTGTTTTGCTCTTGAGTTATATGAATCTTTTAAATATTTTGGGTATGCAATGCATATCAGATGATTTGGAAATATTTTATTTTGTGGCTCACCTTTTTCATTTTGTTGATTGTTTTGTTGAGCAGATATATTAGATGTTTAGGCTACTATCATTTAGATTAAGTATGCATTTTGCAGACTCAAGTAGCAAAATTTCACATTTCTTTCTCCCAGTATATGCATAGAGTTTACACTTCATTGCTGGATTTTTCTGAAGAAAAAATGTTGTATAAACAAATACCAGATCTAGAAGCAAGATAAATTACACTGCTGATTAGCTACAGTATTTACAGAAAGTCACTATGGGGAAGGAAGGACGCTTGAAAAGTTGATCTTTCTTGAGAGCCAGTGTTCAAATGAATCTCTTTCAACAGATCCAAATTTCTGTGTTTTAGTTTTCCACAACTTAAAGATCTTGATTCCCCGGTACAAGGGATGGAAGTTAGATTTAGAAAAAAAGAAAATCTCATTCACCCACTCTCCACTTGAATAATGTATTGTTGTGACAGCTAATCTGTGGCAGCTCCCTCCCTTGGCAACATTTACCAGGTCACTACTGTTGAGGTCCAGCAGTTTCCATGGTGACAACTTTGTTTCTCCCTGCAGGCTGAACAACCCAGCTCCCTGGGAGCCGGTGGGGGTTGTTGTTCAGGAGGTTACAACCTTTGTTTTCCTGTTCTTTTACCAGAGGAGAAGAACTTTCCTCAACCTAGAAGTGGTGAAAAACTTCCAGACAGGTACTTTCTTGTCTTTAGCTTTTCTGAGCTTCCCAGAGCAATAGAGAACTGGATGCTAGTGGAAATACTCTTTCAAAGCAGGAATCTCCAAAACCCATGAATTTCTGCAGCAAATGCAGTTGGTATCATACATAGCACATTTTTCAATATTTACATAGTATTTTTAGATTTGTTGTGCATTTAATAAGCCTTTTTTTTTTTTTTTTGCTTGATCATAGTATCACGTCCTAGGAAAGCAGCAAGATTAAGATAACATTTATGTTTAAAAAAAAAACCCAATGTTAAATCTCAGTCTTTTTTTTGGGGGGGGCGAATTATGCTTCACTGGTTTTGTTGTTCTTGTGAACTATATTTTGGGGGGAAACTTGAACCCAGAATTTTAGAACTAAGCATAATTAGAGAGCATCTCATTAAGTTACTTAGTTTTATCCATAAGGACACAGAAGTCCTAATAAGTAAGTGCCTGGTTTAATTTCTGCATGGTTTCACTTCCTGGAGATGGCCCACAGAATGAATGGTAGCACTCTCAAAGAGAGGGGTCCCTGTCCTTTTAGCTCAACTGTCATTCTTTAGACTAACACCATACATGGAGGGAAGACATAGAAAGGCCTAAAGTTGTATTGTGATATTGGTATGTTTGATATATTTTTAATATTTTGAGGTTTGTTTTTATCAAAGTAGCATTCTGCACTTTTCCTCCTCAGAATATAGAGTATTTTAATCTTTAAGGAGGCCAAAATGTCAGATCCAGACAAAGCTGCCATTGAAGCAGAAAAGGAGTCAATGAACTTGAAGTTACCCCCTATTGTCCGTCCCCCTGAAGACCTTGCTGTTGATACACCAACACAAAGTAAATTGCTGAATTACAAAAGATCTAAGGATCAACAGAGGACAATCAATCAATTAGTGTAAGTAGAAAATTAGTCATCTTGTTTGGAAATGATTAGTGTTCATTTCCCCTTAAAAAGCTTTAACAATCTAAGATATATTGTTCAAGAGCAAAATATCTTCAAATTCACCTATGAAAGCAATTGAAAAACTAATCTTGATGATAGTAAATGGTATATAAATGGTTTGTGTGTTATATAACTGTAGTCAGTGATTCTCTAAGAGTAAATTATTTTTTATCATTTCACCTATAATTCTAACAACAACCCTATCTGTTGGGTATTATTATTTCTATTTTAAAGATGAGTACACTAGGGTGTAAAGAAGTATGCCCAAGGTCACAAAACTGCAATGTGGACCTGGATAATTTGATTTCAGAGTTCACAAACTTTAAATCCTACACTATTCCTTCCCTCAATATATTATAACTATAATGATTCCTGAACATAAAACCAAGTAATTGGACCTCTGCAAATAGCATTACATTTGAACAAATACTTAATATCTTGAAATTTTTTTTCCATCAAATAAAATATAGTTCAATACATTTTTTTTCTAACAAAAGAAAATATAGTCCAATGTCTTGACGTCTTCCTCCAATTTAGTGGAAATTAAAGCTAATTTAGTACCAGCTACCAAAGATGATGATAAGGATTGTTCAGTTCAATTCAGTAGTTCTGAGAATCTCCTGGGTACCTGACTCAGCTGAGTTCAGGTGATAAATAAGAAGAGAAAGACATCAATCTCAGCTGTAAGATTCCAATGTAACACTGAAATATAAAATGACAATTTTCTAGGATAAAAACCTCTTTGGGGATCAAGAGATTAAATATATGAATAAATAAAGTGGGAATTTTTTCCTCTGGTGAATTTATGCTTCTTTTCTTACCCTTCTCTGGTCTGTCTCACTTATACACATTTTTGCAACTAAATTTTATTGCCTATTACATTGTTGTTGATTGTATTGTCAATTCAATAATTTAATTTTTACTTATTTTACTTTCCTTACAATGAAGTAAGCCTTTTAATAATATAATTTATTTAGATTTACATTTTTATTAACCAGTGATATGCTTATATTTACTTTTTTTTTTCTTTTTTTTTTTTTTTTTAGATTTATTTATTTGTGCATACAGAACTGGGGTACAGGCCAGAGGCTCAGGGGCGGCGAGAGGCTTCACCAGAGACAGAGTGGGGAACAGAACAGGCAGATCAACGAAGTACACTGCTGAGGGGAGCAGCGGGCGGGTCAGGAGAGGTCTGCCACGCCATGTGGTCACCTCCGGGGCAGGCGGGAATCGAACTCATGCGGAAGCGGCTTCAGATTCTCAGTGCTGTGCTTTAACCCGCTGCGCCACCAGGGAGGGCCTGCTTATATTTACTTTTATTAAATTTCTTTTGAATTTTAGATTTCAACATGTACCTGTTCTAATTTATTTTATTATCTTAATTTTGGAGTTAGATTTTTACTCCATATACCCACATGTTCCACTCACCCTCCACCCAACCACTTGTCACTCCCTACCCTATCTTCCTCTCATCCCCATCCTACCTCCCTCTCCCTCCGTCCCTCTGGAATCCAGTAATCTTTTTCACTAAGTCCAAGGCTTGTTTTTGCTGTATTTTGCCAGAATTCTTGAGTATCTCTTGTTTAAGTATAGTTGGAAATTTACAGATTGTAATATTTTAATAATCTATCCTAATGTTATCTTTGGGAAAGTCATATGTTTTTATAATTATAAATTTCAGCATTGATGGAGCAAAAAGAAATTTAGATAGAACAATGGAAAAAAGAAAACCTGTGTCACCAGAGCCAGATTATCCTGCAACTGTAAGTTCATGGTTCCTGTTTTGTCTGAAAAGTTTATTTTCATGTTATTGAAACTTTTAATTATTTTAAATCAGTCTCAGCATTAATAATGTTTCTAAAAGAATAATATATTTCAAACTATAATTTTAACTTTTAAAATATTTAAAGTAGCTTAAATGTTTCTCCTTGATGTAATTATATCTTGTTTGTTTCTCCTTGATGTAATTATATCTTGTTTATTTCCTTTTGACAGATGTCCAGTGACATTAAAAAAAAAGGAGTGAGTTCAACTTTTTTTATTTCTTGTTTTGAAAATGTTCAAAGGTACTATTGCAAAGGCCTTTCTTCTGAGACTTCTGCTAAGTTACATTTTAGAAAAGAAGGAAATTTAGAACCTGAGATTTAAATTTTTTCTGCACAAAGGAACAAGCATATCCTAAACTACAATATGGATTTTAACAATTATATTTTTGTTACCATTCAGTATTTGAGGATTAATTGCAAATATTTTAGGTCTTATTACAAAGAAAAAAAATTAAAGTGGCAGTTATAAAGGAACTTGATCTCCCTTTTTAATTTGGGTAATCATTTTTTATTCTAATCATGAATTAATTGTATATGTGTGTGTATTAGGTAATAGTCTAGTTTCATTTTAGGCATATGGCTGTCCAGTTTTCTCAACACCATTTCAAGAAGACCTTACTTTTGGAGATATAGACTAAGGACCCATAAACATATTAGATGATACTTACAGTCATGGGACTAGGTGAAATTGACTAGGGAGAGAAGAAAGAGAAAGAGAAGGGTGAAGATCAAGTTTGTTACTAGACAGAACTCAGCCCATTGATATAATCAGAGACTGAAGACCTACATCAAAAATTTGCTTTGATTAGTTTTACATACATTTTATTGCGACTGTGTTATTAATTTCAATCCCAGTTAATCTCACTTGTTTTTATTTGGGTTTCTTCTCTCCCCATTCTCCATCCTTATTGATTTTCTCTACTTACATTTTGAGATTGAAACAACTGTGTTCCTCTGTCCTCATACTTTTTACCTTTCCAACCCACACACACCCTTATTGTAACAAATCTCATTAATTTCTGGCTTATTTTTCATGTGTCTAACTTCTACAATGGAATAGATATATTTCCTTATTTCTCCTTTTATCTTACATAAAAATACATCACACTATAAACATTCTTTTGCTTTTTAACTTATTAATATATCTTAAAGTCAGTCCATAACAATTCAGTTCAGTTCATCTTCACTTCCCCCTAGCTTTATACAGTTGATATAAAACATTGGGCAAATTTAAGGTATACCATGTGTTGATCACCTTATTCTTTTTTATTGTTGCACAAAATACCACTGTGCAGGTGTATGATCGTGTATAATTGTTTATTTAGTCATTCTCAAATGTTCCCAGTATTTTGTTGCAATGAATAAATTTTTATATGTGTATTTTCATAATGTTGGTGTGTATTTTCAAATTCTAAAAGTGAAATTGCTGGACATTTGTAGTTGTGTTTTAGATCTTGTGAAATTTTATCTACAAAAGAGTCACACCAATTTGTTTCTGCTTACAGTTAAGTGCTTTCTTTGTCCCAGAATGTGAAGGTTTAATTAGAAAAAAAATTTTGTTTGATTAGTCTGACAAATGGTATCTGAGGGTAAATTTTTTTATCCAGTTATGAGTGAAATTAAATATCTTTTCATGTAGTTAAGGTCTATTTTTAAAACCATGTTATTGTGAAATGTTACGTTTATAGCTTCTGCCCATTTTTCTATTTTGGATCTTATTTCCCCGAATATTAAAATATTCTAGTAAGATATATGATCAAATTTACCACCTTAGCCATTTTAAGTGTACACTTCAGTGATTGTGTTTTCACATTATTGTGAAACCAGCTTCCAGAACCTTTATATCTTGTAAAATTGAAACTTTATACTCATTAAATAAACTGTCCATTTACTCCCTCCCACCCAGTCCTTAGCAACTACCATTTTGTTTCCTGTTTCCATGAATTTGATTACTCGAGATACTTTATCCAAACGGCATCATACAGTATTTTTTTGTGACTGACTTACTTCACTTAGCATAGTATTCTTAAGTTTCAGCTATCCCCTAAACTTTTAAGCATTCTTTACAATTTGTTTGAATATGTGTTGCAAACATTTCCTTTAATACCAGTTGTTTACTAAATATGAAGCTAATATTGTCCAGAAACTCCATTCCAAATACCTGACCAATTGTTCCAGAGTTATTTATTAAAATCTTCATCTTTCCTCCAAGGATTGGAGATGACATGTTTTATCATATACTAAATTTTCTACATACTGGAACTATTTCTGGACTTTTCTATATTTTTTAGTGGTGTTTCTATTCATGCACCTGTACCACACAGTTCTATTAGAGCTGTATATAGTATGTTTTTGTGTATCAATGAACTAGCCCTAGTAGATTTTCTTTCTTAGGGATTTCTTGACTATTCTCATATTTTTATTTTTCCACAGGAACTTTAGAAAAAACTTGTCTAGTTCCATAAAAATTAAATCAGTGTTTTTAGTGGTATTGCACCAGATTGGTTTGAGACAAACTGAAAATTTCAAGATATTAAAATATCCTTATCAAACCAAGTATTGTCTTTTAATTTGTGTCTATTTTGTTAGATTTCTCATTATTATGCAAGGGTTTATGAAATTATACAATACTCTTATTATACTAGAGTATATTCACCAAAAGATCAGGGCTTTTGTCTTTTTTGTTACTATCATAGAAACAGCATTCATAGCAATGTTGAATATTTGTTAAATTAATAAATATTTATTGAGTGAGTGAGGAATAATAATTTAGATCATGAGAGAATGAAAATACTAAGAATTTTAATTTGGTGAGAACTCATAAAAAATAAAGAAAAATATAAAATGACTTCTTTGTGAGTCCTCCATTTTGATAATGTTTTTATTCTGAAACATGTCATTTCCCAAAATATCTTTATTCTGATAAAATGTCTTGAGAAGACAGAGCTCAGGAGTTGCTGTGAAATGCTCTTCCATTTAGGGTGTTTAATATTTTTCTTATTACATTTTCAGTTCAATTATATTTATTTGAAGAAATGTGTAGAAAGTAGTCCTATAGTTCCTATTCAGCAGGAATGGCTGGATCACATGTTAATGTTAATACCTGAGTCTTTAAAGGAAGGGAAAGAAAGAGAAGAACTCCTTCAAAGTCTTATCAAGGAGGTGTCAGGTGACTTTGAAAAAAGCATGAAGAGATATTTGGGTAAGTAGCATTTAACACAATACTGATCCTTTTTTTTTTTT
>NW_004567105.1:55707964-55716654 GCF_000260355.1 Condylura cristata
GTCTGTTTTCAGTCCTCAATTCCTATGCCGGCTTGGACGCGGTGATCTCGGCGTCTTTACTCTGCCGCCATCTTCCCACCATCCTGATCCTTTTTCCTTTGCTTTCCTGCCTCTCCCAATCAAAAGTAAAAATATACATAGTGAATAATGAATATTACATATTGTTTGTATTATTTAGATATTATTTTTATTTAAAATTTTTATTGTGAGCCTATAATCAAATCAGAATCTTTATAACTTAAGGGCACATTTTGTAATTTTGCCATGTGCTAAATTGTTAATTGCTTTTCTATTCTTCATTTTGTCTTAATAGTAATTATACTATTGCAGGATTTAAATAAAATGTAGTGTTTTAGGGAAATTTGCTAGGCATTTAATATTTGCAGTTTTTAGTAGGAATAAATTTTCTTAAGGCATCGTATCAGTGACATTTGACTTCATATAATCAGAAAATCTGAGAATTTACTCAAACTTTACTGAACTTACCTCTAAAACAAACTAGTATCAAGAGTTCAATTCTGCTTCAAAAAGAAGAATTTTTTTCATATATTCATTTTAATGCACAGTAAACTGTATCATCCAATATTAAAATTAGAGATTTGATATGGGTAGGTATCGCAAGGATTTTTAAGAAGCATTAATAAAGATATACCTTTTAGTACGGAGTGTTCTCGTGAAACCACCAGTTAAATGGCTTGAAGATGAAGGTGGCGCTTTACCTGAATCTCCTGTGTGAGTAAATTATTTTCAGTCATTTCCTTCATCTAGTTTTCTACAGTTGAAAGTAATTTAATCTTATAATCAATTGTGAAGCACAAAATTATTTGAACAGAACTAAATAATATTTTTCTCCCAAAGATATTTTCTACCTATCTAGTTACTATTTATATAATTAGAGGGACCTCTTTATGTTATATTTCAACTTTATCTTAAGTAAGTTTTGGTATATGACAGGCCAGATTTCTCTATCTCTTCCAGTTCCAAGGAATAATAAATTATTTATTTCTGCCCAAGGTAACTAAGAACACAGTGGGAGTTAACAGAGCATTTATACCTGGCACATCAGCTTGTGGTTACCCACAGATTATCTCTGTTCTTTCTGAAGACAGTTCATTTCCAAGACCTTGATGTGTTATTATTACATGTATATCTTATGTGATTGTCATTTGATGATCACATTTCTCTCTTCTTTTTTTTTTTTAAAGATTTATTTTATTTATTTATGCATAGAGAACTGGGTTCTAGGCTAGAGGTGCAGGGGGTGAGGGGCTTCACCAGAGACAGAGTGGGGATTAGTATAGGCAGATCTGCTGAAATACACTGCTGAGGGGAGCAGCAGGCAAGACAGGAGAGGTCTACTGGCCATTTGGGTTAGCAGGACATTGAGAACTCCCATCTAAGGGGCTGTGGATAGCTTGTTAGTGCTGAAACTTTAATCCTTGAGCCACCAGGGAGGCCCAATTTCCCTCTTCTTAATCTCTAATCTCACTTTAATACAAATTTCAGCTCATAAACATGATTTCCTAAATTTTAGATTACATTTTATTTTTTTGAGTACTGCTTAATATGGTGTTTTGCCTTTTCCAGAGGCCTGGATTATTCTAATCCTTGGCATTCAACCTATATACAAATAAGAAGCCAAATATTAGCTAATTTGCACATTGTTCATCCAACTATGAAAATGTTACTGGACCTGGGTTATACATCATTTGCCAATACAACTTTGCTGGACTTAACAGGAATTAGGTAGAATTTCATTTTTATTAACTAACATTTAAATTTTAAGTGTCTTCTGCCTAAATATATTTTTGAGTATGTCATCTTTAAACTGGTAAATTGACAGAATTTTAACTTAAAAATTAAAAAAAAAACAACTATGTTTTGTTTCATCGATTGTATGTCAAGACCAACATCCAGCTTTTGCTTTAAATTTTTATTTTTCTCATCATTAGAGCTAAAGGTCCAATTGATTGTGAGTCACTGAAAAATGACCTATCAATACAAATTAGAAAGGCAGAGGAGAAGATAGTCAACATATGGTATCCAAAGGTTATTAGACTCTTTACTAAGAAGGAGGCATTAGAAGGCATTAAACCTGAAAAAATGGATGCATTTTACAACTGTGTTTCTACACTTATGTCAAATCAGGTAAATACACTGTATTTATTTTAAATGAAAATGTTATTAAACTTACTTTTGTGTTTTAAATAAAATTGTATTTGAAATAGTGCTAATTATTTTGAAATAAATTAAGAAAACTGTTTTTACTATAATTTTATTTCCATTTAATTGAAGTAACATTGACTTATAACATAAGTTTATAATGTGATACAATGTTATAATTAAGCATCTTTATACACTACAGTGTACTCACCACCAAAACATAGTTTCCATCTCATTTTGCCCTAGCCCCAATTCCCTTCCCCTTTGGTAGTTATATCTGTGAGTTTTATTTGTTTCACGTGTTAGGTTTTTTTTTACATTCCACATATGAGCGAAGTTATATGGTATTTGTCTTTTTCTATCTGAGTTATTTTATTTACATAATTTCTTCAAGGTCCATCCATATTGTAGCAGATGGCAAGATTTGATTTTTTTTATAATATAGTAATTTATTTTTACATCATAAAATCCAACAAGAAAAAAAGACAGTCCAATTTTAAAATGGACAGTGGATCTGAATAAAAACTTCTTGAAAGAAGACAGATGGTCAAAAAGCACATGAAAAGACACTAAACACTAATTACTGCAGAAATCACAAAATAAAAATTACAATGAGATATCACCTCACATCTGTTAGAATGGCTTTTTGCAGAAAGACAAGAAAAAGATAAGTATTGAGGATGTTGAGGAAAGGCAACACTTGTATACTGTTAGTGGGAATAAATAATATAACTATGATGTAAATTGTGTGGAGATTCCAGCTATTCTATTTCTGGGTATTTATCCAAAGAATAGCAAAAACATTCTTATTGGAATAGGGAAAAATCCTCACTGCAGCATTAATATAATAGCAAGGCATGCAAAAACCTAAGTGCCCACTGGTGTGGTGGATGAATGGATAAAAATGTGATATGTATACACCATAAAGTATTACTCTGCCCTTTAAAAAATATCAAATCTTCATGCTTAGTGAAATAAGCCAGAAAGAAAAAGAAAAATACCAGATGGTTTCACTCAAAGCAGGAGTATAAAGGACCAGGTAAGAAAATAATAATAATTAAGAACAACTATATACCAGAGACATTTTATGGGGGTGGATTGGGGAGTGGGATCAAAAAAGTTGGGGTGGGGGGGAGTGCACTGGACTGTGGTGATGGCACATGGGTAATTTGGTGTTGTAGCTGGGTAGAGAGAGTAGGGAGGAAGCCAGATTGGTAGGTCTTGCACCTGTGCTGCTACTGGCTGCTCTGGCATTGTGGAATCACCTGCTGAATTTCCTCCATTTCTGTTTTCTCTGGGTTTTCCAATTCATCTGCTTTTAGATGTATAGATGTGTAGCTCCTGCCAGCACCTTGGTGTGTTGGGGAGTGAAGTCTGTTCATTTGAATGTCTTACTAGTTGTATATTGAAAGGGAGAGAGAAAGTGAACATCTCACATCACCATGCTATAGATATCAATCTTATTCTAATTTTATTTAAATTTGTTTAACTGAAAAACACTTTGTTTCTGAACCATATAAAATTAGAGGAAATTCTAGAAGTATATATTTTTTTATTATTATAGTGATTTGTCTCATGCTCGCAGGCTTCTGGCTCTCTGTAACTAACCTAGTTTTATATATTATATGCACGCGCACGCACACACACACACACATTAACTGAGTGTAGGCCAGAAGTGTAGGGGGTGACAGTATTCACCAGAAACAAAGTGGGGAGCAGAATAGTCGGTTATACTGCTGAGGGGAGCAGTGGGCAAGACAGAAGATGTCTTCTGTACCATGTGGGTCAGCTCCCTGACTGGGGATTGAACTCATAACACAGTAGCTGGTAATAGCTTCATAGCTCTGAGACTTTAACTCCTGCACCACCAGGGAGGCCCTTTTAGACTTCATTAAGAACATGTGTTGAGTGAAGATAATTTTCAGGACTAAATGGATTGATTCCAGCAGAAGCAACTTAACCACAAACTGTAGTTCACTAATTTTAGTTCAAGGTTGGATTTGTATTTTCTAAAGTAATAGTAATTTATGATATGATGCAGTTAAAAGATCTCTTAAGAAGAACTGTAGAAGGATTAGTAAAACTCTTTGATGAAGATAATCAACAAGAGCTGCCAATATTTAAGATGGAATTGATGCTTGATGATGATAAAATAGAATTTTATCCTACCATTCAAGATTTGGAAGATGCTATTTTGAGCTTGATCGAGAGAATAGCTGAAGCTCTGCAGGTATTATATCAGATTTTTTTATATACTTCTTTTCTAGAATTTTAAATTGAACTTAAGCTCTCTAAAGTGTACATGTAGGTAAAATGTTATATCTTTGTTTTATTTCCATCCTCTAAGTTATTTGTAGAAAGTTCTTTCTTTTGAAAAAGTATCCTGACTGGAGATGGTATTTTCCTTCTTAGAACTTTTGTTACACTTATGGATTTCTATTTTTGTTCATGTCCATGTGAGTTGTGGGACAAATGTTTGTTCTATCCTAAGCTTTCTAGTATAATCACTTGACTTTATAGTTACTCATTAAGTGTGTTGATAGAAAAGTAACACAATATAAGTTTTATACTCTCCAAACTATACTGTATTCAATTATTATTTTATATCAAGTTATGTTTTTATGGATCACTGAAATCTGAAAAGTGTTTAAAATATAACATTAGATCTATATGTACACCAATTGAATAAATATTTTTCATAATTGTCATGTTTATTTATGTTAGAATGTTCAAACAGTACCATCTTGGCTATCAGGAACTTCAACTCCTGTAACTCTTGACACAGAACTTCCTGAACACGTGTTACACTGGGCTGTTGCTACGCTGAAGGCGACAGTGCATCATAACTTAGAAGGTGTAAAAAAGCATTATGACTCATATGGTAAATATGATATATATAAATATATAACATACCTTTTTATTATAACTGAATGCCATTCTATTTTTTTATATATATATTTAAAAGAGTAAGTTTATTAGAAAGAGACAGGAGAGAAAAAAGACATTTGTATAGGCACAAGTGGGCAGGAAGAGCTGACCCGAAAGGGACAGATTTGCAGAGAGAGAGAGGCCTGCATGGTTAGAGGTGGTCTTAGGAGAGCGGCCTCCACTGAGGGAGGTCAGTGCAGAGAAGCCCCTACATGGTGCAGGTCATGGGCAGGCAGGAGGCTTCTGCCCTGCAGAGGGAGAGAGGGGTTGAAAGAAGCACCTGTCACAGGCAGGTAGAAGAGCGGCTGCCGCTGCCGTCATTGTATTTTCACTAGAATTTAATCAGATGTTTGGTTGTCTGGGGCTGTTAGGAAAGGACAGGGAGAACCAGAAATGATCATAGGCATGGTTGGCCTTGGGCAGAATCAACTATCAAACTTAAGATATTTGAATTCGTTGCCTGGTCTCAAGGGTAAATATTAATTGAGCAGGGTGAGAAAGCCAAAAGGTAGAAATAAGAGATGTTGGAATATGGCAACAGCTTAATTGAGGTGAAAGCAAAGTAATTTCAGAGAATAGTTTCGAAGACTGCAAGTCTGTTTTATTTTCTTCTCAAGTGTCTGGGGAGGTATGGTGGATAGTTATTTGATGTTCTGTTAATCAAAACCTTCTATTGGATTAGCTGAACCTCTGTTACTTTAAGATTATTACATAGCCTATTGTATTTATTTAAAAAAATCGGTGTCAATCTGGTTAGCTGGCTAAGTCTATTTTACTTTATTCTATCTATTTCTATTAATACATGTCAACATTACTACTAATGTTTAGTTGAATAGGCTACTATATTCCATGACCATATGGAAAAGGACTTTATCTTTTTTAAAAGGTATTATTGAAATTTAAATCATATTATTAATTTTCAGTTGAAAAATATAATTGGCTCCTTAATGGGACTGCTGCTGAGATGGTAGAGACTTTTCAGGCAGAAGACCATACCTTTGATGAATACACAGAGGTAAGTGGTAATTCTTTTTTTCATTAATGTCTTTTAAAATTAGGGTATTTTTCCTAGAGAATAAATTATTTAACTAAGTTAGTAGAACTTCTTATTTAGAACATCATTTTAGTAAACTTACATATTCACCTCATAATTTCTTGAGTCATTCATTCCAGAAAAATTTCATCACATCTAGATAGTGATGAAAAAATAATTAATACATAACCTTATCCTCAGGATCTTAAGTTTGACTTGCAATCCAAACATAGAATAACAATTACAATATATTGAGATCAGATATAAATAGAGATGGATGAAGAAAAGGGAGCACTTGCTTTGACTTTGGAAAATTGGTGAAGATTTTTTGAAGAAATGAAGTGAGTTGAAATAGATGCTTATAGGTAAGATGGAATGGAAAATAACATGAGCAAATAGTTTAGAGAATGGCAAACAATACCTAAATAACTTAGATTGCATAGAAATACAGTATATTATTTTTTTAGAGCACAAGGTTGGAAATGTAAATTAGAGGCTTGTGAGATAATCTTCAAATGTCTTTTTTAAAAGATTATTTGTTTATGCATATAAGAACTGGGATACAATCTAGAGGTGTGTGTGTGTGTGTGTGTGTGTGCGCGCATGAGAGAGGATTTACCAGAGACAAAGTGGGGAGCAGAGCAAGTGAGACAGAAGAAGTCTGCTGTACCAAATGGGTAGCTCCCTGGCCAGGGATCAAACTCATGACTGCAGTGGCTATGGATAGCTTCATAGTGCTGTGTGTGACTTAAACCCTTGAAACATCAAGAGAGGCCCTCAAATATCTTTTTGAAGAGTTTAGACTTTATTTTGAAGGTTTTTAGCCATGGAAGTAATATCGTTGGACCTGAGTTTTTGAAAGAACAATTGTAGCAGCAGTGTGAAAAATCATTTGAATAAGAAGATTCCTACCTCTTGAAGGCACCTTGTTCTATTTGTTAAAACAAGAGTTTTGTTTCTTTATTTTCTCCCTTTCTATTGACTGCTTAGATTCTATTCTTACAGAACTGGGGTACAGGCCAGAGGAGTGGTGGGTGAGAAGATTCATTAAAGTCAGAGTGGGGAGGGCCCTCCCTGGTGGCGCAGCGGGTTAAAGCACAGCACTGAGAATCTAAGACGGCTTCCGCATGAGTTCGATTCCCGCCTGCCCCGGAGGTGACCACATGGCGCGGCAGACCTCTCCTGACCCGCCCGCTGCTCCCCTCAGCAGTGTACTTCGTCGATCTGCCTGTTCTGCTCCCCACTCTGTCTCTGGTGAAGCCTCTCACCCTCCACATCTCTGGCCTGTACCCCAGTTCTGTATGCATAAATAAATAAATCTTTAAAAAAAAAAAGTCAGAGTGGGGAGCAGAACAGGCAGATAGACAAAGTACACTGCTGAGAGGAGCAGCAGGCGGGTCAGGAGAGGTCTGCCACGCCATATGGGTCAGCTTCCTGGCGGGGGATTGCTTCATAATGCGGTGCTTTAACCCGTTGTGCCACTAGACAGAGCCCAGATTTTATTCTTAATGTAAAATTTAGAATTTCAACTTTTCCCAACATTTTATTACAGAAAATTTAAGCATACAGAGAAGTTGAGGGAATTTTATGAAGACCACAACTAGATATTTTACTATATTTGCTTAATCATATATTTATTCATCAATTCATCCCCTTTTCCATCCTAGGTTAATTTCAAGGATGAGTAACTTTTTCTTTTCAAATTATGCTTATTGAGGTAAAGTATTGCTTTGAGAATTACAGGTTTAAACCTCTACAAATGTATGTTTTCACACCAGATTTACTACAATAGTACCAATAATCTTCCATGTTCCATTGGGCCCCTTCCCTGCTTTGTACCCATACCCATCTTCCCCTTCTGGTGGCCTCAGTTTTTCAGTCAGGTGTCGAGGATTTATTATTAGTTTGGTTTTGACTGACCCATTGTTTCATTTCTCTATATTATACATGTAAGTGAGATCATCCAGTATTTGTTTTTCTCCTTTTGACTGACTTTACTTAGCATTAGCCTCTCCATTTCTATACATGCTGTCACAAGTGGCAAGAGTTCATCTTTTTTTCATAGCTGAGAAGTATGTCATTATGTGTGTATATATAATTCCCCTGTGTGTATGCACATATATGCATATATATATATACCACATTTTTGTGATCCTCTCCTCTGTCATTAGACACTTAAACTGTTTCTATATCTTATATCTTGGTTCTATATCTTGTTTGTTTTCAGTTTGGGTCTATTATTAATAAAGTTACAGTGGTCTTTTGTATACAAGTTTTTTTTTATGTTACATGTTTTAATTTCTCGTTCTACAAGTTTCTACAAGATGGTTTGCTGGATAGTTTGGGAAGTATATTCAATATTTTTAGCTTAACAAGAGAGATTGGAACTCTCATATATTGTGGCTGATGAGATAGTAAATGATAAAACTTTCAAAACAGTTTCTTAAAAATTAAAAAAAAGTTCAAAATATTCGTACCTATTGACATATATATGTGAACATCTTATCTTGATTTCTATAATTTTATTGTAAATTTTAAAATCAGATAATGTAACTTCTCCAACTCT
>NW_004567105.1:55716969-55724314 GCF_000260355.1 Condylura cristata
TTCTGGCTTATCTCACTCAGCATGATCTTTTCCAGCTCCATCCAAGTTGCTGCAAAAGACATGTGTTTCTCTTTTTTGGTTGCTGAGTAATATTGAAAATTTTTTTAAGTCTTTTGTGCTTCCATATAAAATTTAAAGTCAGCCTGTCAATTTCTATGAATAAGTCAGCTGGGATTTTGATTAGAACTGCACTGAAACTCTCTAATCCAGGGCTATGGAGCTAGGAGTGGGGACTTCACACCTCCTCCATGAATATACATGCTTCAGTCACCTGTCACCAGAACTCTGGTCCATTGGGAGATAGGTATTTTCTTTTAATAGTTATCAAGGGAAATTTCACACTGTGAAACGTTTGTATATTGACCCTGCAAATGACATCATGTATGATATTTACTGCTAGACTAGTGAATTTCTTAGTGAAAGGACAGGTGAAAAAAGATTTCCGCAACAAACATTTTTGTGAGCATAAAGAAAGGGTTTGTATTTAAATTACAAATTTAAATATATAGTACAATGCTATAAAACCACTGATAAATTTGAAATTTCTAAGCTTTTTTTTTTGTTTTAAGTGTTATTATTATTTTTTTTAAGTTTATAGGACAATTTTTCAATCTTGCCTCAGAAATAATGCTTTTGCCTCACTGGGTTCACTACCCTATGGTCCGTTTGGATTGTGAAGATTTGAAAATGGGCCTAACAAATAAAGCAAGAGGCTTTGCAAACATATTATTAAATGATATAGCTACAAAACACAGAAGAGAAAATGAAAGGTAAGTAGAATTAATTTCCAAACTCAGAATTATAGAACAAAATTATCTCAATAAGAAAATAAAAAATAGTCAATATTTCAGTGATTAAAAAATAACAAAAAAGAAATATTTTGGTAATGATAACTCATTTATCTCAAAAGAAAAAATAAAATACAACTTTTTCTTCATAGCTGCCTTCTATGGAGCTTCCTTTCTAGCCTTACTGATCTGATTTCTTTTTGTTTACTACTGTTTGAGACTGATTTTAAGGCAACCCTAAATTCAAAAAAGAGAAACAATTAAACTAGTGTTTGGATATAGACTGCATGATAATGGAAAGACTTAAATATGGAATAATTTCTGACTGTAATACTCTCTTTCATCTAGTTTATCATTCTTATCTGTCAACTGGAGACAGTAAGAACTACTTTGCAGGGTGGCTGGATTCATGAACTAGTGGCCTATTAGGTGAATGTGTCATGAAGACATGTTTTAGTTGTCTTACACTGTCTTTTACCTTGTTTAAACAAATTTTGATTTGCTACAAACTTTTAAAAATTAGATTAAACATACACATACACACACACAATCCAGATTTCTTTTCTTGTAAAAGTGAACAAACCATGGTATGTTGGGCAAGCCATGGTAAATGGAGCAGCTTTCTCTTTTAGACTGGGAATCTGTCCTCTGGTACTCAAGAAATTCATCATCTAACTAATTTACTTGTCTGGCCTAAAAGGAATTTCATTTTAATCTCTGTAAAGGTTAAAATATATATGGTACCTAGTCTAATACCTAAGACATGGTAAACTATTTTGTTTATTTTTCTCAGAAGCAATATGAGAAAATTATATGCTTTTGAATAAGAAAAACCTGAATTGGAATTCTGCTTTGCCATGGACTAATTTGATGACTTGAAGCTAGTTACTTTTCCTGAGCCTCAGTTTCCTGTTGTGCCAATTAAAATAATACTATCCTTTTTGCAGCACTAATGTGAGGGCCACAGATAACACCCAGTAAAGGGTGCTCTTACATCCACACATATATTTAAGTTACTTAAAAAATATAGAAAGCCAACTATTTATCAGACATACTTTGTACAAAAGTATTTTACAAACATAAAAAGGTATAACTACAAAAGATGGCTGAGTATTGAATTGTTTCTATAAATCTCATTGAGTGAGGACAATGGCAATGCTGTCACTAACCTCAAAATAGTTTATGTTTAACATAACTTTTTGGGCATTTTGTAGTATCTGACTTGTCCAAAAATTTTTATTGCATCAACCAAAAATATTTTATTTTATTTTATGCTTATTACTTATAAGCAACTGAAAAGTTGTCCAGTTTTCTATACCTTGTTCATTACTTATTTCCTTCCCATTTAAATTCCATGTTTGAGGGAGATAACACCAAAAGGAGGATATGTGTGCCACTATGTTAAGTTTAACTTATTAAGTAGACTAGTAGTGATTAAAGATCATTTATCTGCTTTACAGTTTCATTTAGCATCTGCTAGGCCACCTTGCTCTTAATCATTTTGTTGTTTTGCTTTCCTTTTGCTGTAATGTCTCCTCAACTCAGATTGAAGAAAGCATCCCCAGTAGGATTTTTTTTTTTACAAAATGAGCATTTTAATTCAGTTTCAGAAAAAGATGTCACATGAATTTAGATTAGAAAATATGACATTAAGGCAACAGCCTCTCAGCCCACCTGAGAGGTCCTTTTGCCGACCATTTCCCTTTGCAAAGCCCCAGAGGCAGCTCCCTGCAATGTTGCCCACCTATAAGGATGAAGGCCTCTCTTTTAGCAAAGTTGTCCCTTTGCCTGTTTTTGCCTGCTTGTTTCTATGAAAGTGTCCTTTATTCCTTCCTCTTTTAAATAATAAACCTGCCCTTTTGAATACTAAAAAATAGTACATATGACATAAGAGATTTGTTTTTCTAAAATTGAAAGGAAAAAGTAACCTTTAATAGATTTGATAAACTTCTGGATCATCTTCTTACATCTCTCTCTGGGGCAGGCAAATTCTGCTCTGTTCCACCCTCTTAATCACACCATATGGGTGCTGAAGACCTTGGGCTCTCACCAATGAAAAGAACCATTTTCAAGCCAGCAACCAACAGAGATTCCCAAAGCCTTGCTCTCAGGTCCAGACCCCAGAGCTGGAATGTTTTCTCTGTCTCAGCAAAAAGCAAAAAGCTGACTCAGCATAAATTAAGGTCAACTATAGGAAAAGGACAAAAGACCCTAGACTAAAACAGACTGTAAACTGGTGGCAGGCAAAGGGAGTTTTTGCCATCATTCTGTCTACTGAGCCCCAGGGGGATCCACAAACAAAAAAGGAAAAAGGGTTCTAAACAAATCAGGGGCATGTTTGCCTGACTCGAAAAAGTGACAATTCCAAGGAAACTATGTTGTATAATAATTTATGGGAAGATGATGCTCCAGGATGTCAGCTCTTCACATAGCAGCCAGCCTTACAGAGGACAACACAGAGAACGAAGACAACCACTTTAGATTGTTATAGTTGGGGAATCTTCAGGGATTTCCAGGTCCCATATTGAGTGTGGGATCCTATCCAGTTATGATGAGAGGGAAGGAAATTACAAATGTGGCCATGTGGATCAGTGCTGGTCCCAGATACAGAGATTTCTCAAGTTCCAAGTGAGACAAAGTTCCCAGGGACCAACAGGGCCAACAAGCTAAAAAGAGAGACCCCTCCTAAAGGCACCAGTACCACAGTGGCATATAGACAAAGCCACAGAAAGAGGCTTCCTGCAGATAGTGATATGTGAAACAAAGGATGACTTGAGCCGGTATTCTTATTCCAGTATCTCTCCATCTTTTCCATGGCAGAAGTCCCCAAAGGAACAGTATTTCTGATGCAGAGCTAAGTACTAAGGAGACAATGATAGCCAATATCTTAGTGACAGTACAGCCATCTTAGGTTCCAGCCTAAAAGGAAATCCATCTGTCTTTTATTTTTGGTATTTTTTACATTCATGCATCCCTCCTAAATTTTTGATGATCAATATTAATTATCAAGCCCCATAAAATCTGACATCTGCTCACTGCTCAAATTTCAGTTTCTATTTTCTCTTTTGTAGCCTTACTGGTCTGTTTGTCATTCAAGAGATATGCAGAGCTTATGCTATCTTGGATCTTTGTCTTTATAGATTTTTTTTTTGGAAGGTTTACCCCCAATGTTTGTATGAATCACTTTTTTCTTCTCTCACCTTGAGTATCACTTCCCTAGAGAGGCCTACGTACTACTGTTCACTTTCTATATAAATAGTGGCTCCTTCTCCATCGTTCTTTATTCTTGCACTTTTTTTTTTGTTTTTCTTCACAGTCAATTTTATTGCAAAATATTACATTATATATTTATGTACTTTTGTCTCTCTCCTCAACCTGAATGTAAGCTTTTTGAGGACAGGAACTTGATCTTTTTGCTACTATATCTCCCTCTTAGAACTTTCTTAGCACTTTGTAGGTGCTCCATTATTTATTAAGTGAATGACTAATTATAGCTACCCACATAATATAAATGAAATACTTGTATTAAATAAAATTTATTTTTAAAATCACTTACCTCTTTTACATTTGTTTTTTAGATGATTTTTCCGGTAATAGCATGCTAATGCAAATGCAAAACACAGGGGAAAAAATCGATGACTATACCTTTAGTTGAACAATGACTATAGGGTGTCTAGGCTCATCCTTACATCCATAGGATATATGTCGGGGACTGACCCCAATCACGGGTTGTTGGGGGGCAGAACAGATAGGGCCTTAAGGTGGGAGCAGTGTTGGCGAGTGGAGATTCCTAAAAGGGGGGGAAAAGAGGAGTGGGCGCCAAGGAAGACAGGGGAATCGGAGTTAGGTGCAAGTCTTCCTGTTCTGCTGTCAGCAGAAATTTATTTTATATATTTCAAGCAAGCAGTGAGATAACATTAGCATATGAATTGGGCTGAGATCACAATCATCTCTGGGTCGTATTGACCTTCAGCTGAGATACAACATTTATTATTCTTAAAATCGATCTATTAAAATCAAGAGAGGTACATAAATACATAAAATTTAAGGTTAACATTGTTATATTTATCACAGTGATGATTGGCTAAAATAAAGTCCCTTTAAACCTTAAATGCTACTTAATGATCTTCATTCTTATTGAGACATCTTGTGGGTAAAGTAAAGTTGAGGGCTAGGGTGGAAGCTGGGTTGGAGATGTGAAAGAGGATAAAATGAGGTTGCGGGCCAAGGTGAAGTTATGAAAGAGAGTAAAGTTGAGGATTAGAGTGAAGTTTTCTTGTAGATAAATCACTAAAGGATATAGTAAGATTCCTCATTTCAAGACTAGGCAATAGAAAGCTTAAGTAAGCTAGTAGAGAGATAAGATTTGGATTCGCATCCAGGTAGTAAAAGAACTCGTTATTTTAAACATGTTCTAGTATTGCCTTATTTTACAGTATTGATTTTGCTATAACAGCCGATTGCTTTTATTAATCAACCTACTGTAATATTTTTGACTTTAAGAAGAATTTCTTGCCCTGGGGCAGTGCTTGCTTGCCTGGGCCAGGTAGCGCCTTATGAGGCAATCCGGTTGCAAGCTCATGGTTACCCAGAATATTTTGATATTACAAAAAAGGGAGGTCATAACATGAGCTAGTATGGAAATTCTGATTTTTCAGAGCTTTTCCTTTTCTATCCGGAATTGTCAGTTGACAGAAGTTGCATAGCTTGTGTCAGATATACTTCAAGAAAATTATAGATTTTTAAAAAACTGTGCTGAGACTTGATCTTTTATTCTTTTTTACTGGCTAACTGCCATGTTTTATAAGATACAACAGCAACAATACTCTAATAATAATAATAACAAGACAAATGGTAATAACTGCATTTTCTAGATATGAACTCTAAACCTGAAAGATTTGCCTAAGTTCTCAAAGCTATTAGCTACTGAAGGCAGGATTTAGATTTAATACTGCCTGATCCAAACTATGCTCTGTGTCAGACAGCTTGTATGAGTATTCAAGAAGTGATCAATTGAAAAAAAATTAAATATGCCTTAATTTCACATGAAAATGTTATTTTAATTTTATGGATTTTACTATGATGTGGGATATATATGTCAGATAGGTTATGCTTAAATATTTTAAGATAACTTAGTAAATAGCCAATTGTTTATAAGATATCACATTTCCTATTTTGTAATAACCATAACACATTTCTGTGATATGCATTAATTACCAAATTATAGTAAGCAAAGTATTATATCAGTATTTGCAGTGACTTTGAAGCAATTAAAGATCACGCATTAAAAGTTCCTGAAACAACAGAAGAGATGATGGATTTAATATCTTATGTAGAAAAAGCCCGGACTTCAGGAATTCAAGAATTGGCTTTGCGGATCAAGGTAACAATCTTTTATATTTTTAGTTTTTAAAATAAATTTATTTATTTTTTAACTGAGGTAGCATTAGCATCCCCAAAACTTCCCCATTCACCCTTACCCCTGCCCTGCAGGTAAGAATATTTTAATTTGAAATTTTAAATATTGGGTTTTTTCACTGTGGAGTATAATAAAAATATTGAAAAGTGTAAAACACATAACAGAGTTATAAGCTGATCACCTATGTTGCCACCATCCAAGTTAGCAAAGGGGAGGAGATTGTCAACCCCCTGAAGCCCTCGGTGTAGTATTTGGATCATAAGGGCATCTGTGCCTCTCTCCCCTACAGGTTTCCACTTGCTTTTTATAGTAATAATTTCTTTCTTGATTTCTATCAACTACATGTGCATCCTTAAACAATACAGATTAAAAAATATTTTTACAGTTTTATGGTTAGAAGTAGTTTATGCCTTTCTCAGCACAAAATTATATGCATATGCTCCTATTATATGTATGTACTTCCCGATTATACGCATCTGTTCTTAATTCTTTGTTTGAAAATGTGAAACATGTACCAAGAAGTACACAAGCCATACATTATATATATACAAGATGTTGTATAAAGTCAACAGCCAGAGAGAGTTATACAATCTTGCCAACACTGTAGAAGCTGATCTCAGTCTCAAATCTTTCCTGTGTTTGAACACTACTCTGATTTTTTTTTAATTATTACAAAAGTTTATTTTTACATCATTGTGCACATTTTTTTTTCCATCTCGATTGTAATCCCCGCGGGTTTCCTATCACCAAATCACCCGTGTGCCAACTACTCTGATTTTTATACTAATCACTTCTTTGTTTCTCTTTATAGCTTTACAATCTAAATATACATTTCTAATCAATTAAATTAGTTTTTGTCTATTTTTGACTTTACATATAAAGAATCTTAGTTCCTATTATTCTTTTGTGTTTTGTTCCTTTATTTTCATTGTTTCTTAGTATTCTATGCTTTGTAATTGTGCAATTGTTTGTTATTTTAATTTTATTGTTCTGGATATTTGGGTTGTTTCTACTTTTGTTTTTTTTAAAAGATTTATTTATTTCTGCATACAGAACTGGGGTACAGGCCAGAGGAGCAGGGGCGGCGAGAGGCTTCACCAGAGACAGAGTGGGGAGCAGAACAGGCAGATCAACGAAG
>NW_004567105.1:55725064-55726606 GCF_000260355.1 Condylura cristata
GTCCAAGTCGCACTGAAGCAGCTGCAGCTGGCTTGCAGTGCTGCATCCTGAGCTCTTGCATCACCAGGGAGGGCCCTATAATGGTTTTTTGAATTGAGATAAAGTATATAAATCAAAACTTATCATTTAATCATTTTAAAATGTGGATAGATCATTATAAATTTTTGAATACATTATTGATAAGTATCTCATCTTTTACTCTAATTTCAATGTTTTGATAAACAGATGCTCTTAATTCTAATGCACTCAAATAAAGCAATTTTTTTAGTTATAGCTGGCATTTACTGTGTCTTGTTTTAAGAAACTGTTTCTTGCTTAGAGTCATCAACATTTTCCCCCTGAATCCATTTCTGGCATCTGTTTAGTTTTGCATTTTAGGCTTAGATTTCAGTCCTCATGGAATTTTATTTCTGTAAATTATGTAAAGTTCAATTTAATGATTTTTCCATATAGATGAGCAATTATGTATTAATTAAAGAGACTATCTCTTCCCCAAAGCTCTTTAGTAACTACATAATTTATCCGGAATTCTGTGTGGGAGACTTGTGTGTTTCCCCTGCTTATTAAATTTACTTAATCATTTAGTTATATCAGTATGTACTCATGGGTATTTAGTTTATAGTTTGGGTTACAATATGAAGTTCATTTTATGTGCAAATTAATATCTACCAGTATTTTTTAATTTGTAAAATTTATTTTATTAAAAATGTTTAACTTTATGGCCCTCCCTGGTGGCGCAGCAGGTTAAAGCACAGCACAAAGATGCTTAAGCCACTTTCGCATGAGTTCGATCCGCCTGCCCCAGGTGTGGCAGACCTCTCCTGACTCACCCGCTGCTCCCCTCAGCAGTATACTTCGTTGATCTATCTGTTCTGCTCCCTGCTCTGTCTCTGGTGAATCCTCTCACCCTCGCATCTCTGGCCTGTACTCCAGTTCTGTATGAATAAATAAAATAAATCTTTAAAAAAAATGTTTAACTTTAAAATGTTAGTATATCTTTTATTTCTCTTCTTCATTTTAATAGTTTAAATATTATATATATAAGATGTTGTATAAAGTCAACACCCAGGGAGAGTTACAGAATCTTATAACTCTTGATCAGCTTATAAGTCTGTTTATGTGTTTTACTCATTTTCAATATTTTTATTATATTCCACAGTGAAAAAACCTAATATTTAAAATTTCAAATTAAAAAATTCTTACCTGCAGGGCAGGAGCAAGGGTGGGTAGGGGAAGTTGTGGGGATGCTAATGCTACCTCAATTAAAAAATAAATACATTTATTTTAAAAACTAAAAATAACCTTTACTTTTTTACACCCAAATTCAAAAGTGGAAGCTTTCATGATTTCACCATTAAAGATGCTATTTGCTTTATAAAATTAGTAAGTTCTCTTCTGCTAGATTTTTTAAAAAATTTATTTATTTATACATACAGAACTGGGGTACAGGCCAGAGGTGCAGGGGCGGCGAGAGGCTTCACCAGAGACAGAGTGGGGAGCAGAACAGGCAGATCAACGAAGTACACTGCTGAGGGGAGCAGC
>NW_004567105.1:55726706-55789660 GCF_000260355.1 Condylura cristata
GAGACAGAGTGGGGAGCAGAACAGGCAGATCAACGAAGTACACTGCTGAGGGGAGCAGCGGGCGGGTCAGGAGAGGTCTGCCGCGCCATGTGGTCCGGGAATCGAACTCATGCGAAAGCGGCTTTAGATTCTCAGTGCAGTGCTTTAACCCGCTGCGCCACCAGGGAGGGCCCTCTGCTAGATTTTTTAAAAACATGGATGGGTGTTGGATTTTATCAGATACTTTTTGCATCTATTATGATCGCTATATGCTTTATGTCTAATTTAATCTCAATATAATGATGTGGGTCACATTTTTTTATGTTTCTAAGTCATTATAGCAGTATATAATTCATTTACACATTTCTATGATATATATCACATATTCTCAAACCAAAATTCATTTAAGTCTGTATTTTAAGAGTTAAAAATTATAGCACTATATAAATATTAATGAAAGCTATAGGTGGTAAAGATATTCTTTGCCATTCACTCTTAAACACTTACTGGACAATTTCTGTATGGTAGTGATATAGAAAAAAAAGTGTTAACGTGACTACAAATGCAAAACAAAACAAATTGTGCCAAAATCTTTATCACCAAAGATTTAAAATTAAATAAATATGTAATAATAAAAAGTAAAATCCTTTAAAAACAAAAATTTTAAAGATTGCTAAACAAAAGCTGTATATATGACCACCTTTTCTATTCCTATATAAGAAGTACCTTTATATAAAGTCAACTGCAAGTGAGAAGTTTTAAAAAGCTTTATTTATAGAATAAGCAGTTTTGGGACATGAGGCCAAATAAATTATCCTACAGCTATTAAATTATCATGTAGCTTTGTGATAATGAAATATTAGTTAATCTGAGTCTAATAAAAATTGAAGAGATTAGAAATTGTTTCTCTATTTTCATCATGCCTTGGATTTTCCTATATGCAGTATTACATTTGGAGCTTCTTTTGTAGGAATGTCAGCGCCGAATGAGTTACTTTTTAGATGTTTTTCTATTTCCTCAAGAAGACTTAAATTTAAATTCAACTGTCCTTATGTGGCCTTGGAAAATTAACCCCATCTTTAATGAAAATGATGAGGTAAATTAATTTTACATGAGTTTTACTCTAATTTTTTAGCACAGTGTTTATCTAATTTTCATACATATCTTTATTTTATTTTATTTTATTTTATTTTGTTTTGTTTTGTTTTGTTTTGTTTTATTCTGTACCCCTGATGTTCTACATTTTAAAAGTAACTTCTTCATATGTCAATATTAGTTTGGGGCTAGCAACATTTATGGTCCTAGAGGCTTAGGGACAGGCTATAGGGCTTAAGTCACAGGGTCTGGTAAGAAGTGGGACTGACATTAAAGAAGTCAGAAATATTGTATGAAGTAATGATAATACTAGTAAACACAGTACTAAATTCTTTCTACTTATTAAATCATTTGAAAGGTGATAAAATGAATCAGAGAAGTTTATAACTTGCCCAGTACTACAGAGATAAGAAATAACAGATTCATTATTTTACATCTGAATATAGTCCAAAGTTTGAAAAAGTCCCAGTATAAACCAATTTTTCCTAAATTGAGAAGTGAAACGGTTTAATAATGAAAGCATGGAATTCAGTCAGATAAACCGAAGTTCTAAACCAGATTTTGATTTTTATTACTTTGTGATACTCTATAAGCCTAAATTTCTTCATCTCTGAATAAGAATAATAATAATAATGCCTGTGGTAAAATAGATAAGGTCTTCATAGTTCTTGACACATATCCCATTCTCAGTAAATGGTAGCATTTATTATTACTGTTAAATAAATAATGCAATTAATAAATTAATGTAATAAGAATTATTACAGTCACTTTGAAGATCCAAGAAACATTTTCTATATGACTATTTTAATTTTTATGTCAGTCACTGCTTTATTTTTGTGCTAACTTTTATTTCTCTGATGGTTTTCATTACTTTACAAAGAATTTGGTTTTCTTATTTGTTAACTCTTTCCTTTTTAGTAAAATAATTAACATGTTTAAATTGTCTTTTAAAAAGCTCATTGAGAATGCTAAACGTAAAAAAGAAAATGAGCTAATAGCCAAGAGAGAGAAATTGATGCTGGAAATAGAAAAGGAATCACGTTGCATGGAAGAATTTGCAGAATTTGCAGAACTGGATCATATGCAACAGGTTTGAAAAATATCTAAGATAGTAGCTATGGCAAGCTCAGAGATCAATACAGTGCATGTTTCCATAAATTAAAAAAATACAGAAAAATGTATACTTACTATGGCAAACAGTAACCACTTAGGCCTGGAGCTAGTGCTATACACATGATACATTTTTGTGAATTAGTTTTCTATTTATGAAGTACAGATATAGCCATCTCTTTTTACTTATAGTAATGTTGTCAAATTGATATTTAAAGTTGCTAAGTGCAAGTATTTAGCCTATGTATTATTATTTAATCTTATTTTTCATACTGTAATTTTTATAATATTCTTGATATAAAAAATTGTTTTCAGTATGTGACAGATGTAAGACAACTACAAAAACGGATTCAGGAATCTGAAGAAGCAGTTCAGTTTATTAATAAAGAAGAGGAGCTTTTCAAATGGGAATTGACAAAATATCCTGAACTTGACAAACTGAAAGTTAACATTGAACCCTATCAGAAGTTTTTTAATTTTGTTCTGAAATGGCAACGAACAGAAAAACGGTAATTTCTGGTAATGTGATAAAAATTAAGCAAATATGGAAAAGTGCTTAAAAGTGGACTTAACTATCAATTTGAAAGAGAACCAGGTATCACATAAGAGAAATAACAAATGCTGCCAAGGCACCACCTAATCTTACTAATATAATATAAAATATAATATATAATATAATATAATATCTGGTTTTCTAGATTTTTATGCACTTTATAGGTTTGAAAATGGTTAACACCAAAAATAGAAGTATAGAGATAACTTTGCATACTGTTAGTTACCCATTTACATTCTGACATATTTTAGCATATATAGTATACCTGAAGTGATGATTGTAGTTTTGTCTCTCAATTATTAGCTATATGAATAATAAAAAAATTTCACCACTCGTTCCTTCAATTGTTTCTCTTATAAAATAAGGAAAGTAACAAAGAATCTCTAAGACCCCTTCAAACTTTAACAGTCTTTGAGTCTGAGATTATTTTTTCTTTCAAATCAGGTGGATGGATGGAGGGTTTTTAGACCTTAATGGGGAAAGCATGGAAACTGATGTAGATGAATTTTCCCGAGAAATTTTTAAGACACTAAAATTTTTCCAAATGAAGCAAAAGAAGGAATTACAAGAAAAAAGAAAGGCAGCAAAAAAACGCTCTCTTGAAGAAGAGAAGGTTGAAGAAGAACCAAAAGAGAATCCTACTATTACTATGTGTACTACAGTAATGGAACAGATAAAAGCTTTTAAGGTATGAACAAATTTAATGATATTTTAGAAAATCTTGGTAGAGCTATTCACATCAAGTAGTAATGAGAAGTAAAAACTTTGAAAGCCAACCAAAGCTGAATCCAGAAAATTAGACCTGATAAAGTCATCAAAATAGATTTCTAATTAGAACAATGCTTGACAAACGACTAAATGCTTTAGAAACTACTAAAATGAGAGTGTAAAAAAGTGACTAGGACACACCAGTTAACCTTTACGAAGGGCAACAGCACAGAGAATCAACTATCTAGCAAAGTTTTGGAGTCATTCCATAAGGCTTATATCATAATTCTGTGCTTCCTAGTGGCAAATATTGGGCAAGATACTTGGCTTCTCATGCCTGAGTCACCTCATTTATAAAGAAAAGATATAACACATTTTGTGACAGTAATAATGTATCCAACCTCTCACTGTCGTGCTGGCTCTACGAATACTGCCAAGTTAACAATGTGAGCATGCTTAAAGTTCAAACTGATGGGATTTTTTTTTAAGATTTATTTATTTATTCGTACAGAACTGGGGTACAGGCCAGAGATGCAGAGGGTGAGAGGATTAACCAGAGACAGAGAGGGGAGCAGAACAGGCAGATCTACGAAATACACTGCTGAGGGGAGCAGCGGGCGGGTCAGGAGAGGTCTGCCTCGCCATGTGGATCTCCTCCAGGGCAGGCAGGGATCGAACTCCTGAGGAAGTGACTTTAACTTCTTTGTGCTGTGCTTTAACCCGCTGTGCCAGCAGGGAGGGCCCAAACTGATGGGATTTGAGCATTGCGCCTGTCTGTGTCTACTCTCTCAGAATTTCCATGAGCTGCCTGAAAAGATTTCAACATAACTATTTAAATTTATTTTTACTCTTTTATATTGTCATGATTTAAAAATATAAAAGAAATTGAGATATAGTTTATTTATTAATAAGTAAACTGAAAACTCTTATAATATATATCTGAAAACTCTTCCCATGTTTCTCATATTACTAAGGTTATCAGTGTTGTTTTCTTGTGTGTACTTTCAGACTTTTGCTACATACATAGCACTGTTTATATATATATTCCTACTGTTTCATCTTCTACGTACCTATTCTGTCTCTGTCTCAGGTGAATCCTTTCACCTTCCGCACCTCTGAACTGTACCTCAGTTCTATATGCATAAGTAAATACATCTTTAAAAATATATATATACATATTTAAAAATTTCAAGTAATCTTTATATCATTGAGATTGAAATTATAAAACTATGCATATGGATGTCAAAAAGATTCATTATTATTTAATTTTCACCTGTAGGATTACATCCCTACTGTCTCCATCTTGTGCAATCCAGGAATGAGAGCACGTCACTGGAAAATGCTATCAGAAATTGCAGGGTGTGATTTGACTCCAGACTCGGGAACTACACTGAGAAAAGTTTTAAAATTAAACCTTACTCCATATTTAGATCAATTTGAAGTCATAAGTGCAGGTGCAAGCAAGGTAAAGATGTTTAATTGAGATACTTTGATAAGTCTGTTAATCAAATAATCATTATTTTTGTTGTGGTTGATTGTATAATACTAGATAACAATGGGAAGAGATGAGGGGAAAATGATAGAAGGCTACTCTTTTTTCCTTCACAAAATGTTATTTCTTTGTCCTGAATCCAGCTAGAAGTAGTTCTGACTTCTTAATTCTGCCATATCCAATATACATGGATGATATGCTAGTTTTAATACTATGCTAGTAGATAAGCTAGTAGTAATACTTGCAGTAGGCCCCAGGAAGTGAGTTTTTAAAAACTACATTATTATCATCTTAGGAATGTTTTAATTGTTAAAAAAAACTTTCTAATTTAAAGACTATTATAGTATAGGCAGAAATGATCCCATATAAATCACTGTACAGTGTACCAAATACCCACTAAATTTACTAGGAAAAGTCAAGATTGTAAATGAGATTATTTTTAAAATTAAATTAATTAATTTATATATATATTACATCATTATTCATTTTTGTACGATATTTGCTTTCTCCTCTCAGATGTAGTTACTATAAAATTCCCACTATCAATTCACCCATGTGAATTGACCATCACTACAGGCCATCACTACAGTCTCTTGTGCTCTTCCATACCCTGTTTGATTCCTCTCCTCTCTTCCCTGAAGACTGTCTCTGATTTATAGTTGCCTGTTAATTTTGTTTTTTTATTTATTATTGTCTTTTCCCCTGATCCCTTATTTGGTTCCCCCATAGTCCACCTACAAGTGAAACCATCCAATATTTTTTTTCTTCTTACTTATTTTACTGAGCATAATTCCTTCCAACTCTATTGATGTTGCTGCAAATGGCATGAGTTTATCTTTTTTGATTGCTGAATAGTATTCCATTGTGTGGTGTGTGTGTGTGTGTGTGTGTGTGTACATCTTGATCCAGTCATCTATTTTTGGCATTTGGGTTGTTTTTATATCTTACCTATTGTAAGATTGTAAGTAGTGCAGCAATAAACATAGGGGTGCAGAGATTTCTTTTTTCAAATGAGATTACTTCTTAACTATCTCATTCTTTCTTCCTCCCTCCCTTTTAGGAATTTTCATTAGAGAAAGCTATGCATACAATGATAGAAACTTGGGATGATATTTCTTTTAATATAAGTCTATATCGTGATACTGGAGTCTGTATTCTTTCTTCAGTGGATGAGATTCAGGCTATCCTTGATGATCAAATTATAAAAACTCAGACAATGAGAGGCTCACCTTTCATCAAGCCATTTGAAAAAGAGATCAAGGTATATATATATATATATATATATATGTATATATATATATATTTTTTTTACTTTGAAAGGAAAGGTTTAGGGAAAGGAGAAAGAAAAAGAGAGGTACCTGCATAGTTACAGATGGGCAGGAGAGCTACCTCTACTGTCTTTCAAAGGGAAAAGATTTGTGAAAAGAAACACCTACATAGTCGTCCCAGGTGGGCAGAAGATGAGATCAAAGTATTTTAAATATGAAAATCAACTCTTGGTTATATATGCTGGATGGAAATAAGTCAATTTGTTGGATAGCTTTGATGAAATACAGAAACACACATTTTACCAAAATTAATGTGATACTATAGAGAAGTTTATAGTTTAGTAATTTTTAAAAGAACATATTATGTTTTATTAAAAAAATTCCTCCAATGACAGTGACAGACTTGGATGGAAAATAGTTGGTATTACTTTTTCTAACTCTAGTCACAGTTGATACTATCATATTGTAACTTATAGTAAAGTTCTGTATACCACACTTCAATTATATTTGTGAAAAACTAGATACGGCCCTCCCTGATGAAACAGTGGGTTGGAGCGCTGCACTGTGAAGCTAAGTTAAGCCAAACTTTGGTGGCTGCCTCAGTGCAAGTTTGATCCCCACCTCGGAGGTGATCCATAAGGCACAGCAGACCTCTCTGGTCTAGCCCGCTGCATTTTACTTTGTTCATCTGCCTGTTCTGCTCCCCACTCTGTTTCTGGTGAATCCTCTTGCAGCCCCTGCACCTCTGGCCTGTACCCCATTTCTGTATGCATAAATAAATAAAATCTTTTTTAAAAAAAGTATTGTCTACTTGAGAAAAACAAATAGTACTTGAGAGTATAAGATTATTTCATATTCTTACAGGTGAGGTGTTTAAATGCAGAAAGCAAAAATGAAACTCATAGTTTAATAGAGTATATCAAAATTTTGAGGACTATAAAAGCAGAGAAAAACAAACAACAAATGAATTTTTTCCTGATGTTTATTTATTTTGAACTATGTGCCAGATACTACTCTTACTTAGGCTTTTACACTTATTAACACATTCAACCCCTATAGCAAACCTTTGCAAGCTGAGTATTGCTATTATCTGTATTTATAAGGAGGAGACAAAAGCATAGAGGATAGATAATGTACCAAAATTCACAGAATTATTAAATGACTAAGCTGGGGTTCAAACTAAGGCAATCTGGTTTTAATTTCAGCAGAGAGTTTTTATAGAAGACCTTGCTTGTCAATATTTGGAGAAGACAGAGCGAGTTCTGTTCTTCCGAAGTAGTAAAAGACTGTGTATTTTCCCATGATTCATGTTGGCCTAGTCTTTTCTGATAATGTGTTTTGCAAAAATTTCTTTTCTGTTAAAGGAGAAATTGCAGGATAATTTAAAAGCCCTCTTAGATTTTTTTAATCAATAAAATATTAATTCATATAAAATATGAATATTAAAATAAAAATAATCTGTAGGATCTTAAGAACTATATTCAAGAACTAAAGAAATTAGTATGAATTCTCTTCAGCTACTGTAATATTTTGTCAATTTTAGGGGACCTATGAGAATAAGAAGACTCTTTACTCATTCAAAGTTGTGTTGATGTAGAGCAAAGTATCTTAATTTGGCACTAATAATTTTATGCTAAATAAATTGTTGTGGTGCTGTCTTGTAGCATCCTTGACCAAGTATTAATATCATCTTTACTATATAACTGTAATAGTTGTAATAAATGAAAGTGTCTTCAGACATTGTCAAATATCCCTTGGGTTGGGTAGGGACAGAATAGATAAATTAATAACCACTGATGTAGAGAAGGATATATTCCTGGGTGCTTTTCAGTGGTTCACCAAAAGAATAGGAAATTAGTTTATGCAGTCATTTTCAATTGTGAGTTCCAAGTTTAGGAAAATTTCAGCCTCCTTGAACTTTTGGCTTTTGAAGATTTTTATTTCTTTATACACACTGAAACTAGGGTGTAGGCCAGGGTTGGTGAGAAGATTCACTAGAGACAGAGTGGGGAGCAGTACAGCAGATCTACTGAAATACACTGCTAAGGGTAGTAGCAGGCAAGACAGGAGAGGTCTGCAGCACCATATGTAGGTTAGTTTCCTGGCTGGGGATCGAACTCGGGTTGCAGCAGTGATTGCACTGAGACTTCGAAGCCAGTAGGGAGGCCCCATTCTAGAACATTTCTAAGTCCATGTAAAACACTCAATAAGGTTTCTGTGGGTAAGGTTTCTCTGAAACTTTAAGCTAGTTTGCATAGATTTAAGACTAATATTACCTCTAAATGATATATTCCTTTCTATAATTTCTGTTTTCTGTAATAACTGGAACTTTAAGAGTATCCTTTTCATTAAGGTTTGGGAGGATCGTTTGATTCGAATACAAGAAACAATTGATGAATGGTTAAAAGTACAAGCTCAGTGGCTGTACTTGGAGCCCATTTTTTGTTCTGAAGATATCATGCAACAGATGCCAGAGGAAGGACGTCAGTTTCAAACAGTAGACAGACATTGGAGGGATATCATGAGATTTTGTGCAAAAGACCCAAAGGTAAAGTTTTGTTTTCTCTCTTACAAACTAAGAAGAACCTTTATTTTGGGCTATTAAAAAAGGCATTTGGTTATTTTTTCCCTCGTTATGATAAGAAAACCTGCTCATTCTATATAACTTAGAAAGTATAAAAGATGTAAAGAAACAAAACATTAAGATAATTTTGCATTCAATTCAAAAGTTACACTCCTTATAACTCCCTGACATAGTGGAACAACTTCATAGGTGCTCACTTGATTTCTACTATATACAAGCATTGCTTCATTCCTTCTGTACAATAAAGTAAAATAAAATGTATGGAGAGAGTGCAAGCATGTGAGTTCATTAATGTAAGCAAGAGAGCAAAAGGAATGAATAGTGTAGGAGACTCACATGACATTCCACTCAATATCTCTATTTAGGAGTATCTCCTCTACTGAGTATAAGCACCTGTTGAGCGTGACTCTAACGTTGAATTACAGACTATGCGTATATATATTTGTGTGTATGTGTGTGTGTACATACATAGCACCCATACTCCATAGTTACACATTTACTTAACCTGATATTTAATTTAAGAAATAACAATTTGCTTCAATGTTGGATGAAAAAGTAGCTGTGCTGGACTATTGTACACTGAAATGTATAAGACTTAAGGATTTTGCATTACATATTAACTTCAGAATCTTTGTGGACATGCTTTTTTATAGATCAGAAATCACCATGTTTTTTTCCGGCATAGGGACAGAAGGCAAATATTTTAGGCTTTGTGAAACATATAGTCATATTTTTGTAACTATATTCAACTTTGCCTTTACTGTACTGAGAAAGCAGCCAGAGAAAATAGTAACTGAATGGGTGCATCTATGCTACAATGAAATGGTTCTCAGATGCTGACATTTTCCTGTTCTATAAAATCATCTTCTTTTAAGTTTTTTTCAGTCTTGTAAATGTTTAAAAATAATTCTTAGCTTATGGGCCATAAGATACTGGCAATACAATGTACACATCAAAACATTAAATTGTACAATTAATTATGTATATATATTTCAATTATACTCATAAAGCTAAAGAAATCAGACTCTTCCCACATCATTGACGAGGACATAGGAGAATTGCATGACAGTCATAACTTTTCATTTGTAACTAGCAACCTTAGATAAGAACATCTTTGATTTATTAAATTTTAATAGCTTACATGCAAAAATGTAATAATTGTCATAAATCTTTGGGCATATGATATAGACCAATGTTTAAGCCTTATATCTGGTACATAAGTGCTAACCTGAGCAAATGTCTCTTTTAGGTTCTAGTTGCTACTTCTTTAACAGGTTTATTAGAAAAACTACAAAATTGCAATGAACTTTTGGAGAAAATTATGAAAGGGCTTAATGCTTATCTTGAAAAGAAACGTCTTTTCTTCCCTCGGTATGATCAATAAATCAATTGTGCTATAATTAGAAGCATTTTTTGATATGTGATCAATAATTACTAAAATTTCTTTATTTGCACATTTTCTCCTAGTTTTTTCTTCTTATCTAATGATGAAATGTTAGAGATCTTGTCAGAGACCAAAGATCCACTCAGAGTTCAGCCTCATTTAAAAAAATGCTTTGAGGGCATTGCTAAATTGGAGTTCCTTCCCAATTTGGACATTAAGGCCATGTATAGCTCTGAAGGTGAGCGAGTGGAGCTGATTGCACTTATTTCCACATCAGCAGCACGAGGTGCTGTGGAAAAGTGGCTCATTCAAGTGGAAGATCTAATGCTTCGGAGTATTCATGATGTAATAGCTGCAGCCAGGCTGGTATGTTTTAATTTAAGATTTAATGCATACCCAGTATTCTGTTAATATTTTCTTTTGGGATGTTTTGTATGGGTACCAGCAAATTAACACTTAAATTTCTTACTATTTTAAATCATTGATTATTTTTGTTTCTCCTTAAATATTTATACTAAATATTTTATTTCTAAATAATATAATATTTAATACTAATTAATATCTTTCAGTGTTAAATTTTAAGATGATCATTTCACAATATATATAAGCCAAGTCCTTCTGTATACCTTAAACTTGCACAATGTTCTGTCAATTATATCTCAATAAAACTGAAAGAACAAATTAGATGTAAAAATAATTTAGTAAGAATTAATTATATGTGATAAAGTGCTATAAAAGAAAAATGCATTATGAGGTAATAATTAGGTTCATATAACTTAGAATGTGAGGGAATACATTAAAAGACGCTGAAAAGAATTGAAATTAAAATAGAGTCAATTTAATCAGGTAAAGAGCAAATGAGAAAGCATGTATATATCTCATATAAAAGCTATAGGATCAGAAAAAAATTCAGTCATGTGTTAAATACATAATCTAGTTCACTTACCCTTTTTACATTTACTTAAAAATCAATGTGAGATAAACAAATATTAAAGGAGGAAATATAACATTTGAAAGAAATGTAATAGGCACTACAAGTACCTTGCTTATGCTAATCTAATTTACCTAATCTTGATTGATAAACTTTCCAACTTACTTTAGGACCACAAAGGAACAGTTGTGTGGTAAAAAATCACCTTAAAATATGTTCAGTTTTGTGGCCCTACCTGGTGGTGCAGCGGGTTAAAGCACAGCACTAAGAAGCTTGAGCCACTTCCGCATGAGTTTGATCCCGCCTGCCCCGGAGGAGATCCACATGGCCTGACAGATCTCTCCTGACCCGCTCGCTGCTCCCCTCAGCAGTGTATTTTGTCGATCTGCCTTTCTGCTCCCCACTCTGTCCCTAGTGAATCCTCTCACCCTCTGCATCTCTGGCCTGTTCCCCAGTTCTGTATGAATAAATAAATCTTTAAAAAAAATATATATATATATTCAGTTTTGTAACTAGCAACTCAGTTTGTACAAATGGGGCCTTTTCTTCCACCAAGTTCCCTATGAAACTCATCTTGCAGTGGCATTCTTTTTAGCTTCAATTTTCCTGAAGATTATCCTTCTATTTGTTATTCCAAACAAATTAAAACAAACAGAGAAGTATCAGCTTTATCCATGAAAGTATTTTCTTAACCACCATAGAAATTTACCTGCTATGTACATAACAATGGCTTAGTTACCATTCATCTTTCTTTAAACAAAGAATAGTTTATCATTTGCTTTTGTTTTTAAATATTGATAAAGAAAGCATTTTAACAATAATTTATAATATATTTATATCCTTAGGTTTATCATTCTTATATCTATGATGGTAATACTGTATTAAACATAGTTTCCATTAGTACAAACCTCCAACTTTGTTCTGTAGTTATTTTTTTCAATTTATAATTTGAGTCCGCTATGTCATGTATTTTTGAGGGAACTTTTAGAAAGATTAGACTTTCCCCAATAAACTCAGTTAAGTGCGCTTTGAATATGAAAATGTTAGAAAGAAATGAAGGTATACTTTGAACTAAAAAGGACATTGTTCAAAGGACATTGTTATCTGTAATTCAACAAATATATAATTCAAGTTATATTCTGATTATATAAATTTTTAATTTATATTATTGTTTATTGAAATATTATATGTCTCAGGTGTGCATCACTGAGTGTCAACATGAATATATATACTACATTATGTTTACTGCACACAGTATTTTAGAAAAGCTATGGGCAAATAAAACAAGGGTTTTAAGAAATAGTCCAGTTTTTCACTAGGTTATAGTCTCCCTTTCAAATAAACCTTGACATCAACATATATATTCTATTAGGTGGATTTTTTGAAAGTTTATTAGAACTATTGTATTTCATTATAATAAAAGTGGTATGTATTCTCTGGGTAAACTTATCAATGTCCTATAGCAAGGAACAAAGAAAATTATGTAGAAATCAACTTCCATAAAAATCAATAATCAAATCCATATAGAGATAACTCAGTATTAAAATATTGATACTAATACTCCCATTTTTAATAATAAATATTTCAGAAATATAATAATTTTTTAATTTATTGAGGTAACATTGGTTTTCAACAGTATATAAAGTCATAATTTACAAAAACTTTTAGGTCTTTTAAATATCATCTTTATAATATACATGCCTATGATTGTATCAGATATTACCCTTCTCAATCATTGGACATTTAGCTTTTCTCCCTTCCATAGCATTTTAAAGCTAGAAGTGCATTTTAATTATTCAGGCTTATCCAGAATCTGCAAGAAGAGACTGGGTTCGAGAGTGGCCTGGCCAAGTTGTACTTTGTGTTTCTCAAATGTTCTGGACTTCTGAGACACAGGAAGTTATAAGTAGCGGGACAGAGGTAAAGCATTTAAAAATTTTAATTAACATTCCTTTTTGCATTCTATGTTTCTTGTTTATTCTTTATAATCTTCCCCTCAATTTCTACATGTAGGGCGAAATGATACAATCCTATTTTTCTAAACTTGAACAAAAATTCACTGTATTCTATAATTCATGAGACATTATGAAATAGGACTTATTTGATAATATAGTAAGTATAAAAATACATGTTTGTGACATAATTAATTGCTTTTTTTAATACTTATTTTCCAAATTCTTTTGTAGGGATTAAAGAGGTACTATAAGGAACTTCAGTATCAACTAAATGATATTGTAGAGCTGGTAAGAGGCAAATTGTCAAAGCAGACCAGGATTACTCTGGGAGCTTTGGTTACTATTGATGTCCATGCTAGAGATGTGGTCTTGGACATGATTGACATGGGTATGTGACTTCTTTCTTTAATATTAAAAATCATATATCAATAGCTTCTAGAAACAAAGATACTGTGTTTCTTTTTTGACTTAACAGAATTTATTTTACATGACTTTCACTTGAAAACATGAGTTATTTTAATATTTGCTATTGTAAAAGAGGATAAAGTACTTATTTTCCAAATTATTTTGTTTTGGGATTACGGGCCCTATTTATTCTTCTAGGTGTCTCACATGACACAGATTTCCAGTGGCTTGCTCAGCTTCGATATTATTGGGAAAATGAGAATGCTCGTGTCCGTATCATTAACTGCAATGTAAAATATGCTTATGAATATCTTGGTAACTCTCCTCGACTTGTCATTACTCCTCTAACTGACAGATGTTACAGAACATTGGTAAGCACTTCAGTTATTTTACTTCATGCATTAAAGTTTAATATTTGACATGGTATATATTTCTCATTCAAATTTTTCATGGCTAACCATTTTTTTCATCTATAATAGATGGATAAAGCTGTCCTTTTCTAATCCTAAATTTCTTTTACACATATATATATAGATATCCATATAGGTGTATAGATGTATATACTTATGTATTTACTTCTGGGTGCTTTTGTAGAATACAGAGTTTCACTTCTAGTATTGGAAAATTGTGAGTTATTCTCTTTAGTGATCATTAGGAAAAGGAAGAAACTGGAGGCTTAAAGAGAAAACCACAGCTTTGGAAAATGGCATCAATTTTTGCAGTGGAGTCCTGGGAGAGTGTCAGGAAAACAAAGAAAGTACATTTGGTTCTTAGAACTCCAAATTAGTTCTACTGATACAAATACAATAGTGATATGAAATGTAGAGGTGATGATGATGAAGTCTGTGCTTGTTGGGAAGCTATGGAAGATAGAATCAAGACTAAAAAGCATATGGCTCTGAGAATAGGGTTGTCAAAAATAGTACAGAACTCCCAGGTAAATTTGACAATGAATTTTTTTTTTTTTTAGATTTATTTATTTATTCATACAGAACTGGGGTACAGGCCAGAGATGCGGAGGGTGAGAGAATTCACCAGAGACAGAGTGGGGAGCAGAACAGGCAGATCAACGAAGTACACTGCTGAGGGGAGCAGCGGGCGGGCCAGGAGAGGTCTGCCACGCCATGTGGTCACCTCCGGGGCAGGCGGGGATTGAACTCATGCGGAAGTGGCTTTGACTTCTTAGTGCTGTGCTTTAACCCGCTGCGCCACCAGGGAGGGCCTGAATATTTTTTTTAAAAAAAGATTTATTTATTTATTCATACAGAACAGGGTACAAGTCAGATATGCGGAGGGTGAGAGATTCACCAGAGGCAAAGTGGGGAACAGAACAGGCCGACTGACAAGTACACTGCTGAGGGGAGCAGCGGGCGGGTCAGGAGATGTCTGCCGTGCCATGACCACGGGCAGGCGGGGATCGAACTCATGCGAAAGTGGCTTTAGCTTCTTAGTTCTGGGCTTTAACCCGCTGCGCCACCATTTTTAAAAATGAATATGTACCAAATATTGCACAGAATATACACAAATTGTTGTTTATCTGAAATTCAAATATAACTGGTCATCCTGTTTTACTTGTTAAATCTGGCTACCTTAATGAGAATTGTGGAGCTCTAAAAAACATCACTACACTTGTACTGAGTCAGTAAAAGTTAAGTATCTTTGAGTTCTCCAGAGCAGAAATGAAATAAGTGTTCGTGGGCAAACGACTTACCAGGGAATGTTCTTGGTATAAATCTGAAAGGCAATAAGGAAAGGAAGGGGAGAAAGTTAAGCTTAACGTGGTTTCAGCAGACACATTGTCTTAGCCAGACTTAATAGGAAGTTTTTGAAGGATCATGGTGTCATAGAGACACCCAAGTTTAAGCCAGATTGGTATTTTTTGATATCTTTTTATTGTCATCGACTGTGGGCCATTCTGAGGTAAGGGTGAGAATAACCTTTTGTGTATTTGTCAATGAGGTAGAACTTAATAGTTCAGAGCAATTCTCTAGAGAAAGGGAATAGTTGTGTGCCATTTTAGCTGATGTTTACAGCAATTGGGAGATAGATGCAATGATGGTAAAAATTTGTGATAAAATATTTCCCTAAACCCCTACTTTCTCAGAAAGTACCTTATTTGTCTTATTCTCTACGCTAGTGAAGAACAAACTCACAATACTCCCTAATCTGTTGAGAAATGAACTTAAAGCTTCTAACAATGTTGAGCTGTAGAATCAGAATCAACATTGAAAATGTATATAACCCTGTACATTGGAAAATAAAACTTCATCTAGTATATTTAACCATCATAAAAAGAACACATTTGGAAGTGTTTTCTTGAAATTATAAATAAGGAAGAATCTTAGGTTTCCAACAATCAAATTAATGGTCATCAACAGTACAGTATTTATTATAAACTTAAGGTGAATAAAATATCATCACTACTGTCTTTATTTAATGAACTATATTGCTTTTTTTGTAAATATGAAAATATTTCTGATTTTCACAGATTTGTTATTAAAAAAGACTATTTTTAAGAGCATGTTAAGGTTTGCAGGAAAGCTGAGGGAAAAATGCAGAATTCCCACATATCCCCTGTCTCCTCATATCATCTCTACAGCCATTACTAATTAAGCCTTTCTCAACAGATGTTAACACTCTCAAGTATAGATTACCTTTGCATTTTTCTCTATGCAGCTAGAAAGTTGTGTGCTGAAATTAAGCAATAATTGTATTACTGTCTATTTCTCTGCTACAAAGACTAACTCTTGTTTTGTAAGTGTCCCTTATAAGGTTTTCTTTTTTCAGCTACACATGGGTTTCTTTTCACCCCTATTTTTTCTTTCAGATAGGTGCATTTTATTTAAATCTTGGAGGTGCTCCAGAAGGGCCTGCAGGCACAGGGAAAACTGAAACTACTAAGGACTTAGCTAAAGCTCTTGCTGTACAGTGTGTGGTATTCAACTGCTCAGATGGGCTAGATTATCTAGCAATGGGAAAGGTAAGGCTATATTTGAAACATAACTAATTTATAGCTAGATCTGACAGGATAACCTGGATCAGATTAATGTTTAAACATTAACTGGATGTGGTTTAACTGTTAATGTAAACTTTTGATTTTAGGTTACTGTTTTTATCATTGGGGGTTTTATTAAGCTTTCTTTTCAATTTTAATTTATAAGGTTAAATGTTTTAACAAATAATGCCCTTTCCTAAGAAAATTTATCTTTTTTTTTTAACCTTAGTTTTTTAAAGGATTGGCTTCTTCTGGTGCTTGGGCTTGCTTTGATGAATTTAATCGAATTGAGCTGGAAGTGTTGTCAGTGGTAGCTCAGCAGATTCTTTGCATTCAGAGAGCCATTCAACAGAAGATGGAGGTGTTTCTTTTTGAAGGGACAGAACTCAAGCTCAATCCAAACTGCTTTGTGGCTATTACCATGAATCCTGGCTATGCAGGACGTTCTGAATTGCCAGACAATCTTAAGGTAGTAGTTTTTAAGATTGTAAATTTGTTAACCAAAATCAGTAGCACAAAAGAAAAATTTTTTCACATGTATTGTAATATGTTTTACCTTTCCTTTGACTGTAAGGTAGATTTCCACTTTTTTAGATGTCTAAAAAATGTTAAAGTATATTAAAATTTAAAATGATATTAAAATACAGTTAATGAAAAGAAGGTGCATTAGAGGAATGTAGCGTAAGTGAATTGCTCAGGCTTTTAGGTCACTGGCTTCTGTGGCTATAACCTGAGGCCTTGATCTTGTTCACATGGAGCATGTGTGCCTGACCGGCTGCCTGACCCTGGATGTGTGTGCATGAGCAAATTTACACACACCTGAACCTAAGGTCAGGTATATAAAAACAACACTATCCAGAGATGGCTGCAGGGATGAGGCTATGAGAGGACGAGCAAGATCTGCGAGTAGAAGCGACCATGAGAGAAATGCCAGAGAAAGCCCAGAAGAAAAAGGCTTATAGAGATTCACAAGGGACCCAAGTTGCTGTTTCCCTGCTGGCTTGTTTCCCCTGCGTACTATTTAAAAACCTGTGGGGATGATGCCACAGCCTCCAAAGTTCCCCCTCTTTCTCTTTTAAAAAGATTTATTTATTTATACATACAGAACTGGGGTACAGGCCAGAAGTGCATTGAGATTATTCATCAGAGACAGAGTGGGAAACAGAACAGGCCGACTGACTAAATACACTGCTGAGGGGAGCAGCAGGAGAAGTCTGCTGCCTCATGTCACCTCCGAGGATGAAACTCATGCTGAAGTGGCTTTAGCTTCTTAGTGCTGTGCTTTAACCTGCTGCACCACCAGGGAGGGCCCCAAGGTTCTCTTTTAAGCTCCCTGAACTGATGGTGAACCTACCCAGCCTGGGGTGGTTGCAAAGCAAGGAATAAACTTGAATAACAACATATTAGCTTTGAGTGTTTATGTTCACCTTTAAAAATGGTTTCCTCTGTGTGAATAATATATTTCATTTATTATATATTTCAGGTTCTTTTTAGAACAGTGGCTATGATGGTTCCAAACTATGCCCTCATAGCAGAAATTTCTCTCTACTCCTATGGATTTTTGAATGCAAAACCTCTATCTGTGAAGATAGTAATGACTTACAGACTTTGCTCAGAACAACTCTCATCACAATTTCATTATGACTATGGAATGCGAGCAGTGAAAGCAGTTTTAGTGGCTGCTGGAAACCTAAAACTAAAATTTCCACATGAAAATGAAGATATACTGGTAAGTATTCAATACATACATTGTAAAATCCTCAATAGAAAGACAGGTTTTTTTTTAATAGTTTATTTTTACATCATTTTGTGCATTTTTTCATCTCAGTTGTACTCCCCCTGGGCTTCCCATAACCAAATCACCCTGTGCCATCACCATAATCCAGTGCATTTCCCTCCCTCCACTGTTTTTGATCCCATTCCCCACTCCACCCCCATTAAATGTCTCTGGTCTGTAGCTGTTCATTATATTACTATTTTCTCACCTGGTCCTTATACTCCTGCTATGAGTGAAACCATCCAGTATTTTTCCTTTTCTTTCTGGCTTATTTCACTAAGCACGATCTTCTCCAGCATCATCCATATTGCTGCAAAGACATGTTTCTTTTTTTTTTTTTGGTTGCTGAGTAATATTCCATTGTGTATATGTACCACATCTTTTTAATCCAGTCATCCGTTTTGGGCATCTGGGAAGACAGTTTTTTTTTTAAAGCAAAGTTCTCTAGGAACTGTAAGTAGGCAAATGGGGTTGTTACTTTGAGTCCTTTTACATGGGATTGAAATTACAGTTTTCACATTGTTATTCATTATACTTTGTGCTATTATGAGGACCTTTTGACTAAATAAACATAGTTTTGACTTTTTAATTGGGGTTCTCTGCACAGTAAAATAGACCAACTTTTGGCTGGGGGGAAGGCAAATACTGATAATTGACATACTGCATTTTTTGGATTTTAGCTTCTTCGATCAATTAAAGATGTAAATGAGCCAAAGTTTCTATCACATGATATACCCTTATTTAATGGAATAACAAGTGATTTATTTCCTGGTATTAAACTTCCTGAAGCTGACTATAATGTAAGTAAACATATGAGAATTACTTACTCTACATATAAATTCATCTGATGATTCAATTATTTACTAAGTTTAATTAAAGGAATGAAATTATTGGAGCATAAAATCCTATTTTAACCACTTTAACAAGGATGAGTAAATATTAGTACTTTTGTTATATGATATCAAGGTTAAAAAGATTCAGATCAGGGCCCTCTATGGTGGTGCAACAGGTAAGGACACAGCACTGCAAGCTAGCCACAGCTGCTTCAGTGCCAGTTCGGTTCTTACCCTGGAGGTGACCCACATGGCATGGCCTACCTCTCCTAACCCATCCGCTGCTTCCCTCAGCAGTGTACTTCGCAGATCAGCCTGTTCTGCTCCCCAGTCTGTCTCTGGTGAATCCTCTCACCACCCCTGCATCTCTGGCCTGAACCCCAGTTCTGTATGCATAAATAAATAAATCTTTAAAAAAAAAGGTTCAGATCAAATATAATGTTCATTGAAGAAAATAATTTTATGTTCAGTATTGTGAATTATATGTATTACTATGTGTGCTATAATACTTACTTACAATGTGTAATATTATTCCAGCAAGTAAAAAAGATGGTAAATTGAAAATGGTAAAACATACTGCAGTTATAAACTCTCATTTCTCAAATTTAAGTGATATATGTTGACTTTTTTATTTATTTGTTTTTTATATGTTGACTTTTTAAAAAAAAGATTTGTTTATGCATACAGAGCTGAGGTACAGGCCAGAGGTGCAAGGGCAGTGAGAGGATTCACCAGAGATAGAATGGGGAGCATAACAGGCCGATTGTTGAGGAAAACTCTGAGGGGAGCAGTGAGCGAGTCAGATGAGGTCTGCCACGCCATGTGGGTCATCTCCCTGGCTGGAAAGTGAACTCATGCTGAGATGGCTTTCGTTTCATAGTGTGGTGCTTTAGCCTGCCGTACCACCAGGGAGTGCCGGCTTTTCTGTTTAAAGGAAACAAATCATGTGCATTTCCATTTCATTTAATGTATACATTATAAAACCTGCATATATGTCTACCCATAAGAATAAATCCCTATTTACAAGTGTTAAATAATATAAAATAAAAACAAAATTTTAACTTAATGAGACAGATGATGTGAACTGAAAACAAATTGTCACTTTATGTCAACTTCTGTGGTAAAAAGTACTCTGAATATTCTTTTGAATTCAGCATGCAGCTACCTTTTGTCATGTGATGATTCAACTCTCATCCCTTTTCTCTTTTAATATAACCACTCAAAGAAAAGATTATATAGTAATATCCTTAAAGTTATCATTTGGTTTAAAGACATCATAGACTTTTTAGCTTCCTTCTTAAGTCTTCAAACTCAGATACCATAATGACAGTATCTAATTGAGGTGATTCTGATACAGGCCAAGGGGGCCACTACTCAATGTGAGTAGAAGTCAGTATTCTGATACTGGTGTTTGAGAGAAGAAGCAGGTTTGTTTGTGGAGTTGACTGGTGAGGAGATGGGAGCTAAAGCTCAAAATTTATCTCTGTCCAGGAAAGGGAAGGGTTTCATATTGACTTGACAGGAGAATGGAAGATAAAGAAGTCAAATTTTATTAAGAAACAGCAAAGGGGCCCTCCCTGGGGGTGCTGCAGGTTAAAGCACAGCGCTAAGAAGCTTAAAGCCACTTCAGCATGAGTTCGATCCCCATCTCAGAGTGATCCACATGGCCTGGCAAACCTCTCCTGACCCGCCCACTGCTCCCCTCAGCAGTGTACTTCATTGTACTGCCTGTTCCAATCCCCATTCTGCCTCTGGTGAATCCCCTCACTGCACCTGTGCCTCTGGCCTGTACCCCAGTTCTGTATGCATAAATAAATAAATCTTAAAAAAAAAAAAAAAGAAACAGCAAAGGAATGTGAATTTGTCTGTAATTTGTTATATAGTTACAAATTGGTCCAGAGAAGAGAGGTCTTCCAAATAACTGATATTCCTGGTCAGATGGATCCCAGACTTCTGAAAGTGACCCGAATAGTCCCATTTCCTGTTTTCTTGATTCCATGTCAGCGATCTCTTGCTTCTAGCTGATTTGGAGTTTAGTTTAAGACAAATCACTTATAAGCACATGCAAGCCAGGCCCTGTTGCTTCTGTGAAAGCAAGTTCATAAGATAGTTAAGTACTCCCAGCTGTATTTATTGATGATGGATTGACTACCTTTTCAATTCTAGGATGTTTTCCAACACCAGCAACCAATTCTCTGATTCTCTGAAACTAATTGGATGCATTAGTGTGAAACTCCATAGATTAAGGACTAAGTCCCACAAATGCTGGCACTTAAGGCTGGGTTAGCTATAAATTGGAGATTCTGTAAGGCCTCCCTGTGATTTAATAATTTGCTAGAATAGCTCACAGGACTCATAATACAGTTCATTTCATATTTGCTGTTTTATTTCAAAAGGATTCGAAAAGAAATACAACTTATGTACACCCAAATGGAAGAGCTATATAGTGCAAGGCATGTTCATCAAAGCAGAAGTTCCCTGAGTCTTACTGTTTTAAGAGTTTTTATTAGTGCTTAATCTTCACCCCTTCCTCCTCCAGAGCTTGGCAGATTGGGCTGAAAGTGACCATCCCCAGGCTATTTCAGGGGAATTCCCCCCTCCCCCGCCCCCACACACACACCAGTGGATGCTTGAAATGATAGTACAAAAGCCTCTATATATTGTTTTTTTCTATACAAAAATATATAGCTATGATAAAGTTAAAATTTTAAAATATTGTATGGGAGAACTCTCAGACTCCCATAAATATTGCAATAAATACATGGATCCATAGGTTTTAAGTTTTGGAAAATACGAAGAGTCAGTACTGGGAAACGTGAAGCTGCAACTGAGTGCTCCTCAGTGAGGGAAGCTGGGGCCCTAGGGAAAAAATACTACTAAATGTACTTTCTTGCTTTTTCTTGCATAATGTATTTCTTTGTTTGCCCTGTATTGACGTCTTTAAGGTTTCAGGTCATTTTTATTCTGTTAGGTTTTTAGTTTTACCTCAGTGGTTACTACTATAATATACATTCTTGACTTATTACAATTTAACTTAGCTTTATATTCCATAAATTCAGAAACAATTTAAGAGTTCTAATGGCATAATTCCATTATTTACTCACCCCTGCCCATTGTGCTTTGTTAAATATTTTATATCCACATATGCTATAAACTCCACAATACAAAGTTATTTTCTTGTCTTAGCTATTAGTGTTTTTAAAAATAGTCTTTAAATTTACTCTCTCTGCTGTTTTTTATTCCTTCCAGCAGATATATTCTTTCCTCCAAGATCTTTCCATTTTACCTAAGGACTTCTTTAAGTGTTTCTTATGTATACGTGGGTTTTCTTGCAACAATTTTTCTCAGCTTTTCTTTGTTTAAAATGTGTTTTTGTAGCCTTCATTTTTGAAGAGTATATTCTCATTAGATATAGAAATCTAGGGGTCTTTTACACCTCCTCCATCATTTTAAAAAATGTTTCAGTAATGCCTGATTTTTATTGTTATGCTTAGAATTCAGGAATTTATGCTTATAGAACATGGGGGTTTTTCTTACACTTTTCTGGAGGTAACTATTTTTACTCTCTGGCTGTTTTTAGTAATTTTTTTTCCTTTTCCCTGCTTGATTATATGTTGTTGTCATTGTCCTTCTCCCACTTGGGATTTGCTGCACTTCTTGAATTTGTGGATTGATGTCTTTCCTTAGAAAATTCTCAGTCATTATCTTTTAAGATATTTCTTCTGCCCTATCTCTTCCTTCTTTTGGAACTTAAGTCACATGTGTTTTAGATAATTTTATCTCAAATTTAGACAATTACCTCAAATGTCTCTTATATTTTGTTTTTGAATTTATAGTTCTCTCTGCTTTGTTTATATACTTAGTGATTCCTTCATTAGTTTTGTTCGGTCTGTTGACAAGCTTATCGAATGTGTTTATTATGTACTTTACTTTTTAGTTTCAATGATTCCAATTAGGTTTTACTAGGAGAGTCCGTTTCTTTGCTGAAATCTTTCTTTCATCTTTTTTTTTTTTTTGCTGTCATATTGTCTACTTTGTGTACTTATAAACATGATTTCAATGTTCTTGCCTAATTATGAACTTGTCACCTGTGAGTTGGTTTGATTTGTTTTTCTCTTTACTATCAGCAATTATCATAGCTTGTTATTTTGATTTTTTGTTAAAAATTACATATAAAATAATTGTAGAGACTATATGATATTTTCCTTCAGAAAAAAAGCCATCTTTTCCTATGTGAGCTAGCTAAGTTGAATACCTGATGACTGAATCAGGAATTGATCTAATAGTTTTATTGCAGTGTTATTGAGCTCTAGTTTCAAATGTGCTCAGAATGAGAATTGTCCTACTGTATTACTTTGGCCTCCACGTAACAGAATTGTTTCAGGTATATTAACACTCAAGAACAAGGGGAAACTTCTGTGTGCCTTTTTAGCTATTTCTTGATGTCTGTTATAACCTCACATTGAGCAAAACATATAGATAATGGAAAGAACCAATTTTGTGTTTGAGTCCTTTTCAGATTCCAGTCTGTCACACAGTCCCTAAAGACTTCTTACTTCAGCATGTCACTCTGCCTATAGCAAATCAAAGTCAGTGCCCATGATGGCTCCTGGAAAATGCTTCCAGTGGCAAAACTATTGATTTGTGCTCATCTAGGAAGGGTCATCTCTTTGTGAAATGTAGTTCCTTTAGGTTTACTCATTGCCACAGCATCCCTATCTCTTTAACACTTTTATATTTGCCTCCCTGCTGTAACGTGAAGGGCTTTTTAGCATCGCCTTTTATATTCTAACAAAAATGAAATCTGAAAAACACTACTAAAAGGGTTTTTTTATGCAGCATGTATCCAATACTATGGTGCCATAGTTATTAGCAAGTTATAATGGATACTACTACTAGTTAAAAAGTATTTTAATTCTATTTGTTTCTCCTTTTAATTAAAAAAAGTGCTAAGAAATAATTATCAATATAAGATGAATAGTTTTCTTATTTCTAAATGCAAAGTCTATAAGGTATATGATATGACTTATAATAACATTTTATAGACATACATTCCATTTTTCTCTTAGGAATTTTTAGAATGTGCTCATGAAGTCTGTGAAACATATAATCTTCAGCCTGTTAAATTTTTTCTTGGTAAAATGATTCAGACCTATGAAATGATGATTGTTAGACATGGGTAAGTTTATAGGTTATCATTGTCTGCCATAGTTAGATGTTTTTTTTATTTATTATTTCATCTCTGTGCATATATGACAGTTTTTATTTTGCCAATGTGGAACATATAAAATAGATATTTTATTCTTTTAAAAATTCATAGAAAATTATTTTTTAATCACATTTGTGTTTATATTTCAATTGTATTACTGGATATATGGAGGGAGCGAATTAGCTTTTTACCTATTTGGTTAACAGGCAGTTCCATGTTCCACTTGTCACAACTACAGTCTTTGTGAAGTCATACCTTTCTAAACTTCCTTATGATATCTTTAATCTCTCAAGCTTAGTTGAAAAAGTCACATCCTTAATTAATTTATCCCCTAAAATGACTACTGAAACTATATGAATCTTTTGTAAATTTTAATAAACACACACTGTGGCTCTAACTTTGATTTGATTTTTGATGTCAGGCTCTGTTGATACTTGTTGAAATATGTCCCCAAATTTTATCTTTTAACAATTAAGAATGAGGATAATTTGCCTCATTCAATCCTGTAAGTTCCTGAATTTCTGAAGTTCTTTTGTCTGTTTCATTCTTGATTGCAAACTGGCCATTTTTCCAAGATTCATTTCTTTTGTAGTTCCTTGTTAAAAGCAACCATTACTTACTAATATATACTAGCAATTTTCTGCTTACCATTCTTTCCCCCAAAACTGCAATTTTATTGTGTATGTTACCTGTCTTCCAGGTTATCTTAAGAGATACACTTACCAATGTATCCTCATTTCATAACATTAATTGCCAATCTTTTAGCCCCTGATAACAGTCTATTTGCCTCCATCTGACCTCTAAGTCAGTGCCACATAGCTTAGTCTTTTTTATTATGACAAGAACACCTTCAGTCTTTCTAGGTATCATTTTCTATCAGTAAGGATTGGCTAGGTTGTTCTGTAGAAACCGTTAGCACCCAAGCTTTAGTGATTTAGACAACAAGGATTTTTCATTCATGTTATGTTCACTCTAGGTTAAAAGGGAGGTTTTGCTAATTATAATAACTTAAGAGTCCAGGCTCTTGAAGCTGCCACCATGTCAACATTGTGGGTCACAGTTGTTCTAGAAGAAAAAGAGAACTGTTGCATCCCTCATTGGTAATTACCTAGCCCATGAGAGGCAACATCCTTCATGTCTACTTATTACTTATTAGTCATCTAGTATTTTCACAGCAGGATGAGGAATCTTGCTATGTGTCAGGAGAAAGGAGATTCAGAAGTATTTGGCATGAAGAACTAATAATTACTAAAGCTGGTAAAAATTTGAGGAAAATTCCCTCAGAGACCTACACATTATTCTTATTAGGGAAAATTAAGAGTATGTAATTAATACTTTGTAATTAAAAATAACATTACACTAAACCATGTTTCAGGTGTCAATCACTGGTGTATATTGCATATAACTATTAAATTTTCATTTTCATTTTGAGTTTACTATAGTCTTTTCTGTAGATAATGTTATTAATGTAGAAAATTAGGTTAAGAGACTATCAAGCTAAGAAATTAAAAGTATTTTTCTCATCTGAAAAAAATTCGCATAATATATAAAATTATGCATGCTCATTATTATAAGGTAAAACTTTATATACCAATATGTAAGCAAATAAATTAACTTATCATTATGTTAAGAATCTTATTGTACAATTGCTTTTTTTCCTTAATAGTTTTATGTTAGTAGGAGAGCCTTTTGCTGCTAAGACAAAAGTTCTGCATGTACTGGCTGATACTCTAACTCTTATGAATGAATATGGTTATGGAGAGGAAGAAAAGGTCATTTATAGGACTGTGAACCCAAAATCCATTACTATGGGACAGCTTTTTGGACAATTTGATCCAGTGTCTCATGAGGTAAGCTACAGTATGAACATTCTCAACTCTGACAATGAACACGAAATCAACCCATTGAAATGCATTTCACTGCTAAATTCAGGTTCATAAGAGGAGTTTTCAAATTCTTTTTTTTTTCCTCAGTGGACTGATGGTATCGTGGCTAACACTTTTAGAGAATTTGCTTTATCAGAAACGACGGACCGGAAATGGGTTGTATTTGATGGCCCCATTGACACTTTGTGGATAGAGAGTATGAACACAGTATTGGATGATAATAAAAAGGTAAATCATCATGATTAATCACAAAACAGATGCAGCATTGTGAATATGTTTAAGATTATTGAACTATTAACCTATAAATCATTTATAGTATAATGTATTTTACTGGTCTTAGAAAAATACTACCAATATGAAAGTGCAGACATGCTTAAGCAGTGCAATAACTAGCACCTAGTCCTATATATAGGACTATATACTTTAAATAAATTATGCATCACATTGAGTAAGTTTTAAATTTTTTTAAAAAAAGATTTATTTATTTATGCATACAAAACTGGGGTACGGGCTAGAGTTGCAGTAGCGGTGAGAGGATTCACCAGAGACAGAGTGGGAGCAAAACAGGCTGACTGTCAAAGTACACTGCTGAGGGGAGCAGTAGGTGGGTCAAGAGAGGTCTGCCACACCATGTGGATCACATCCGGGGCAGGGATTGAACTCATGCTGAAGTGGCTTTAGCTTCTTAGTGCTGTGCTTTATCCCGCTGTGCCAACAGGGAGAGCCCAAATTTTAAATTTCTTTTCAATACAAATTATCCTGTGGTAAATCCTTGACTTTGTTCTAGAATAAAAGTATATTGTATTGAAATTATATTAGCAGGAAAGCATAGTAATGTAATATATGATGAGTATTTAAGTGACAATAGTTTTATAACTGTAGTCTTAAGACTAAAGTCTTAAATCTTTAATATTAGAATAAAATAAAAGGACTTTATTCTTCTTTGAAAAATATTGAATGCTTCAGTTCTTGTGTGTAGTACATTAACTTAGAAGTTATTAGAGGTACATAAAAGAACTAAAAACTGGAAGTCTTCTAATATTTATTTTAATTGAGAAATAAACAAACTATAAAATGTATACTAATTTTAAGTTTAGATACTATCATTTCTTATAGGTATGTATACTCACATAATCATAATTCAAATACACATGCATAATATTTTTTGCACCATACAAGTTTCATTCATTGTCAGGGGAAATTACTACTGACTTCTGTGATGACCTAATTTTGCTGATTTTTAAGCATCATAAAATGAAATCATACTCCTTAGTATGATTTTTCCTTCTTTTGGTTAATACAATATCTGATATTCATGTTGTAGTTCCTTATTATGTCTGAATTGGTGTTCTTGTATGAATGCATCGCAATTTTTTCCAGACCTACATGAAATAGCTCCATTAGGCAAATTAACTTACAGCATTCAAACATCTACTATAGTGCTTTATCAAAGGTTTCTGGCCATTTAGTCATATTAATTTTATTCATCTAGTCATATTAATTGAGTTATATATAGAAAGTATACAGATAAGAAGTAGTGATGATTTAAAAAAAAGAAGGGTTAATTATTGAAGTCAAATTTAAGGATTCAGAGCCAGGTGGAAGAATTGTTTCATACTGGATGAAAGGAAACAAGGAAAGGTTTGGTATAGATAGATGGATATATGAATTTGATAGTGGAAATTTGAAGGCAAGTCCTTTTGATTTATTTTATGCTTGTGAGGGGTAAGTAAGCCTTGTTGTTTACATACTTGAAGATGAAAGGGAAGATGGGAAAGAGCATGGAAAGAAAATCAGAAGTGTAGCTGAGTATTACTGAGAACCTGATTGAGTTGAATACCATGAGTTATTAGTAATAGTGCAAAAGTCAGCCTTCTTGAGAACTATCTACTAGTCTAAACAGCTTTGGTGTGGGTGTAAATAGGGTTGCTAGCCTGGAAATACAGGAATACTTGAAAGACATTGGCATGAGAATGATAAAAATCCTGGCTCACAAAACAGAGGTTGCTTAATAATGAAGAAGTGAAAACAATAGGGATACGAAATCTCTGTGAAAATGAACAAGTAGGGGCTTCCCTGGTGGCGTAGGAATTAAAGTTCTGTGCTTTCAAGCTATTGCCAGATACCATGGAGTCAGATAGACCCCTGGCCAGCGAGTTTCAGGCACAGCAGACCTCTCTTGTCTTGCCCACTGCTCCCCTCAACAGTGTATTTCAGTAGATCTGCCTGTTCTGCTCCCCACTCTGTCTCTGGTCAGTCCTCTTACCCTCTGAACCTCTGGCCTAGACCCCAATTCTAGGATGCATAAATTAAAAAAAAATCTTAAAAATAAAAGCATGAATAAGAGCTGTAGTCAAGAGAAGAAACTGGATGGATAGGAGGCTATGGCAGAGATTGGGATGCTTGAATTTAATAATTCAGAATTGTTTGGTGTCCCAGACACATAAGGTGTATAGCTGGGTTGGATTAAGGGGAAAGCAAGTGAAGATAAGGTGGTCAAGGATCTGAGGGGCTACATTGCAAGATGTTCCTCCTCACAAATATTGGGTCAGATCAAAGTTAAAATAAAAAGAAAGAGAATGAGCCAAGTGCAAAGGTTTTAGTTAACAAGGGGGAAATGTTTGGGTGCTGGTGAATGACAGCAGCAAAAAATGTTGTCAAAGATGCCAAGAGGGGCCCTCCCTGGTGGCACAGCAGGTTAAAGCACAGCACTAAGAAGCTAAAGCCACTTCCGCAAGAGTTCGATCGCCACCTGCCCCGGAGGTGACCCACATGGCGTGGCAGACTTCTCCTGGCCCACCTGCTGCTCCCCTCAGCAGTGTACTCCAACAGTTGGCATGTTCTGCTCCCCACTCTGTCTCTGGTGAATCCTTTCACTACCCCTGCACCTCTGGCCTGTATCCCAGTTGTATATGTATAAATAAATAAATCTTTAAAAAAAAAAGATGCCAATAGATCTTTCTACAATAATGGAAATATTGCCAAAAATATCACTAGTCACAGGTGACTAGTGGGTATTTGAAATGTGGCTAGTGCAGTTCAAGAATTGAATTTTAAAATTTAATTTTTTTTAAAGATTTATTTATTTATTTGTACAGAACTGGGATATAGGCCAGAAATGCGGAGGGTGAGAGGATTCACCAGAGACAGAGTGGGGAGCAGAACAGGCAGATTGAGGAAGTACACTGCTGAGGGGAGCAGCGGGCGGGTCAGAAGAGGTCTGCCGCGCCATGTGGATCACCTCCCGGGCAGACGGGGATCGAACTCATGCGGAAGTGGTTTAAGCTTCTTAGTGCAGTGCTTTAACCCACTGTGCCAACAGGAAGGGCCTAAAATTTAATTTTAACTTATTAAAATTAAATACAAATTGCTACATATGATTACTGGATGCTATACTGGACATTCTAGCTCCAGATTATTCATTCATTTTATAGATAAGAAATAGATCCAGAAATGTTAAATGCTGCACTGTTGACATATAGCTAGATGGGAGCAAAAGTGGAACCAGAGTGATGATTGAGGAAGCAAAGAACAAACACTAAAAAATAAATATAGAGAGAGAATTTTAAAGAATTAGTATTGAAATGAATGTGAAGCACTAACAATTAATACATTCATAACATTATTAAAAGTTAATGATAAATCTAAAGGTAGTAGCCAAGAAGATTGAAAATAATAGACATGATATGAGTGGACAAGTTGATAAATTCAGTTTGTAACATACTTGATCAAAGAAAAATATTTCAGATAAAAAAGACACATTAAGCACAATGGTACACATTAAAAACAATTCATGGTCCTTGATTCACTTTTGGTTTTAGTAAATTAGTTGAAAAGAAATTTCTGGTACAATTTATAAAATTTAGGTACTAAGTGACTTGAATGAATTTTTGGTAATTTTGTTAGATGTGATAATGTTGTTGTAGTTATTTAGAAAGGTCCTTATTTTTAGAGATAACTACTATAGACATGTAGTCTGTCAGATAGCTACCTTTCTCCCTAGTTTTATAAAAAGGAAATCATCCCTATTGATAAATGAGGAAACAGAGTTTCAGAGATGTTATGTATTTGCTTACTCAATAAGTAACTGACAGAGCTAGACCTAGAATTAAGATTTTCTGGCTTTCATACTAATACTTTATTATGTCAAGGAGGTATTTTACTTTATATATTGAATAAATTTTTATATGAGAAGTTTGAGATGAAATAAAATAAATATTTGAAAAATTATTGCCTTTAGCTTTGCCTTATGAGTGGAGAAATCATTCAGATGTCTCCTCAAATGAGTCTCATCTTTGAAGCAATGGATCTTTCCCAGGCCTCAGTAAGTCCATTATTTAATGTCACAACAGCTTGTTTGTTCATTTATTCACTTGTTCATTTAATCAATAAATATATTAATTGTCAGAAAATGAGTTAGGTACCAGGAGTCTAAGATGCAATGGACATAGCATTCAGTCATTTAGGGAAAATCAGATGCATGATAGTAAATGTTTACTAGTGTAAACAGTCTAAGAATATGGAGAGGATGAACAACCAAGAGGGGTTGGATAGAAGATGACCAAGAAAAATGTTGAAGTGTTTGATCCAATTTCGAGGGATAAGACTTCTCTGGGGATATAGGTGGAGTCAAGCATTACAAATCATAACATGATGACTTGTAAAGACTTAAAGCTATGATATGGCCAGGGTAATGTAACTGCAGATAATCGGTTCTAGCATATATGAGGTTGTAGAGGAAGACAGGAGTCAGATTATAATGGGATAAAGGGCCTGGGAAAAGAAATATTTTTTTTTTCTCCACTAGCCTGCCACAGTAAGTCGCTGTGGAATGATTTATTTGGAACCCTCACAGTTAGGATGGGAACCTCTTGTGTCTTCATGGTTGAAGTCACTGAAAGGACCTCTACAAGAGCCAGAATATCAAGGTCTACTAAAAGGACTTTTTGACTGGTTAATACAGCCCGCATTAAATCTTCGTAAGAAAAAATGCAAGGTAACACTATAATTCTCTGACCCTCTGAAAAATTTCTTTAGTTTTTGTTCAACTCAACTGAGTATAAAATCACAATGATAGGATAAATAACCAAAATCAATTTTTCATTAGACCTATGGTATCCACTTTAAAAATTGAGATGTGTATTGTGACATTAACTCCAATAGTCACATTTTGCAAGACTATATTTTAATATCACAACAAAATATTTACATTGATAGTATCTACTGACCTTTTCAGATCCACCTAGTTATACTTGTATTCAACGTGTTTATTTATCCCTATGGGTTTAGCTTTTTCAAATTTTTACTGTAGAAATTATATATATTTAAAGATTACAAATGATGATTTGATAGCTATATCACTATAAATGTAGGAAATTAGTTATATCAGTCAAGCTAATTAAGTCTCCTCAAATGCTTACAATATATTTGTGTTATGTGACAAGAATACCTGAAATCCATTCTCAGCAAATTTCTAGTAATATTCATGTGTCTATACACCAGTTTCTTTGACTATTCATCTACCAACTCACACCTATGTTGTTTTCCAAATCGCTGCTGTTGTGAATAATGCTGTGAACATGAGATACAGTGATCTCTTTGAGGCACTGATTTTCATTCCTTTGAGTATATACCCAGAGGAGGAATTGCTGATCATATGTTAGTTCTATTTTTAGTTTGGTTTTTTTTTTTTTAGAATCTTCTATACAGTTTTACATAATGACTATACCCAATTTACCGCTCTGCCAACAGAGTATAAATTTTCTTTTCTTAGTGTCCTCAACAATACTTGTATTTTAACTTTTTGATAATAGCCATCTTAATGGGTGTGAGGTGATTTTGATTTTTCATTGTGATTTTGATTTTCATTCTCTTATCAGTGATATTGAGTACTTTTTCATGTATCTATCGATCATTTATATTCTCCTTTGGAATAAATGTGCTCCTTTGCCCATTTTTAAATTGAGTTGTTTGGTTTTTGCTGTTGAGTTGTATGAGTTCCCTATTTTTTTGGATAGTAACTCTTATAGTATGTTTATAAATACTTCCTCACAATCATAGGTTGTCTTAATTTTGTTAATTATTTCCTTTGTTATGCAGGAGTTTTCTTGTTTGAAGTTTATTTTTGCTTTTGTTGCTTGAGTTTTGGGTCATATCCTAAAGATCATTGCCAAGGCCAATGTCACACAGTTTATTCCATATTTCCTTCTAGAAGTCTTATAGTTCATGATTAACTCTATCCATTTTGAGCTGATTTTGTTTATGGTATAAATTAAGAGCGTGTTTTTATTCTTTTACATGTGGACGTGTAGTTTTTCCAACAAGTGGATGTCACTTGTTGATACCCAAAGTGAGAGAGGAAATATTTACAAATATTTAAATATACCTTTTCTGTTTCTTTTAATATCTTACCATTTTTTATAGCTTAGGCCTTTACCTCCTTTATTACATTTGTTCCAATGTATTCTTTTCAAAGAGATTGTCAATAGTATTACATTCTTGATTTCCTCTCTTCTACTTTATTTTTATCTTCTATTTATTTTCAACTGGTTTTATATATAATGATTTTGTATGTGGTACTTTAATGTACTGATTTATTTTTACTAATTATTTTCAGTGGATCACATTGCCTTGAGCAAATTTAGTCAACCAACTTTTGAGAAACCTTCCTTGACTTACTCCTCTCCCTTTTCTTTCCTTGACCTCCTAAAAGGTCTGGGCTAATTGTTTATCACAAGTACTCGAGGAGCCTTCCTCCATCCTGCAACTTATTCTGTTATGTCATTATTATACCATATTAGTTTTGTCTATTTAATTTCATTATCATTCTTTTTTAGAGATGGTGTAGTTTATTTGCATATTTCCTAGCTTGCTATATGGATATAGTATGCTTCCCACAAATGTTTGTTGAATAAGTAAGTGAATGAATCACTGTTAGAGACTTCATTTTTATTATCCCTAGAACTTTGTTTTTTCTCTTACATTAGCAAGTTTTCATTTCTCAGAGAATTTAAAATAAGAATATATTATATATAACTGTGTAATATAAAATGCTAAAATATTTTGAGAGATGCTTTTTAAAATTTTTTATAATAGTTTATTTTTACATATTTTTGTGCTTTTTTCCATCTCAGTTGCAATCCCCTTGGGTTTCCCATCACCAAATTACCATGTGCCAATCACCATAGTCCAAAGCATTTCCCTCCTCCCACTGTTTTTGATCCAATTCCCCACTCCACCCCCACAAAATGTCTCTGGCATATAGCTGTTCATCATTATTATTTGAGAGATGCTTTTAATCATGCCTGTAATTTAAATTCTTAAGTTTAAATGTTATAAAGGCCTTATGAAAATGAAATATGCTTTTTTCAATTTTTCAAAATAAAATATTTATCTTTTTTTTACTCTTCAAATAAGATGAAAGTATCGTTCTTTTCACTTTGCAGGAACTGGTTCCTACAAGTGATAGCAATGTGGTTGTATCCCTTACACGCCTTTTTGAAGTACTACTTTGTAATGTTGTAGAAAATGATCCTACCAGCAAGCATATTCGTGTTTGGATTATGGTTAGTTTAATAATTGATGTGTATTTTTGGTGAGAACTAAGTGAGTAGCTAAAGATTCATACCTATATACATATGCATACTGATTTATCTCTTTTCTTACAATATGTCTTAGAAAGCTTTCCTTATCAGTATCACTTACTTTTTTAACAATGGCATGTATTACAGTGTATGAAGTATAAACCAATTAAGCAGACGCCTATTGAAGACCATTTGGGTTGCTTTTCACTGTCATAAACAGTGTTTGCAGTGAAAATATTGCCCATATATCATTTTAACAGATCACTTGGTATGAGCATTTAACATTTCAGTAGATATTGTTAGAGAAATAAGTATGTGATTTAACTGTGCTCCGTCCCATCCTATTTGTAGATCTGATCTTTTCCAAGTGGGTTAGTCAGGCCTTCATATGTTAAATTTTAGTTAATCTGTAAAAATTTTGTTTAAATATTTTTTTCTTTTATTTATATATTTATCTTTGCCAACAGGCTTGCTTTGTATTTTCTCTAATTTGGTCCATTGGAGGAAGTTGTGATTCAGATGGTCGTATTGTTTTCGATAATTTCGTACGGTTTGTGATACTGGGAAAAAGTGAAAAGTACCCAGTGCCTGACTCTGTGGGTAAATGGGAATGCCACTTTGATGAAAAAGGTCTCGTCTATGACTATATGTATGAGGTATGATGTATAATGCTTTCTATGATTAGCTGTAAGACACAGTCTTGGATCAATAGGCATGCTGGAGTTATTTTGACTTCTGTGGTTATTAGTTATTTATTCTCCTATAACAGTAGGTAGAAAAGAAGAATTTACTTAAGGATATTTACCAATTTCAGATTTAAGTTAAATCTATTTACCCACTTTAAAAAAGAATTCAGGAAAGATGGCAGCAGAGTAAAGATGCTGGGATCTCCTTCTCATCCTCACAGCTAGATTATAGGAGAAGAATGCCAAAATTACATCTGAAGTAAACATGTACTAGGAATAACATCTAAAGGAGGGGGACTCCCTACACAAGCAGTGGAAAAGACTAAATAAATAGGCAACTATGCAGACAGGGTGATCCCTGGTAACTTGAAAGCCTGACAAGCAGAGTACGGAATTGACCAGGCTCCTCCATGGCAGTCCTTCACAGACTTCGGTGAGCCCCACAACAAGACCCAGAGGCAGACCTTGGCAGACACCAGTACAGCCTTGGTACTCTCCCTGAACAGGTATAAGGGAAAGCTACCTACAGCAGATGACCTGCTAACATCAGTGCAGTCTTAGTTAAGTTCCTGAATGGGTACAAGGATAGAAGTACTCCTGCCCCACTGCAGTAGCCCCCTGAACATCAATGTGACCTCAGTATACTCGCTAAAGACACCTGAAGATGGAGCCTCCCCAGAAGATGCCCCACTAATATCACTGTGGCCTCAGTGAACTCTGGGAAAGGGAATTCAGGGTGGACCCACCACATGCGACCTTTCATAGATATATGTTCATGTTCGATGGGTTCCATGAAGTAGATAGTGGGCAGACTTGTCATAGCAGACCCTCTGCAGACAGGACCACCCACATTCACTGAAAGGCCTAACTAAAGATTAGTTTTCCCTAATCTACAACATGATCTGCTAGAAAAGTAGTTTTGTGATCTTAATATTTGGGAATCAAATAATTGGTAGATGAAAAAACAGCAAACAGCAACTGAGTCCTCAGGAGAATATTGTACTACACAGAAGAAAAATCTCTGCAACCCAATCTCAACAACATGGAAGATCTAATGTAATTGCAACACTAAAAGTGTCCAAATACTGATGAATGGATCAGAACAATGTAACTATATAAATGGGAATACTATTCAGCTATCAGAGATAAACTCTTACTATTGCAGCAACACCGATGGAGCTGGAGGGGATTATGCTAAATAAATCAGGAGGAGAAATATTTAATGAGATAGATAGAGACACCAAACAATAGGTCAAATAAAGCCACACTATCAATAAACCCTAGAAAACATATTATAGTACTAAGGCTTCCAGAGGGGGAATGAGATGAGAACAAAATGGGAGGAAGCACAGTAGACTGTGGTGGACTATGGGTGTTGTTGTGGCAGGTGCAGAGTGGTGATAACTCCTGAAAGGGAAAGAGCCTATACTTTTAAAACACAAACAACATTGTAAACCAATGTTACTTGAATTTAAAGAAAACAAAACTAAAAAAGAATTCACAAAAGTATTCTTTTAAATAGCAGGCATTTTTTTTTTAAAGATTTATTTATTTCTGCATACAGAACTGGGGTACAGGCCAGAGGTGCAGGGGTGGCGAGAGGCTTCACCAGAGACAGAGTAGGGAGCAGAACAGGCAGATCAATGAAGTACACTGCTGAGGGGAGCAGCAGGCGGGTCAGGAGAGGTCTGCCTCGCGATCTCCTCCGGGGCAGGCGGGAATCCAACTCATGCGGAAGTGCCTTTTAGCTTCTCAGTGATGTGCTCTAACCCGCTGCGCCACCGGGGAGGGCTCGGCATTTTTATATAATTATTTGATTTAAGCTAATTTACTTCTACCTCATAGAGGCTAGTTACCATTTTTCATTTTCTAGAGATAGATTTATAAATAAAAAAGCAAACCTAGAAAGGCAAGTGGCTAGCAGAATTAGGACTTCAACCCAGCTCTCCTGACTTTCCCTAAAGCCATGTTAGCAGAATTTTAAGAAAATAACCAAAAGAGAATGGCATCCTTATTAGCCACAATGGGAAAACATTAAAGTTAGCTCTAAAATGAAATATCAGGAGATGCTAGCACAAGCATATTCTTTAAGAATTGGAGATAAATACTAAAGTAGCTGAAAGAGAGGTAAAGTTAGTTGCTACCAGAAAGGAGAAATGAGAATGATAAACTGCTTTTTTTCTTAATCTCTAAAATATGCACATATAACTTTGATAAAATAAAAGCTAAAATTTAAAAATATAAAATAATATATAATTATATAATAATATATAATATAAAAACTTGATTATGAATTGCCAAAGAAACATTTACCCACTTTCATCTGGGCACATACCATATACAGACACAATTTTTAAGAAAATAGTATTTGGAGCAGGGCTCAATAGACCTACTTTGCCAGGTATTATCCCTTTAGTAGCTTGGAGACAGACCTTTGGGTCTCCAGGGAGGGGCAAGAGAATCCAAGGAAGATAAGAGTGGGAAGAAGAGAAAGCAGGGAGGCACTTAGGGGTATTAAATAGCAGCTATTTAGCCAGTGGTTCAGAAGACTTTCAATATTCAACTATCAGTTAGATATGTCATATGTCATGGCTGTATACAGCCTGGATCAAAATACCAATGGGAATAATTTTAGAGGAAAAAGTATAGTGAATTTATTTCTTATATTATTTTCTCATTGTTTTAAATTATGAAAACATGAAACCAAAGTCTAACAAATTATAACTTGAGCTAGATCAGGGCGGCTCCCAAGTAGATGCAGCACTTGATCTATGTAATCAGACACTAGGAATTTTGGAAAGATTAGTGTTAAGAATGCATAGAGGCAAAAATATCTGAAATTCTAAACAGATTGAATTTGTGCTAAATAAGTTTTGTTAAGATCTTTTTGTTATTAAAGAAAAGGAAATTAATTTAAAGAAAAATATATATATTTCTTTAATTAGTTATAGATTCATGGATGTTTATTAATCACTTTCATGACAAAAATGTTATATACATTATTTAACCTAATATTTTATCAGAAAAGGGGAAAAAGAAAGTTTTTAAAATACAATAACAGTATGCTTTAAAGAGTCCTTCACTTTAGCAAGTACATGACTATAATATTATGAAATTTCTATTTTCTTGTAGTTGAAAAACCGAGGTCGCTGGGTCCACTGGAATGAACTAATTAAAAGTACTAATTTAGGAGATAAAAGTCTCAAGATTCAAGATATCATAGTCCCAACAATGGACACAATTAGATATACATTTCTAATGGATTTGAGTATTACCTATGCAAAGTAAGAAATGCTGTTATAAACATTCCTTCAGTGTATAGCAGTGCCTTTCTAATAGGATCACAGGATTTTTGAAATAGACTTTGAGGTCCTCCAATTTCAGATAACTCAGAGCCTGGGGACTAATTGACATGTCCAAATACAGGTTTTTTCTTATTCTAAAACCTTTGACATCACCTTGTTGCCTCATAAACCACCTTATGATTTGATTCCAAAATGATATTAACACATGTAAATAACTGTTAGCTTTAGCATTCACTGTCATTTAGTTTGTCACAAAACTTCATGTTTTTGAGATAATTCTGAACATCCAAACACCTTACTACCCATCTCATCATTCTATTCCATACTTCACTGTTGCCTGTTATCTCTACCTAAGAGTACATATACGTCACTTTTCCAAGGAGACAAACTTTGACTTTGTTTTTTTAAAAGTTAAAGTTATTATTTCTTTTATGGGTGTTTTCCATATAGCAATATTATATCTTTATATAATTGCTACTATTAAAGTCTTCATGACAGTAAGCAAAAATGGATGGCAATCATTACTTTTACCAGTACTTCATGGAGTAACAATGGTAGATTAAAATAATGAGGTTTTAGATGAAGATGATTTGATTATTATTTAACTTTTCAATTAACTCCAATTTCTTTCAGCAGAAATTTATCCTCATTTTTACCTTTTATGAATGATATGTTCATTATTTCCATAAAGGCCACTGCTTTTTGTGGGTCCAACGGGTACAGGAAAGTCAGTATATGTGAAGGACAAACTAATGAATCATTTGGAAAAGGACCAGTACTTTCCTTTTTATGTTAATTTCTCTGCTCGGACCAGTGCTAACCAGGTTCAGGTTAGTATAAACAGAAACATGGTTCTATAATAATTTTTCCCTAATGTAATTAGGGCCTATAATTGTATGTTAAATCAACAATGCAATCTTTAATGAATTTAAATAGAACTCTGAAAGTATTATTTTGCACAATATATTTTAAAGTCAAGGCTTAAGGACTAAAGTTAAAAGAGAACATTTTTGTATTAATACTGGATTAATGAGCTTTGTCACATTTTAAGTCTGAGAAAAGCATCCTTTTTTAACTGGAGACGGGAACAAGGAAGAAAGGAGTAGTGATAAAGAGAGGGAGTGAGAAGGAAGATAAAGAGAGAGAGGGATTAAAGGGAGGGGGCAATTTTGATTGTTCTGTCTAGATTCTCCCAGATGGACTTTAGGAATATTTGCTGTGCTTATTGAAGTACTATCAGTGAAAGATCCTTTAAAACATGGCCTTTTGTTTGACCTTTTGTGACAAGAATCATGTAGCTTGCATTCCACTCTTTACTTCCAAATGTTGCCTAGATGAAAATACTGCATGAGACCTTTTTGAATCACCATTTTAATCATTCATTCCTAAATTTTTGTCTGTCCATTCTCTCCTGACCTGTGGAGCTCATTCTGTTGCTTTAGGCTTTAACTTCAAAATCCTTCACATTTAGATTAGTATTTATAGATACAAAGTAAGTTAAAATTAGCAGCTACATATGGGGTATCCAATGAAGAAAATTGAGTGTGCATCTGTATATACAGTATAAATATATATATGTATATATGTAACAATATATAGCAAATAGTAGGATTTCAGTAGTGTTCTTTGAATGATGTGTATGTGAAGTATAGTGTCACCTTTAATATGAATAAATATAAACACATATGTATATAGTACTGTTGGGTATTTACTTTGTTAAACTCCTTTTTCCCCTGGTATAAGTATGACTTTAAATAGTCTACTCTTTCTTCTTTATATTTTAGAACATTATTATGGCTCGATTGGATAAAAGACGCAAAGGAGTCTTTGGACCACCTATGGGGAAAAAGTGCATAATTTTTATAGATGACATGAATATGCCTGCATTAGAGAAATATGGAGCTCAACCTCCTCTTGAATTATTACGACAATTTTTTGACTGTGGGCATTGGTAACTATTTAATTGATGCCTTAATTCATCATGCTAAAGTCTCATTTCCCATTTTAGTTTCTCACAGCAAAATAATACATTTCTCCAAATTTTTTATGAAAGAAAATCGTTGCTCGGAATTCCCTATACAAAATTTTTTAATTTTTCTATACATTTTGAAGCTATTCATTCCTCTGAATGTGTGAGTTAGCTAACTGATTAATAATTCAGTATTAGAAGTATATTTGTTCAATAATGTAGTGTATTTTTCCTTTTAACTATTTTTAATTATTGAGAATAATTATAAATCTCTCAAAGTACCATTTCTTTATGGTCTAGAATTTATGGGTTTCCAGCCTAAGACATCATAACCTGCCCTCTACGTTCCTATCATTTTAAATGCTCCACATTTTCTGTGATTCTCAATTTCTATATGACATTGTATCTTTAGTTACAATTAATAATTCTTCATTTCCTTCTCTAAAATATACTTTTCTAATCCCCAATATGCCATGATTTTTATTATAAATCCAGAGTAGACTAATTTTGTGGTTAAGTGATATTTTGTTAGATTTTTTTAATACTGCAGGTCCTTGGAATTTGTTCTATGAGAGAATTGCTGATAATAGTGCTATTCCTTTTTCCTCCAGGGATTTTTATATAAATATATTTTTATTTATTTTTAAATACTTACGTTGTACTTAATAGTTTACAATTTATTTGCACTTAGATATCTATCTTGAATGTCTATACTTATTTGTCTCTCATTCATTTTATTAAATTTTGAAACTAGTTAGCTTTAATACAATTTAATTCCATAATTTGCTTAGCTAATCTCCTGCTGATAGCTATTAGGGTTGTTACCAAAAGCTAAATTTTGTTTTTATACTTTCTTGGTGCTCTAAGATTAAGGATTGGCTATATGGAGTTTTCCAAGTACCTGTTTTGCAGGATTTAGTGATCTATTGGAGTCATTTAGATACCTCTTTCAAATTAAAACTTCTTTGGAGTTGTGTTATTCCCTAATACGTAACTTTTTATATAACAAAAACTTATGTAGATATCCTTATAGGTTCTGAAGGTAAGATTTGAGCTAGGAAGAATAAAGTCAGGACTTTTCTTAAGAAGGATCACTGTATAATATTTTTCAAACTGGAACATTTCTGAGAGTAAAAGGGGAGTATTACTAGTAATTTTTCCAGGACAACAAGCACTAACTGACAGGCAAAATGGAGTCTCCCAGAGATTGATCTTACGTCCATATTTTTAGATTTGGAGTTAGAAGAAGAAAATCAGAAAGTCAAATTGGAAAGAATAGGAGGAAATAAAGTGAGGGTAAGAGGAAAGGAGATATTAGATAGCCAGAATCTGCAGAACAAAAAATCAGTGCCTCCTCATGGAGAAACAGGACTGTTTTAAAAAGAATTCTTTCCTTTAGTTCTCACCCCTGGTTTTCTCTCTCCTGTCCCCCTCATTTTGCCTCACTCCACAGTCAGGTTTCAAGAGTTAGATTTTTAGTTTGACTTTATCTTTTTTTTTTTTTTAATACTCCACATATAAATATAACCATCTGGCATTTTTCTTTCTGGCTGATTTCACAAAGAAGGAACAGCATGAGGGTCTGTGTTTGGTGGGTGCACTATGGCAGCAATGCCTAAAGGGGATCACACACTTCAATTCTGGAAACCATGATGTAAGCCAGTATTAACTTAATAAAACATACTACTAAAAGTCTCCCAAAAAATTCTCTCCCACTCCAAGCATTATCTAGAAGTCATTCTTTTTAGAGAAGCTATAAATCAGATCACAGTTTTAGGAAAGTCTACATTTCATTCCAGCTTATTGCTTTGGATTTTTCGTATGTTTTGAAGGTATGACCTTAAGGACACAAGTAAAATCACGTTGGTTGACATAGAACTGATTGCAGCCATGGGTCCTCCGGGTGGTGGAAGAAATCCAGTCAATCCCCGTTTTCTTCGACATTTTAACATTTGCACCATTAATACCTTCAGTGATGAAACCATGGTCCGAATCTTCTCATCAATTGTAGCATTCTACCTTAGAACTCGTGACTTTCCTCCGGAGTACTTTGTAATTGGAAACCACATTGTTAGTGGGACTATGGAGGTAAGCAAATTTAATGTTACACAAACTGTACTAAGTTTTTTAATATATATTTTCCTCATTTTGTCCTTTATTATAATTATTATTATTATTTTACACATTTCTCCCCTTAACCACCTACTTAAGTCTTCAGTGTCAATAAAGCTGTTAAGGAAGTTTGAGAACAGGGAGCTCATAAACTCTGACATTATGGAATCTCATTTGGGTTGAGCCATGGCTGCTGTTTCCTAACTATGTGATCTTGAGCAAGTCATTTGAACTTTCAGAAATGCAATTTTTTAATCACAGAAAAGGAAATACCTATTTCACAAGATTGCTTTATGGGAACAACTACTGCATCCTAAGTGTTTTTTTAACTATTAGATTTTCTCTTCCCTCCCATTTTTCATGTCTGTCTGAAGAAAAAGAGGAAATTTAAGCAGTTTGTTAATGCATTTAAAAAAATAAAACAAAAAACCAGACCACATAACTTAGAAGTATCAGTGAAGAACTTATAGTAAGAAAACACCAGGGTTGGAATAAGAAATATGTATGGCCAAAAGAAGTTTTTCATTTAGTTAGGATATGTTGTTTTCCTCTGCTCAGAGACCAGAGCCAGTCTCACCATTAATAATAAAAATAAAGAATGTTTTTCAGGTAAGTTAGTGGTGATATCATTAAACTAAGCTTTTAATAGTTTTCATAAATTTGGTTTAGTTTTGGGATCACTACAACCAAAAGTAAAATGCTCCCTAAAATCTTTTTTTCATTTTTCTAAGAGCACGATATTTTTCTAAAGTACTCCCCTTTGTTCCAATGGAAAATGTGTGCTGATAAAATAGAGGAAAAGTGAGCAAAGTGTAGTGCCTTGTCATTTATGTATTTAATACAGAAAGTTACTTTTACTCATAAATTATGATATTTATTTCAGTCATCTCTTGGAAAGAGAGGTATGTCATCAGACAGCATGGGTTACAGATAAGATAATTTTTTTTTTGTCTTTGATGCATACAATGTATGGAGGGGAGAAGGAGAAGTGAATCATAAAACACATAAATAAAAAAATAATTTCCTTTGTTTCCCCCGGGCCTATATTATAAAAGGTTTAATTTACTTAAAGAGAATACTAAATTGTATTGAGTAAATTAACTATAAAATAAAATATACTTTATTTCCATTTTATATCTAGTTAAAATAGAAGAGGAAAGAAAAATACTAAGAGAAGGGAAGGAAGGACACATCTTGATTTATTTTGAAGTCCATACTAGTCTAAAGGAGATTTTTTCACCCTCTTCTTCATTCATAATGCTTCAGAATGAGTTACCTGATTTTATTTTCTACTGAAGTTTTTAGTTGCTTAACCCCAAGATATCTGTCTTTAAGTCCAACTATAATGTTGCTTTTCAGGCTCTTGTGGAATCAAGACTGTAGAAGTTCCCTCAGCTTCATACTGCCTGACTTTGATTTGCTATGTCAAATTAAGACTTTGTGTGCCATGCTAGTCTTAGTACTGTATAACTTTCCAAATCTATAAAATCTGATAGGATGAATAAAATATTTTAAACAATTTGTTGCATGACTATATGTATTACACACATCTTATTTTTTATCCTTTTTCATATTCAGATATACAAAAAATCGATGGCAAATCTTTTACCCACTCCCACAAAATCACATTACACTTTCAACTTGCGGGATTTTGCACGTGTTATCCGGGGCTGTTTACTTATTGAAAGAGATGCGGTAGAGAACAAGAACATTATGATCCGTCTGTTCGTGCATGAGGTTTTCCGAGTGTTTTATGATCGTCTCATTAATGATAGTGATCGAAACTGGCTCTTCAATTTAACCAAAACTGTTATAAAAGACCATTTTAAAGAATCATTTGATAGCATCTTTTCACATTTGAGGAAAGAGAATGCACCAGTGAGTATATTTAGTGATTAAAAGTGTATTAAGGTGATGACACACAGGTGATTTGGTGATGGGAAGCCCAAGGGGGATTACAACTGAGATGGAAAAATGGACAAAATGATGTAAAAAAAATTAGAAAAAAAGTATATTAAGTTAAAACAATATAATAGCTGCTATTAACTTTTTTAAAGAAATACTGTAGCTTCTTATTGAGTATGTTCTTCATTTCCCTCAGAAATAGGCATTTATTTTGAGAATACTTGTTTTTAGAGTATTAAATATGTAGCACAGAACTTACATTAAGCATATAACCTTATATGGTAGGAATTAAATGATGTAATAGAGGTAAAATGCTAAACATGGTGGTCATCTCTTAGAAACTACTCAATAAATGAAAATATCTCAGATGATTTCTCCAGTCTAGGGATGGGGTAGGGTGAATAGCATATGTTTTTAAAAACCCTCTCTTCTTTTTATTTTCTAAAGATATCATTTCAGGTATTTTACAAGTATATTATTTACTACTTAATGTTTAAAACAGCTATCTGTTTAATCATCTGATTTTCATAGACAAAAATTTTAAGCATTTTCCTAATTTAGAAACATTTTCAAATTTTGTGGATTTTTTGTATTCTGTTCTTTAGGTAACTGAAGAAGACTTAAGAAATCTCATGTTTGGTGACTACATGAATCCTGACCTTGAAGGAGATGACAGGGTTTATATTGAAATTCCAAGTATTCGTCAGTTTAATGACATTGTGGACCAATGCTTAGATGAGTATAATCAGACTCACAAAACAAGAATGAACCTTGTCATTTTTAGGTATTGACATTTTACATTGATGCTTGAAATTGCTATTGTAAAATTGTAATGGGTAAAGTAAAATTTAATGCACAAAATAAATTTTTTTTGGCCCGGGGGCAAAGGGAGGCATCCCTGTGATCTGTCAAAGTTGCATCTAAAGAATTGGATGGGTTTTAGGAAAATTGAGAGGATAAGTGGGAACCTAAAGTGAGAATCTCCAAAGCACTGAAAAAAAGTCACTTTTTTTCTTCTTAAATTTTTTTATTATTTTTTTCATATCATCTTGAACATTTTATTGTGATTAAACCTAATTTAAATATATATATATAATTTATTTTTACATCATTTTGTGCCTTTGTCCAAAATAAATTTTAAAGAACAAAAAGGCACAAAATAAATTTTAAAGCACAAAAAGGCATAAAGAAAAATATAAATAGCATCTTAACACTGCCCAGATTAAGCCATAAAATGTTAGCAGTTTGTAAACATGGAGTTTCCCTACAACCCAGCAATCCCACTCATAGGTATCTACCCAAAAGACACAAAAACACTAATTCAAAAAGATACCTGCACCCCCATGTTTATTGCTGCTTTATTTACAATTGGGAAAACATGGAAGCAGCCCAAATGCCCAAAAATAGATGACTGGATTAAAAAGATGTGGTACATATATACAATGGAATATTACTCAGTAGCCAAAAAAGAGAAACACGTCTTTTGCAGCAACTTGGATGGAAAAGATCATGCTTAGTGAGATAAGCCAGAAAGAGAAAGAAAAATACCGAATGGTTTCACTCATAGCAGGAGTATAATGGACCAGGAGAGAAAATAACAAGAATAATGAAAAACCATATACCAAAGACATTTTGTGGGGGTGGAGTGAGGAATGGGATCAAAAACGGGGGGGTGGGGAGGGAAGTGTATGGGATTATGGTGATGGCACACGGGTGACTTGGTGATGGGAAACCCATGGGGATTACAATTGAGATGGAAAAAAAATGTACAAAATGATGTAAAAATAAACTGTTATAATAAAAAAAATGTTAGCAGTTTGTTAAAAGATCTTTGTGACGCAAGTATTCCCTCACATCTCTCCATCATGTCTTTTTAAGAGTAAAAAGAAACTCATGTTTCTTTGGATTTTTACTACACGTTACTAAACATATATGCACAATCTTATTTTGCATGTTACAACTGTTTATAATGGTATACTGTAAGCATTCTTCAAGCTGCTTTATTCCATGTTTGTGTATTTTACAAAAAATGAATTACTACTTTATTATATTTCATTGTATAATTTTAGCACATTTTAGTCATTCTGAGATTGACAAGGTGGCTTCTAGTTTTTGCAGTTACATAAAATGCTTTAAAAATTCATGTGTCCTTAGGAACATCTATAAGAATTTCTCTAGGCTGTATTCCTATAAATGGAATTATTGTGTCACCACATATAAGCATCTTCTACCTGACTAAGTTGCCAGAGTATCTTCAAAAGTGATTACTGTCTTGAAGAGTTTCTACAGTTCCTCATACTTTTGCTAATACTCAGAATTGCTAGACTTTCTAACTTAGCGGAATGGTATCTTATTGTGGTTCTAATTTTAATTTTCCTAATTACTGCTGAGGAAGTATTTATCCTGAAGTTGCTATCTTGTAAACAATTGGTTTTCTGTTTTTCATGTAGAAATCCTACTATTAAGAGATTGAAAATGTTTAATAAAGTAATGATATACTCAGTATAAGCAATTACAGTTTAATATTACTTCAATAATTTGTGTATTAGATTTTCTGAATTTGTGCTTTGAATTAGTTTTCCTTGGCGTCAAATTATCCATTTGTAATTGCTTTAAAAAAATCACACTAATTGATGATTATCTCTTTAAGATTGCAATATTAAGGTATAAGATAGCAAAGTCCATCATTCCAGGAAAGTAAAAGTAATTGTTACAAGTAAGTTACTTTTGCATTTTCTAGTGTAATAATACTGATATTTTACAATAGGTATGTTTTGGAACATTTGTCACGAATATGTCGAATTCTAAAGCAGTCTGGGGGAAATGCTTTGCTTGTTGGACTTGGAGGAAGTGGCCGTCAATCTTTAACTCGTCTAGCTACATCCATGGCAAAACTGCACATTTTCCAACCAGAAATTTCTAAAAGCTATGGTATGAATGAATGGAGAGAGGATTTGAAGGTAAAATAATGAAGAAATTCAGTGTCTTACATAATAACAGTACATTCTTTCACTTGTGAAGAGAGTCTGCCTGTGTAACTATGTGCTAAATACATTGGGGATGATGATACTAGTGCTGTCCATAGAACTGTTACTGTGCATGCTGAACCCTGTTCTAAGTGTTTTACATCCATGATCCCATTTTACAGATACAACAACTTAATATAGCATGTATTGCTGTTTCTGTATCTTATTGATGAGGAAACTGAAATTGAGGAAAGGTATGCACCACAGAGAAAGATTTATAACATGTTTTATCCATTACACTATTGGCTATTACTGCACATTCTATCTTTATTCTAGTTCTGGAAGGCCTTATTTCATATAAATATTTTCCATCAGATTGTTAATTGGGAACCTTAATAATGACGATGTTATCAATGTTGTTCAGTCTTTTCTTTTTAATTTTTAAAAAGATTTATTTATTTATGCATACAAGAACTGGGGTACAGGCTAGAGGTGTGGGGGGTGAGAGGATTCACTTGAGACAGAATGGGGAGCGTAATAGGCAGATTGCCTGAAATACACTGCTGAGGGGAGCAGTGGGCAGGTCAGAAGAAGTCTCCTATGCTATGTGGGTCATCTCCCTGGCCAGCTGGGAATTGAACTCATGCTGCAGTGTCTGCAGATCCCTTCATAGTCCTGTGCTAACCCACTGTGCCACCAGGGAGGGTCCCCAATCTTATCTTCTTTGGAGCTGTTCCCCCACTTAGCTTTCTTCTATAGTAGACTGATTCTATGAGACAATGGAGTTGGCCTTATTAGTTCTGGATTACTGAGCTTGATATACTCCATCTCCCAAATAAGATGTTTTAAACATGTGCCTCCCTCTGAATTAATGACCATGTCTAGGGACTTGGGAAACTCTGACCAAGTCTCAGTTTGGGTTTCTCACTCAGAGAATGGGAGAAATGGAGGGTCTGATGATAGCCTCACCAGGAGTGGGGCTTTCTAAAATTGAGGTGTTGTTATAAAAAAAATAGGTGAAAGGCAGAGAGCAAAAACAACTGTCCATCCTATTCTGCTTATAAGCATTTTTTAATTTTAAGGGTCTATTAAGAAATGTTGGCATGAAGGGCCAGAAGACTGTCTTTCTAATTACGGACACTCAGATTAAAGAGGAAACTTTTCTAGAGGATATTGACAGTGTGCTCAATACTGGAGAAATACCTAACATTTTTGCAGCAGATGAAAAGCAAGAAGTGATGGAGGTAAATGCTTAATGCTTTTTAGGGAGTGCGGCTCCCAGCACAGAAATTTCTTATTTTGAAATTTTTCTCTAATCTTCAGTATAAATATAGTTTGTGCAGAGGATTTGGATAATTTAAAACTTAAAAGTATATTACGTAAATACATTTTTTTTTGAATTTTGAATTGCTTATATTTGTGAACAATATTAAAATTCATTTTTTATAATGATAAAAGTTAGTTTCATATGCTTGATTTTATTTAGCATGTTTTAGGAGTGATTGGAAATTTTAGGTTTACAGTGATATGAGGAAACTTAGCTTTAAAATATTATCTGATTAACTTTTATGGTTTAGTGCTGGTTAGTAAAATTTTAAAAGCCTTAAAATGGTTTTCACATAGCTGAGAGTCAAACTTAGTGAATTAAGTGATAAACAATTGTGAAGTACACTGCCCTTTGATCCCAGTTTCTAAGACCTTCCTACCTACATAAGATCTTTGTTAGTAACTTCCTTTTCTCATTACCATAACTGCTTTTACCCCCACCTTTTTCACTCATACCTACATCTTTCATTTCAGCCTCTGGTGATAACACCTGCAGTAAAATGGATTTACCCTGTTACTTCAAGCACCACCTTACTTTTCTGTTCTATAAAATGTAACTGTTATGTACACATAATAGTTCTTACATAGGATTGATGTGAGGTCTGAAATTAAATTAAGTACTTATGGACTGCGAGGAACTCCATAAGACCTCAGAAAATGATGCATTATGAGTTTATGACCTGGAGTGGAGAAGGAGATACAGGGAAAAAGGGATCTTAAATTCTCTGGATTTTTTCTGGGTGATATCTTGGATGTGTCGTGTGTATTTAACTTTACTGCACAGAATCCTGTGCATTTAACTTTGAAGACTGCATCTTGGATTTTATTTAATCCCTCTGACACATAACATAAATATACCTCATTTTTAACCATTGCATAAATTTACAATATGTGGATATTTCATGTTTTTAACCTGTCCCTTACTGGTAGATGCTTTAGTTGTTTAGATTTTTCCTTTAAAAAAAAAGTTATAATCTTTATACACATATAGATGAACTGTTTATAAGTATCTTTATAAGTTAAATTCTTATCAGATATTTCTCTTAAATTATACAATTATAAAATTCTAAATACAAACTATATTGAAGCCATTCTATTGTTATAAAAACAAAGTATAAGACATTTACAAGGGGAGTAATAAAAAATTTTAATAATCTATGATCAGCTTGTTTATTTTATGAGTTGTTTAATTTTCTAATATTCCCTAGGGTGTTCGTCCTGTAGCTCAGGCTGGCAATAAGCATGAAGAACTTAGCCCCTTAGCCTTGTTTGCATTCTTTGTGAGTCGTTGCAAAGATAATCTTCATGTTGTAGTGGCCTTTAGCCCCATTGGAGATGCCTTTCGAAATCGCTTGAGACAGTTCCCATCCCTCATCAATTGCTGTACAATTGACTGGTTTCAGGTTTGTAATTTTTATAAATCTTTGGGGATTTTACTGAAATCTTACTTTAGAACCATTAATATACATTCAGCAAATGTTTCTTTCTTTTTGTATTTTAAAGATTTTATTTTCACTTATATACACAAGAACTGGAATATAGGCCAGAATTGCAGGGGGGTGAGAGGTTTCACCAAAGTAGGGTGGGGAGCAGTGCAGGCAGATGTACTGAAATACTCTGTTGAGAGGAGCAGCGGGCAAGACAGGAGAGGTCTACTGTGCATTAGCGGATTAGTTAGTTCCGAGGTGGGGGATCAAACTCATGCTGCAGTTGCTGCTGATAGCTTGATAGCACTGACTTTAACCCCTGCACCAGGAAAACCCCCAAAACAGCAAATGTTTCTTGATCATAGTAACAGATATAGTACTTGATACCAGGGACTTCTAAGACTACATGATCCCACTCTGTCTAGACTGAAGGACAGAAAAGGCAATCAATCTATGAACAATCACAATGACATAAAATGCCATAATTTTGGTGTCCAAATGGTTTACTTGTGGAGATAGTAAATCTCTGAAATATGATGATTACATACTGGAGTATATTAAAAATCAAAAGAATCCATTCTTTAGCAATATACATAAATTCATACTTGTACACACATAGCATATCTGTATGTAAAAATACATAGAGATTTATCACAAGGAATTGGCCCACATGCCTGTGGAAGCTAACAAGTTCCAAGACCTGTAGTTGGCAAGCTGAAAGCCAACTACAAGAGAGCAGATGGTTCATTTCTAGCTTAAAGATCATAGGCTAACGACCCAATTGGAGCCAGTATTCAGTTTAGGGGAGAATTGGTAACCTAGCTTGAATGAATTTATTTGGACAGAAGGAATTCCCCCTTATTCAAGGGGAGGTCAGTTTTTTAAAAATGTTTTATTCTAGATAAGTCTTCAACTGATTGTACAAGCTCTACTCACATTAAGGAGGGCAATCTGCTTCACTTAGTCTGTTGCTTTTTAAATTTTGCTTTTTAAATGTTAAAATCACTTAAAAACATACCTCAGGAAACAGAATAATGTTTGAATAAATATATGGGGACCCTTGACCCATAGTCAAGTTGACACAAAAATTAACTAAGCCAAAGGGATAGGATGTACAAAGAACAGCATGGAGAGAACATGGTTCTTTTGGGTAATAGCAAGTAATTTGGTATAACTGACGGGCAAGGAGTATAACAGGAATCAATTTGGAGCTTTGAGTGGGTTACAGATTACAAAGAAATTTTTAGGATGTTCCTAGAAGTTTGATTTTACCAAGATCTTGTATTAGTATATTTTAAGCACATTTATATTTTAGGACAAAAGAAAATCAAATACTTGGTGACTGTGTGATAGACGATTTGGAGAGGAGCAAAACGAGAAAGGAAGACCAGTCAGGCCAGCAATAAATGATAAATGCCACTGCATCTCTTAACATAAAGGCAAAATTGCCACTGTCTGTCTGTGAAAATCCATTCACTATTTAGGTTCTTGAGAACAGTAACTCAGGGTGCTTTCTATTTGTTTAATGCCCCATGCTGGACTGACCCTGGCCAGTTTTTTAGAAAATACATTTCTGATACTAATTTGCTTTGTTTTCTTTTGTTTGTTTATCATGCTTAATAATAAGTACAATTAGTGATATTTGGTTGAGATAAGTGCGTACATCAAAACTTTATCATATTTGATAAGTAGGCAAAAGAGAATATAGCTGATTGCATGTTAAAAAAAATTAATTCTACCTTTTTAAGAACCCCACATATATTTTAGCTAGTTTTAACATTTAGTGAATATTTATATAACAGTAAAAGCTGTGAAACAATTTTCTTTTATGCAAACCATATCTTGATGTTGCATCCATTAGGTAGCCAAAAACCTAAGCCAAACAAACAAAATATGCATGACAGTAGATATTCTTTTGTGAAATTTTATAAATACAGTCTCACTACTTCTGAATATCTTGTTTATATCCATGAGAGTTTCTGTTCTATTGTAGATATTGTTTCTGTTCTATTGTAGATCATTCATACTTGGGGAAAATAAGAAAAAGGGAGAGCTGGAAGTTACAAATCCATAGAAAAATAAAGTAAATAACAGAGAGGAATAGAGGTTTTTTTTTTTAAAGATTTATTTATTTTATGCATACAGAACTGGGATATAGGCCAGAGGTGTGGGGGCAGTGAGAGGCTTCACCCAAGAAAGAGTCAGGAGTAGGACAGGTAGATCTACAAAGTACACTGCTGAGGGGAGCAGCAGGCAGGTCAGGAGAGGTCTGCTATGCCATGTGGGTCACCTCCAGGGCAGGGATCGAACTCATGCTGAAGTGGCTTTAGCTTCTTAGTGCTGTGCTCTGCTGCGCCACCAAGGAATAAAGTTTTTAAAGTGAAGCAGTAAGAATGTAGACTCTGTGTCAGAGATGCTGACGACTTTGGGGCTTAGAGTGTGAGACTCAGAAAATGAGTGTAAATCACTTGGTATCACACAGAAAAGGTGTATGCTTATCAGAGATGTTGAAACAATTTAGAAGGAAAGAAAAGGAATTATTGGAATATTTGTTTTGATATCGAGGGTTTCCTGCAGTAAAATGAAAATTGAAGCTGTATGGATTGTAAGTGAACAATAAGAGATTGTTATGAGATTGTAAGGTCTGGCTTGAGCTGTGTGCCAGTCACGTCATGAGGTAAAGTTTTGATAAAATGGTAAAGCCAAATTTAAGAAGGCTATTTGGAACATGGATTTATACCTGCAGTTAAAACAAGACTTATCTGCGAGGTACATCATGACTTGCAACATTAGCTCATGGAGGTATAGGAGATAATGTTGGTGACCTATCAATAGTCATTTTCTACCCACTCCATTCTATTCACAGAATTCTGATTTTGTTTGGGAAGGTGGCCTTCACATTGCTATGCATCTCATGGATTGATTCCTAATTTGTCTAGATCAAAATTGGTGCTCTCATTCCTCTTATTATTGATTAGTTTATGTAGTAGCCTAATAGTGACCCAGTTCTTATCAATGGGTCAGTGAGTTAAAGTCTGCTGGGGAACTTTGAGACGTTTTCTTTTCACTACACAAAAAGTTTCAAGGTAAAAAAAGACCCTTTATGTCAACCTTGGTGTAATGTTCAAAACTTCAACATTCATTTTGTTACCATGATAGGATGAGTACAAGGAAGAAACAAAACCACTGAGAATGGTAGAGTGAATTAAGAATCCTGATGGCATGGTTGTTCTAACTTCAGCAATTCAGAAGTACCCTACTGTTGAACTTCTTATTATCTATGATGACACCTCCCCTTTGTTTGAAGACACAATAAGATGTTTCTGTCCCTTTAATCATGAACATTTTATCTTCTACGACCTTCATCATTAGCAGGACAATTTAAATGAATTGTTTCAAACATAAGATAAATTTCTGTAATGTGTTTAGTGACATGTCATCACATATTCTGGCATTTTATAAAACTTAAGTGGTTTTCATAATAAAAGTTTAAAAGCCTACATGTTTAAAATATGTCAGTACAAAAATGCCACATGAGTGTAATTTAGTTATAATATGTTTGAATTTCACTAGGATACAGGGCCAATTCTCAAAAAAATTGGTCTTAAAATGCATATTGTTTGCTACAAAACAAAAACATTACCAGCATCTTTTTTAATCTAAATGAAATGCAGTTCCTCAAATATTCTAACAAGCAAGTAAAATATAAATTTCACATTTATTAACAGTGTAATAGATAATCTTTCAACATAAATTACTTCATTAAAATAGTTTAGGGTTAAAACACCACATTATGAAGCTCTCCAAAGCTACTGCAGCACGAGTTCAGTCCCGGGGAGGCAACCCACATGGCACAGCAGATCTCACCTGACCTGTCCACTGTGCCCCTCAGCAGTGGTTCTGCCTGTTCTGTTCCCCACTCTGTCTCTGGTGAACCCTCTCACCCACCACACCCAGTACTGTAAGATAAATAAACAAATCTTTTAAAAAAATAGTTTAAATATTTATTGACAAGTGCTTTGTAGGCACTGAAGACAATAGGGGTGAGTAAAAGTTTGATTTAATGGGTTTTACATTTTAGTGTGTATGTAAGACAATAAATAAACTAATAAAAATTGACAAGTGTTGATAAGTGCTCAGAAGGAAACTCGGGATAAGGAAAATGAGGGTGATAAGGGAAGGAGAGCTTTTTTTTTTAATGATTTATTTATACGTACAGAACTGGGGTACAGGTCAGAGGTTTGGAGGGTGAGAGGGTTCAACAGTGACAGAATAGGGAGCAAAACAGGCATATCTACTGAAATACACTGCTGAGGGAGCAGCAGGTGGGTCAGGAGAGGTCTGCCATACTGTGTGGGTCACCTCCCTGGCTGGGGATCAAAATCATGCTGCAGTGGCTGTGATAGCTTCACAGTGCTGAGCTTTAACCCATTGTGCCACCAGGGAGGGCCCAGCTGCCTTAATAAGAGTGCTCTGGGAGACCTAGTTGGCCTTAGAGCAGAGTGAGTCCTGTGGAGATGGGGGTGGAGGGTTCTAGTCATAAGAAACTGTAAGTCCAAAGACTCAAAAGTAAGTGCAGACTTGGCATATTCCAGGAAAAGCAAAGAACTTATTCACTGATATAGGAAGAGGAGAAGAAACAGAATTTGTGAGAAAGAAAACCAAAAGTTCAGTTTTTATTTTGTATTTTGGAATTATGATAGATTGTTAGTAATAGAAACCCAAACTAAATACTAAAGTTTTTCTTCCTTTCATGTATGTATCTGAAGTTATGCATAATGGGTCTTCTGTGGTTGGGTAACCAAGTCATCAGAATCCCAAATTCTTTCTACTTAGTGATCTTTAGCATGTGATATCCTTCCTCAAAGGCATATTATGATCTAAGGTGGCTACTAGAGCTCCAACTATCACATGTGTGTTCTAGACAAAGAGTAGAATAATGGGAAAGAGAGCAAAAAAAAAAAAAAGCCAAATTCTATGCAACCCTTTATAAATACTCTTCCCTGAAGTCCCTATACAGCAACTCCTTATATATGATTACCCAGTCTGTATTGCAAGGGATTCTAGGAAGTGTAATCTAGGCATATTGCTATCTAAAATAAAATTGAATGCTAAGGAAAGGGTATGACCGGTATTAGTGAGTAACAAGCAGCCTCTGCCATTGTGATGTAAATTAGAAAAAGTAATGTAGTATATTTTTTATATTAAAACTTTGTTGACCTTTTCTTTACATTGTATTTATTTTTAATGTAAAAATATTTACTAAATCTTTCATAAAATTACTTGTGACCTCAGTCTTCCTAATTCTGTTTTCTCAATTAAGAATTTAATTTTCTCATCCCAAATTCTTCTCACTTAGAAAGTTACAACACATGGTTAGAGTGGGACTACTAATCTTAAATTTTATACATTTTTTTCCCTCATTTTTAGCCATGGCCAGAAGATGCCCTTGAACGGGTAGCTGTGAAATTCTTAGAAACACTGGAGCTTACTGAAGTTGAACATCGAGAGATAGTTCCAATCTGTAAACACTTCCACACTTCCATTATAGAGCTTTCAGAAAGGTTAATAGTAATAATTTTTTTAAAAGATTTATTTATTTATTCATATAGAGCTGGGGTACAGGCCAGAGATGTGGAGGGTGAGAGGATTCACCAGAGACAGGGAGGGGAGCAGAACAGGCAGATCGACGAAGTACACTGCTGAGGGGAGCAGCGGGCGGGTCAGGAGAGGTCTGCCACGCCATGTGGCTCTCTCTGGGGCAGGCGGGAATCGACCTCATGCAGAAGTGGCTTAAGCTTCTTAGTGCTGTGCTTTAACCCGCTGCACCACCAGGGAGGGCCCAATAGTAATAATTTTTAATGGCAATAATGCTTTATATTTTATAGCATCTATATTTATGAAAACCCAAAATTTCAATAGGATGTCTGTGTTTTCTAAATATCTCTGGTAATTTAAAACCCTCTGCTTGTAAGTAATTATAAAACTACCTGATACAGCTTTAACAAAAAGAGGGAAATTTATTATAAAATTACAGTTTTGTCTAGCAAAGTTTGAGAAAGAATATTGCTGGATCTCTGTAGTGATAGAAGCAGGAGTTAGAAAGGCATGAGAAACCCCCCAAATGCTTTGTCTTTGTTCTTATCCCTGTTTAGGTTCTTGCAGGAATTAGGAAGACATAATTATGTTACTCCTACTTCTTATCTTGAACTCATTGCCTCATTTAGACAGCTTTTGACTAAGAGGCGACAGGCTGTAATGAAAGCAAAGCAAAGATATGTAAATGGACTTGATAAATTGGCTTTTGCTGAATCTCAGGTAAGTGATGAGCTGCCCAAATGGTAGTATATAATAGAAAATACAAGAAATAATAATAATAAGAGCTACAATTTACTAAGAATATAGGTCCCACACACTCTGTTAATGTGCTTCATATACAATCCTTCGATATTCCTTATAGCAATGAGGTAAATGCTAGTGTGACTGCCATTTTACAGATGATTAACTTGAGAATTAAAAAAGTTCACTAAGTTTCCTAAGGCAAAGGGACTCAATTTATTATCAGCAATTTTTTGGCAATACTGAGAGAATATAAGTCTGGGTTGACTTTTTATTATAATATAGATTTATATCTTTTATTGTAATAAAGGATTTTTAAAAATGAGTCAAGTGCTGGTAGTACTTATTAGCATAGTGCAATTAAACAACGGAGATCTGAGTGGTCCATCTCTGTATTGCATACCATTCATGGAGCTGCCACTTTGTTTTCCATCTGCTTTTCTTCCATGGTAACTGCATTCTCCCACTGCCCTGTCATATACTCAAGGAAGGTAAACTCTTTTGGGAAGAAAATCACCCATATTCTCTCGTGGCTTTTTTTTTAATCATATTTAGAAGTAAAAGAAAAGGATAGAATTTTCTGTTTCCAAATCCTTATAAAACATTGTGTTTCTATTGATATTCTATGTGTCTGGTTTCAATAGCTATGGAACCAATTGATTTTTAACTTTCTATTTAGGTTGGTGAGATGAAAATTGAGCTTGTTCAATTGCAGCCTAAGCTGGAGGAAGCTAAAGTTGAAAATGCGCGTATGATGCAGGTAGAGTATCCTAAAATATTTTTAATGTCAGGAGATAATTGAAATAGGTAAAATTAGCTTTAGAAATAAACCTTAATTTTTTTTCCTCACTAGATCTTAGTTATCCTTTTCTACTGATGAGCTTACTTCATTAGGTCCCATGTAGGTTCTCTTGTTTTGAAAGGAGTTGGGAGCCCATTGCCAAATTTGGTCACATGTATATTCATTTATCTTCATTTTATCCTGGGCAGCTCCCTTCTTCAAAATGATAGGCTGGATTCTCTAGTTTTCAATATTCTTTTGTGTGTTAGATTGAAAAAGTTAGATAGCACGTTTTAGGAAGTTTTTCTTTTCTTTAGATTATTGAGATAGAGTCTGCACAAGTGGAAGCGAAAAGAAAGTTTGTAAAATTAGATGAAGAGATAGCTAGTGGAAAGGCTGAAGAAGCCCAAGTTCTGAAAAATGAATGTGAAAGTGATCTAGCAGAAGCCATTCCAGCTTTAGAGGCAGCTCTCTCTGCTCTGGACACTCTGAAGGCAAGTGTTTGTTTATATTTCTTGTGTTTTGTCATAAAGAAATACTGAGTGCAGGTATTTGGTTAGCTGGGTATAATTCTGTTTTGGTGGGTGCCATTTATATTGTTTTTGCCCAGTCAAATGAAATGTTTCTTTTAATAGCTCCCCTTAGCTTTTCATTTATTGTTTATAATTTTAACTCAAGATATTCTAGTGGTCATAGAACAAATGGTCTCTGAGAAGTTCCTTATATGGACAGGGAGGCATGTTTACTAAGGTATGGCGCTTCCCTTCTGCAGTATCTTGGTTATATATATAAAGAATAACTTCAAGTTCATTTCTGACACAGATGTGGGTGACACCTGTCTTCACTGTGTTGTGTTGTAAAAGACTTTTTACAGGGTCTTTCTACAAGAACAAAGCACCTCACCAAACAGTAATAGAGATGGGTTCTGTTTACAAGGGAGATTCAGTGTAATAAGATGATTTCAGGATATTCAGCTTCCATCCTTTGTCTTCTTTCTTCAAAAAATGCCCTAATTTTCATGTAAGAAACTGGCAAGATGGTAAGCTCAACCTGTGGGCAGTTTAACTTCATATTAAATCAAGCTCTGATTATTTTAAGAAAATTACAGAAACCTCCTACTGCTGTTGCTGTGTCTTGAGTAGACGTTTAAAACCTGAGCTTATTTCCTTTTTTCTCTGGCACTTTAAAAGTCTCACATTGGGCCCTCCTGGTGGTGCAGCAGATTAAAGCACAGCACTGAGAAGCTAAAGCCACTTCAGCATGAGTTAGATACCCACCTGCCCCGGGAGGTGATCCACATGGTGGGCAGACCTCTCCTGACCCACCTGCTGCTCCCCTCAGCAGTGTACTTCGTTGATCTGCCTGTCCTGCACCACGCTTTGTCTCTAGTGAATCCTCTCACCACCCCTACACCTTTGACCTGTACTCCAGGTCTGTATGGATAAATAAATAAATCTTAAAAAAAAAAAAAGTCTCACATTTCCCAATGGTTCTTAGCCAGGGTTGCATGTAGAGGCTTGGTAAGTGATTGTATGCAAAATTTGTATACATGTGCAAAAATATTATTTCTGGAAGGCATATTCTCATATGGATCCCAAATGTTTGAGAACCATTGGTTTTAATTGTGATTCTTCTTTGTTGATCTTTCATGATCATGCAAAATGAAAAGTAATTATAACTTCTGATGAAATTAATGTTTTCATTATTCTTCAATATTACTTAAAAATCTCATTATTTTAGAATGACCTGTCTTCATGATGGTATATTTTCTTTTGATTTAGCCATCTGATATTACAATTGTGAAATCCATGAAGAATCCTCCATCTGGTGTTAAGTTAGTGATGGCTGCTATTTGTGTCATGAAAGATATAAAGCCAGAAAAAATTTCAGATCCTTCAGGAACTGGAGGCAAGGTAAAACTGCACATAGACTTAAATGATATTCATGAATGTAAAGAACACTCTCTAACAGCTATAATCTAATTAAAATGTCAATAATACTTAGTCCAGGAAAGAAACTTTGTTTTCCAATTTGAATGGAAAGCACTATTGAATAGAAAGCACTATCTGTATGTATTCCAAAGTAAAAGCAAGACAATATAGCATCAAAAAGTGTGGTTCCAATTGTTTCCATCTCCTTTCCTGTCTATGTAGGATTCTCTACTATCATGGAGGTGAGAGTAAATGAACATTTTTCTAACAAAGATGCTAAAATGCGATATATGGCTATATTGTTGTTTGTGAGTATTTAAAATATCCTACTGAGTTAAGCAGTTGAGGGAAATTGTTAAAAGCATGTATTCTGGAACCAGAATTCAGAAATCTGACCCCACTAGCAGAGGGACTTTGGGAAGATGCATAATTTCTATGGGATTCTGTAGAAACAGGGTTATCATAGTACCTCCCTCACAAAGTTAATGTGTAGATTAGTTTAGTTAGTACCTATAAAACACGCATGGAAAAGTCATACAAACAGTAAGTTTACAGTAAATATTAGCTATTATGACAATTGTTAGTCAAAGATACTGAATATATACTTTTAAAATAGAAGGCAGTAATGAAAGAACTAAAAAGTAAGTATATGACAAAAATTATAAGAAATGTGCAAAGTATTATATATACATAAGCTAAATTTCTCATCTTTCACATAAAGAAATCAATAATTTCTACCCAGGTGCATAAGGTTTTGACCACACATAATTTGTAGTTATGGAGATATATAACAGAAAAGGTGAGAATAAAAGCAGTTGAATGGTTACCTCTGAGGAGAGAGGTAGAGGAGCGTAAAGAAGCAGTAAAGACTATATATATATGTATATGTATATGTATGTATATATGTATGTATATGTATAAATAAGTAAAAGACAGGTAATGATTGAGTACCACAGTTTTGCTGTGGTACACCATTGCTTGAAAAAGATAGTTTAAAATCCAGACAAATATTATATTCTGTCTTTATGAAACAAAACAAAAGAAAAACAATTCTTTGCTGTTCTCTGAAAGGTTATTTATGTAGTAAACACACTCTTGCTACAGTAAGGCCCACTAGAGAATAATTAAACTGGATCATTTTTATCTGAAGCTACCTTAATTTAATGCTGCACAAGGAAGTAATTGGGTGGATTTGGAACAATAGGCTTAGGGGAAAAAGATAGGGCAGAATGTATTTCAAGAAGGGATTGCAGACAGCCTTAACTAGCATAACATATACATATATAATAAATATACAGAACATATATAATTAATAAATTATAAAGGAAGGCATTGCATCTATCCTAAATAAATTTATAGATTTATTTGCTTTTCAGATTTTTACAATACCTACATTAGAATCCCTAGTGTGGGAAATTAGAATTATTTTTGACAGTTTTATCCTTTATTGAGATAATAAAGAAAAACAAGTAGTCTCTTATCTTACCAAATTGTTCTCATTTACACATACACACACAGCCCTACTAGGCTTGTGGAAGTAGGAAAAACGATGTTCAGCTAGTTATTTAACATATTTTATTAACGTAAGTATCATGTACATTGTCTAACAACTGGCAGAGCAACATAAAACCTTTGTCTTTCAGCTTCTCTTTTTTACCTGGGGAGCCTAAGTAGGTAAGGTGGTAAAAAAAAAAATTTGCTACATTTTTAGTTCATTTGGATTGCTATAACAAATTACCATAGACTTATTACCTATTAAACAAAAGAAATTTATTTCTAAGGTTGTAGAGGTTGGTGAGTATATGATCAAGGCTCCAGCAGATTCTGTGCCTGGTTTATAGGCAGCTGTCTTTTTTGCCATGTCCTCAAAAGGCAGAAGGCTGGAAGGGAACATTCTAAAGTCTATCTTATAAAGGTACTAGTAGCACTTCCCAAAGACCCCACTTCTAAATACTACATTTGGGGTTACAGTTCAACATATGAATTGGGGGGAAGGGCACAAACCCTCAGTGCTTAGCATAACTTTTCTGATTTGAACGAGTCATGAATAAAGGAAAATAAAAGTTGAAATAATTAAAAAGTATTTTAAGATGAAATTGTGATGTGTCTATGCTAGCTGCTTTTCTGAAGTCCTCTATAGAGAAATAATCACATTTTTGTTATCATATTTAATTTTTAATAATCTATAAATTCATGTTCCTATTTTACATATTTGAAATCTTTAACTTGTTCTCATAGACTAAAGACTCTATTTACAAGGAGCTATAAATTGATCTTTTGAAAGAATAAGGTTTTTGCTGTATAACATATCTTAAATTTCAACAGAAAAATTTTTATGTTACCATCTTGTACATTTAGTAAGTTTGCATAATTTTTACTTCTAGATATTAGATTACTGGGGTCCTAGCAAAAAACTTCTGGGAGATATGAATTTCCTAAGAGATTTGAAAGAATATGACAAGGACAACATTCCAGTAAGTTTCATTAAAGTTTTTCTATAAAAATAACTGAGGTGATGAATAAGTCTTTAGCATTATGCAATATTACATCAAACATAAGTATATAGTCCTTTTCATGATTAAATGATGAAAAACAATATTTTATTAATGGCTACATTATAAATTCTCATAGTGCATAAAACCACTCCTCTTTCAGACTTTTAGTGGTCACTTAATAAATTGCCATTTTGTTACTGATTTTAAGAGTTTTCTTTATCTTATAATAGTTCATTTACTAACAAACCAATCTTCTATTCAAATGTATGTAAGACAAAAAGCATAGTCTTTTCCATATAAACTTTTACCTATTTGTTAATGCTTCATTGTTCTTTTCCCTTGTTTTTATGTTTTCCCAACCTGTGAAAATTTTAATTTTTAGAAGAAACATTTTGCCCTGTGCTTGTAAGAAGTTTGCATGTTTGAAACACACCTATGACTTAAGTTTCTTCTGTAATAATTATTATTTTAGTGTTCTGAAAGTATTGATTTTATTTTTTAAAGATAACTAAATTTTTATACAATTATTATAATGACTTTTTTATCTGATTGTATGATATATGTTGAAATTTTAAAATATAAATTTTTGTTGGATAGGTGACTGTTATGCAGAAGATTCGTGGTGAATACTTAACAAACCCTGAATTTGACCCCCCTAAGGTTGCTAAAGCTTCTTCTGCAGCTGAGGGTTTGTGTAAATGGATCATGGCTATGGAAGTATATGACAGAGTTGCAAAGGTAATTTGATGAACACCATGTCCATCCTCTACTTAAATATTCCTAGAAATTAAATCATTGCATATGTTTAGTAGCTAATATATTTCTAAAAGTGGTTCCAGAAAGAATTTGTTATATGCAACATAATCATTTGAAAATGATAGAGTATGTCATAGATGAACAGAATACTTGTATGTCATATAATCTGGTTGGGGCTAGTGTGAATGGTAGTGTTGTGAGAGCAAGGATCATCAGTGGAAGTGTCCAGACTGACCTATGGTTACCGGTTTTTGAGATAAAGGGAAATTAGAATTTAATGAGGGAAGAGTAGAAGCAAAGAAAAATCCAAAACGTCAAGGGTAAAGTTGCAGGTTAAAAAATTGATTTGGGGGTAAAACCATACTTTGGTGGAATTATTTGTAGCAGGCAAGTCTCTCCACCAAGAACATTAAGAAATAATAATTGACCATATAAAACTTTCAGCTTTCACCACTAGCATTATTTGGTTTGACCCATGTATTGTCCCTTGAGGTGGGTGCTTGGTTACCCTCTAAGTTGGTGGAGTGGCAAGAAAGGAGATTAGCTGTGACCATAGTGTTAGACATTCCTGGTAAAGGAATAAACCAAAGAGGGCATATAGCTTGGTGAGTCCTCTTCAGTGACTTCCGCTGTAAGTATGAAATAACTATTATGCTTGTAAATTGAGTCCTAGAATAAAAGAGTCAGTCCCAGAGAGTTGTGCCTGAGCTTGATCTGCTCACAATTATAAATAAACTAAATGAAGTTCTTTCCAGATTCTGAATTAACAATAGTACAGTTGGTTCAGGATATTATAAAACAGATCCAGGAATAGGAAGAATTAAGATGATGTGATAATATACATAGAAAAAAATCTTGACGCCACAAAATATTACTAGAAATAAAGTGACAGGATACAAAATGAATACATAAAAATCTGTTGCATTTCTGTATACAAATAATGAATTAAAGGAAAAAGAAATGAAGAAAACAGGCCAATTTATAACCATGCCAAAAAGAATGAAATACCTGGAATAAATTTAACAAAGGGGGTGAAGGAGCTATTATTGGAAATTATTGATATAAGACATTAAAAGAAAAAAAAGGTGACACAAATAAATAGAAAGATTACCTGTGTTTATGGACTAAAAGAATAAGTATTATTAAAGTGGTCATATTACTTAAAGCCATTTACAGATTTAACACAATACCTATCAAAATTCCAATGAC
>NW_004567105.1:55790740-55869563 GCF_000260355.1 Condylura cristata
AAAAAAAAAAAAAGAAAACTATGGACTGAGTAAAGATATTTGTATATTACACATCTGACAAGGGGTTAATTTCCAAAATACATTGAGAACTCATGACTTGACAACAAGAAAAACTGAATCAAAAAATGGGCAAAAGGGCCCTTCCTGGTGGCCCAGCAGGTTAAAGCACAGCACTAAGAAGCTAAAGCCACTTTAGCATGAGTTCTGCCCCACCCCGGAGGTGATCCACATTGAGCAGCAAATCTCTCCTGACCCACCCACTGCTCCCCTCAGTGCAGATCCCCTCATCAATCTGCCTATTCTGCTCCCCACTCTGTCTCTGGTGAATCCTCTCATTGCTCCTGCACATCTGGACTGTACCCCAGTTCTATATGCATAAATAAATAAATCTTTTATAAAAATGGGCAGAACACCTAAATAGATATTTCAAAAGAGATGTTCAGATGGCCCATAGACTAATGAAAAAATGCTTAATATAATTTATTATCAGGGAAATGCAAATCAAAACCACAATGAGATATCACCTGTGAGAAGACCTGTATGAAAAAGAACAGAATGAATAAATGTTGGTGAGGGTGTGGTGAAAATAGGACCATCATTCCTTACTAGTAGAAATGTAAATTGGTGCAGTCTTTACAGAAAACAGTATGGAGGTTCCTTAAAAATACAAGTAGAAAAAACAAAATTCTTTAGCTGAAGCATATGAAAACACTAAGATGAAAAGATTTAGGCACTGTTACATTCATAGCAATGTTACTCACTATAGCCAAGACATGGATTCAATCCAAATGCCCAATGACAGGCAACTAGATAAAGTAATTATAAAGTATTGATAATATTCTCAATGGAATACTACTCAGCTATTTAAAAAGTTGAAATTGTGCCTTTGTAACAATGTAGATGAAATTTGAGAAGATAATGCTAAGTGTAATAAGGCAAAAGGAAAAGATAATAACTGGGTAGCTTCGATCATTTATAGAATATAAATAACCAGAGAAAATAAAAATGGCTAAACACAACAAAAACAAATCTTGGACTCTGAAAAACATGATAGTTAACAGGGAGGAGGGAATATAGAGGGGTATATGAGCATGTTGAGGTATGAAACTGAACACCTAAAATTATATAGTTTTGTGCATGTATGGTTGACCAATAAATAAATTTTACCTTTTTTTTTTTAAATTTAAAAACGTTGACTCAGGGTCAGAAGTAAGATCCATAAGGTTAAAAGGCAGAGTATGGAAAGAAGCAATGGGATGCATTGATAAGGTACACTTTATGAAGTCATACGATGTCAGATTTCTAGGAAAGCAGAGAATGTTAAGAACATTTACCTAGTTAACTAGCAAAGGACCAAGGAAACACTAGCTTTGCTCAATATATCTTGCATGACTATTCAGGGAAGCCAGAAATATAAATAAAAAGGAAGGCGAAAATACATGGTAATGCGCTTAGAAGTATAGCATGTAGAATGAATGATTAGGCTAATAAGGTACAACACATCCTTATAAGAAGTAGAAATTTTGATCATTGGTTTCTATTTATACATAGACCTGTTAAAGAAATAAAATTAACTTTTATCTGGGGTATACTTCCATTGAATTGCTGTTTCTCCCCATAGTAGTTTTATGGCAGATCAGTGATCTCTGAATGTAGCTTTTTTATACTTGTCCCATAGGCAAATAGAATATTCTGGATCTACTCCATAAAGCAGAGAAGTCAAATTATCAGGTTCTTTCCTGACTTCATACTCTACACCTCCACACTGCCATTATTATTATTTTTGATATAGTACTCCTTTGTACTAAGAGTTAAAGGGAGGTATTCAGTAAGATCTCCTCTGAAGTCAAAAGTAGAAAATGGAGCTTCTGCTATCTATTTAACACATTCCTCCTTCAGGATCTCAGCCCAGGGAAGAAGAAATAGGACATTTAGTGTCTCATACCTTGCCTTCAGTATGAGACACTAAATGTACCAGAAGAGTTAGTTCTCCTTTTCCAATTGACAATGCTTTCTTTTCTTTCATCTTCTAAGTTATTTCTACAGTGACTTTATAGTACACCAAGTTGGCCAAATTCCGTTCTTGATATACTAACGAGCACAATAAAATAAACACTTAAAAAAATCCCTTTACTCTCAACTAAGTTTTTTTTTTTTCAACATTTTTTGAGGGAAATTCAATTTAGTAGTAAAGCTGAATAACAAGGCTTTTTTTGGTATTTCTATCAGTATCAATTCCCCAATGTCTGCCTTGGGCAGATTGGAAAGATTAAAGGATTAGAAATTGAAAAAAAAAGGGGGGCCATATTCATATACTTTATACATTTATAATTCCTGTTACATGTCTTTCTCAGTCTTGGATGATAGTTGAGAGCAACTTATTATTTTGAGATGTTTATAATATGGTATTTGTTAGTATAATTTATCCATTTTTTAGATGACAGTTTGCTAGTCCAGAATGATTTATGTTTTATAAGATATATAAATATTTTGCTTTGTGTTTTCAAATATATGATTTAAGGTAAAATGATTATTTTGCATAATTTATTTATAGTAATAGTTTTTTTAAACTTTTGCAAGAACAATTGGGGTATAAATCAGAAGTTGGGGTAGAAGGGAATCAGAGAATTCACTAGAAGCAGAGTAAAGAGTAGAACAGGTGGATTCACTGAAATGCACTGTTAAGGAGAATAGCAGGTGAGACAAGAGAGGTCTGCTGTGCCATATGTGGATTCCCTGGCTGGGGAATTGAAAGCAGGCCCTAGCAGTGATAGCACTGATAGCACTGAGTCGTAACCCCAAGGCCACAGGGAGGCCCAATAATAAATATTTCTAATGCATAACGTCCATAAAGGGTTATACAGATGTCAACTTTACATAATACATTATAGCTTCACATTTTGTTCCCAAACAGGTAGTAGCTCCCAAGAAAGCCCGATTAACAGAAGCTCAGAAAGCCTTAGGTGAAATAATGGGACTTTTGAATCAGAAGAGAGAAGAACTGGCAGAAGTAGAACATCATTTGGAGAATTTACAGAAAGTATTTATTGAAAAAACTGAGGAAAAGGCTCGTTTAGAAGACCAGGTAGAACTCTGTGCCAGAAAACTTGAACGAGCCTCAAAACTAATTGGAGGACTAGGAGGAGAAAAATCCAGGTCAGATTTCTTTTCATTTTCAGATTTAAGCATTTGATACATGACTTTCTTTGGATATTTATTATGACTGATTTTAAATGATTTCTTGAGAATGTGGAATAATTTACTAGATACCTGGTCAGGCCTCTCCAAATAGGAGAGATGAAAAGTGGAAAGGCTAGTGCTTTCAAATGAGTTCAAAAACAAAGAAGCCTGGCCCTCCCTTGTGGCGCAGCGGGTTAAAGCACAGCACAGAGAAGCTTAAGCCACTTCTGCATGAGTTCGATCCCCGCCTGCCCCGGAGAAGATACACATGGCGAGGCAGACCTCTCCTGACCCGCCCGCTGCTCCCCTTAGCAGTGTACTTCATCGATCTGCCTGTTCTGTACCCCACTCTGTCTCTGATGAATCCTCTCACCCTCCGCATCTCTGGCCGGTATCCCAGTTCTGTATGAATAAATAAATAAATCTTTAAAAAATATATTAAAAAAAACCAAAGCAGCCAATAATAACAATTTTTAATTTAAGTGATAAGATAGTATTTACTGTACAATTATTTTTAATTTATGAATGTCAAAATTTCTTAAAATATTTGGGAGTAGGGCCCTCCTGGGGGTGCAGCAGGTTAAAGCACAGCACTAAGAAGCTAAAGCCACTTCAGCATGAGTTCAATCCCCACCCCAGAGGTGACCCACATGGCGGGGCGGACCTCTCATGGCCCACCAGCACTGTTCCCGTCAGCAGTGTACTTCATCAGTCAGCCTGTTCTGCTCCCCACTCTGTCTCTGGTGAATCCTCTTGCCACCCCTGCAACTTTGGCCTGTACTCCAGTTCTGTATGCATAAATAAATAAGTCTTTTTAAAAAAATTTGGAAGTAGTTGGTATAAATGGTTCACTTGGTTATTCTAATCGATTTATTTGGACTCACTAGCTAGCTATCTCATTTATTAATTTTATTTGTTCAATGAATGGTATGGTAAAGTATCATGCCTTTGACCAGGCTTTAAAGTCTAAATGTAGGTGGTGTTAGGATGCCCTTTTTTTAATTTTCATTAAATAGAAAAATACCAACCTTAGTAATAGTATGTCAGCTTCTATGCAACTTTTTAGTAACGAATTTCAAATATTCCTATGTTTTACTTAATAATAAATATTGAAACAAATTACAGGGCCACTAATCCAAACCACACTGGAGAAAATGACAGAGTGCTGGTTCAATTTTGGTTTTTCTTATTCTGAAGTATCAAGTTCTGTAAGAAATGACTAATATTCTAGTAATGAAAAGTAGATTGTCAACCACATAAAATAAATATGTATTATAACATGTTGCAGCTGGAGAAGATCAAATCTCCTGATTTTAGATAAGCAAATACGCAATGATTTTAGTTCTTTTGTTATAGACTTTGAATTAGAAACCCCTTGATTTTCAGTTACTCTCTTTCATTATTTTCTATTGTGAGTCTGCTTTGGTTGATCTCACAGATGGTCTCAAGCTGCAAATGATATTCAGATAGTATATGAAAACTTGACTGGTGATGTCTTAGTATCAGCAGGTGTAATAGCCTACCTTGGTGCTTTCACTTCTGGCTTTCGACAAACATGTACACAAGATTGGAGCTTGTTGTGCAAGGTAATAACTTTATATTTCATGTTTCTTTTTAGAACATTCAAAGAACATGGAGTATTGAGTGGATGAGACAATTATAAGAACAGAGAAGGAAAGAAACAATTGAAAATATATTTTGCTCTTTTTTGCATCTTTTTTGATCAGAAAAATACTTCTATGATCTTATATGTAACTCAGTTATTTTGTTCCTTAAAGTTACTTAAAATCTATTATTTAAAATTATTATTTTAAAATTATTAGAATTAAATAAAATCTAATAATAAAACCAGTATCTTAAAACTTCATCAATCAAAAGACATGAAAGAAAATATCAAACTTTTGTTTATTTCTTGCAGAAGAAAAGAATCCCATGTTCAGAGGAGTTCTCATTGAGTAAGACCCTGGGTGACCCAGTAAAAATTAGAGCTTGGAATATTGCTGGATTACCAACAGATACTTTCTCCATAGATAATGGAGTGATTGTTAATAATGCCAGGCGTTGGTAAGGAACACAGAGCATTATATTTCTATTATTTGAAAGTTTTCAAACATAGAGGAACAATGAATTTTTAAAATAAGCACACATAGCTTCCACCTCCGTAGAATCTGCAATTGATACTTCATTATTCTTTCTGCTTTATGACAGGTTGATCCAGGAAAATAACTAGTTTGCTAATATTGAATTGATTTTACTTTTGAAAGGGAAAGAAAATAAAAGCATAGTTATCTAGGAGTGTTTGATTAAAGAACTTATTCATAAGCAAAAAGAAAGGATTTTAATGCAAGAAGTTATTGAAAGAATAAGCAAAGGTTTAGGAAAGCTAAAGGGACAATTTCCTGTACTTAAAATAATTTAAGAAAATTTAATGCACTGTACTGAGTACAAGAAAAACCTAAGAAAGTCATGATCATCAAGGAAAAAGAAAGTACATCATATTTCGAACACCTAAAACCATGAATGATATGTTTTTGAACACCAAGTTCAAGTCTTTTCCTTACTTCCATTAGAAAAAATAATTCCTAAATAGATCTCAGATATAAACCAGATCAAAGTTGAAAATATTTTTATATTGTATTAAGAAAAATAATGTATTAACATTACCATGAAAATGATATATTGTAATGAAAATATTATAGAGTACAAATTCACAAGGCCCTATTTCTGATATTGTACTAGTTTGTAACCTTGGAACTCTGGACAGTATACTCCCTGTAACTACATTTCTTCATTTCAAAATGCAAAGTAATTTAAGTGAAAAAAAAAACCTCTATCTTACAGGACTTTAGGAAAATTAATACTATTAATATTGATGATGTATGTGAAAACTTTGATGGTGATAATTAAATTATATAATTTTAAAGAAGTTTCAACATTTACTTAATCTTCTCAAATTTTTTCTTATTGTATTTTAGGCCTTTAATGATTGATCCCCAGGGTCAAGCCAATAAGTGGATCAAAAATTCTGAGAAAGAAAATCACCTTAATGTTATTAAGCTATCAGATTCAGACTATATGAGAACATTAGAAAACTGCATTCAATTTGGAACTCCACTTCTACTAGAAAATGTTGCTGAAGAATTGGATCCATCTTTGGAACCTTTACTACTAAGACAAACTTTTAAACAAGGTAGAAATCAATTGATAATTGTTGGTAAAAGTATAGCTTTGGGACAAGAAAACCACTACATAAATGTAACAATAATAAAATTCAGTTCTTCTGTGTCATTATTATGGGTGAAAGGAAATTTGGAACAAGTATCAAGAGTAAATTTTGCTCAGATATTAAAAAAAATCTTGCCTTTCTTCATTTCTTCATCCACTGTTGCTAAGACTATTTTTCCTAACAATTATAAAGAAGTTGAAGCCAGCCTAACTTTTCTTTTTCTTGTAATGATGAACCATTAAAATTTCATCACTAAGGATGGAAAATGTAGGCCAGAGTTGACTTTAGATAAACATTGCCTATGTTATATCTTTCTGTTTATAAAAATTTTCTCTGCCAAACTCTAGTACCTTTAAGAGCTTTAGTGAGACACAAACAACTTTGGAATCATGATTGAAAATTGATAGAGGAAATAAGTGCAAAAGAAATCTTGATTTAAATGGCTGTATGACTAAAATGGTTTATGCTACCCCAGATGAGTGCATCTTGTCATGTACTTACTTGCCTGTATGTCTGTGACTTTTGTAACACCAGTATTCTTTTAAAATTACCTCAGAACTTTTATTGATAACTCAGTTAAGACCTTAACATGGAGAGAGGAGCTGTGTAACTTTGGCTTACTGATGCATTTGTTTGTTAAAATATAGGTGGCATTGATTGCATCAGACTTGGTGAGATTATTATTGAGTATTCCTTTGATTTCAAGTTTTATATCACCACAAAACTGAGAAATCCACACTATATGCCAGAACTGGCTACAAAAGTGTCTTTACTCAATTTCATGATAACTCCAGAAGGACTTGAAGATCAGTTACTAGGTATTGTTGTTGCAAAAGAGAGGTATGTATCTTTTAGAGTACCCATATGGCATAGAGAGCAATATTTGTATACTATTAATACTTTTGTTATAAAATTATTTTAAAACTTTGTCAAATTTTGTATTTTGTTATTTTAAGTTAAATAATTATAAATGCTTTAATATATCCATTATCTAACAAGTAAGTTATAAGTCAACTATGTTCTGTTGGGTTCTGAGTATGGATAGTAGGATTCAGATGATACAGGTTTCAACTTTATATTTCATTGTTCGAGCAAAAACTTCACCCCTAAGAATTTATGCTATTAATAAATACCAGAAATGTATTCAAAGACTTGTTTATGGGATGTTAATGAAATAAGAAAATACCTAGAATAAGAATGATAAAGTAGCATATAAAACTATATAATGAAGTAACTATAAAGTAACTATAATAAAGTAAAAATCAAAATCATTAGGCAACCATAGATTCTATAGGGGAGGAGGAGGGAAAGGGACCAGTATAGGAGTAGGAAGAGCAAAAGGGACCATGGTGATGGTGCACAGGGGAACTGGATATAGGAATTTCAAGGGGAAACCATACATTGCACAAAAATGAAGGATGATATAATGAATATATTTTAAAAAAATTTTTAAACTCTGTTGTGGATAATTCATTAAAAAAAACTAATGTGCTGTGGTTATTCATAAATACAAAGAAAAGAATCTTGGGAAGGAATGTGCTAGAGTTCTAACAGTGATCATCCCTGATAATGTAGGATGATGGAGAATTTTTATTTTTTCCTTCATACAATTTGTTTTCCCTGAGGTTTTCTATTATTAACACATGTTATTTTATAATTTTTCAGTCATATAGATTTCTGTATAACTTTGGGGGTACATTTTCACACCTTCATATGTGTACATGTTCACTCACCATCTAACTCCTGTGCCAATGTCCTATCTTCTTATTCTATCCCCACTCTATTCCCCCCTCATATTCTTTCTGATAACCAGTATATTTTCACAAAGTCTAAGAATTATTTTTGTTGTCATTTGCCATTCTTCAGTTATTTATAGTCCACAAATAAGTGAAACCATCTGGTAATTGTCTTTCACTTTCTAACATTTCATTTATTATAATCACCTCAAGATCCATCCATCATGTACCAAAGGCACTGTTATCTTTTTTAATTACTGTGTAGTAGTCCATTGAATTTATACTCCACAATTTCTTTATCCAGTCGTGTACTTTTGAACACTTAAAGTTGGTTCCATGACTTGACTTTTGTAGATAACGCTACTAATGGAGTTCACAAATCAGAAAAAATATTATGACACCTAGAAGAGATATTAGTAAGGAATTCATTCCTGAAAGAAATCCTTGATTCTACTTGAAGATTATTATAACATTATAAAATGGTTTAATTGAATGAATCAAATTAAGAGTGAAAATATGTAACTACAAAAAACTTTGTTACTTCCATTGTTTTAATTCCACCTTCTCAGATTCCAAATCATAAACATGTTATGTATTTTGTAATGTGGATGTTGCAAAATGGATTATGTTATTTTTGAAGTTACATACCACATAAGTGCCAATTTTACCTTTCAATTCAAGATCCAGTTATATAATGAGTTAGCCTTTCTATGTCTACTATTGAAGAAATGATGAAAATTAAACCAAATATAAAAAAATAAGTAATTGATAAGAAATTTCACACACTGAATTTCTCCACCTCTTATTATTCTCACATACTCAGCTAAGTCATATGAAAAGTCTTAAATATTATCACCATCTTTAAAGACATAAATGAAATATTTTAACATATAAATTTAATTTTTGGCTTTAATTTCTCAAATTATTAATTGTATGGAAATAATTTTCCCCTAGGTTAAGAAAGACATTAATCACTTTAGTTTTTATTGCATATCTACAGAATTATTTAAATATCTATAAAATTGTGACATATAATGGCTAAGTAAGAATTTAGATAAAATAGATTTAACTAAATTTTTCTCTTTTTAGACCAGAATTAGAAGAAGAACGAAATGCTCTTATTCTTCAATCTGCAAGTAATAAGAAACAACTAAAGGATATAGAAAGAAAAATATTAGAAACACTGTCATCTTCAGAAGGAAACATTTTGGAAGATGAAAGTGCAATTAAAGTTTTAGACTCCGCTAAAAATATGTCCAATGAGATAACAAAGAAACAGCAGGTAAAAAAAAAAATCCTAGAAAATTTTCAATTTTAATGATTCCAATTCCTCCCAGTCTCTGAAGAAAATGTTGTACAAAGCATACTGGAAAAGAAAATGATTTATAAAATATTAAAACATAGAAACTAATTTTACACTCATGAAAGAATATAATCTTACTAATGAATTACTCATAACCTGGTCTGATTTATATGCCACCTATGCACACAAGATAAACATTTAGAATGAAAGATTTACAAATAATATAATTTTAAAAGAATTGTGTAGATAAGACAGCTAGTTAGTTTCATTCAAGTTTTAGCTGACTCCTCACCTAAAAATTGATTGAGAATTTGACCTACCTCTGTTCCTTATTGAAGTAATTTATGTAGGTAATTGCTAGTTGACTGGCCATGATTCTAGGAACCAATAAGGATGTTCTTGTGACATTGCCTGTCATTATCAGGGAGAGGGAAGTTGAGAGTTGGGGGTGACAGGTGGAGGGAGACAAGTGGTCTATAGTCAGTAACACCTTTATTACAAAGTCACCTCACACAGCCAAAAACATTTTTTATAGTACAGGTTTAATAGAAAAGTAATTGTAGACAATGTTATACATGAAAGAGATCTTAGCTATTAGTTATGTTTTGCAATTTATAGTTGAATTAGGGCCCACTAAGGGTAGTTGAGGCAACATTTCACACATTTAAATGATATTACAGTATGTTTTCTATAGGCTAACTTCTTTGACTTTCATACTTTTCAATACTTCTGCCCACCTAATGAACTAAATACATAATACCACTGGAGTAATTAAAAGGTAAAAATAAACCTAAATAGAAATTGTTTGCGTTGCTAAGTATCCCTCTGCATCTGCCACTCTCCACCCCATGCACTCCAGCTCTAGAACAGAGGACATCCTAAAATCCACCCTTCCCCTTGGATTGAGTTTTACTTTATATGAATTTGATGGTTATGATGTTTTCTGGTCAGGTGTACTGGAAACTTTTTTCCCTTCATTAAGAGTATCAAAGGAGTAATACCTCAGTGTACTGTGAAAGCCCCCATTTAGGGATCATGGCTGAGCTAGCTTCTTTCCCACTCCCTGTCCAAGAGCAGAAACAACTTCTCATCTTCTCACCACACTGTTTTTTTTTTTTTTTTTTGAGTTATTTATTTGTGCATACAGAACTGGGGTACAGGCCAGAGGCTCAGGGGCGGCAAGAGGCTTTGCCAGAGACAGAGTGGGGAGCAGAACAGGCAGATCCACGAAGTACACTGCTGAGGGGAGCAGCCGGTGGGTCAGGAGAGGTCTGCCACGCCAGGTGGTCACCTCCAGGCAGCGGGAATGGAACTCATGCGGAAGTGGCTTTAGCTTCTTAGTGCTGTGCTTTAACATGCTGTGTCACCAGGGAGGGCCCACCACACTGTTTTTACAAAGGAGTGAAAGGCAAAGGAACATTTATGAGTTTATTTCCTATAATTCAAGAGGAAAGGGAGATTAAGTATTTATTTGTTATAGTACTTATAAAGGTAGTGCAAAGGGTTAGGACCCAGCCCTGAAATCTATCTGCAGCCACTTCAGTGTGAGTTCGATCCCCTGCCCAGAGGTGACCCACATGGCGCAGCAGACCTCTCCTGTCTTGCCCACTGCTCCCCTCAGCAGTGTACTTTGTTGATCTGCCTGTTCTCTCCTGGCTTTGTCTCTGGTGAAGCCTCTCTCTGCCCTTGCACCTCTGGCCTGTACCCAGTTCTGTATGCATAAATAAATAAATATTTTTAAATGCGAGAAATTTAATAAATCATAATGTCTTTCTTTTCTTCCACCACTCTCCTACCCATGCAATGTAAGAAAAAACATCTTCAAAAGAAGATTCGTTCACATCATATAAAGCCTGCTTTTCTTTTTTTTTTTCTGCTTTTCTTTTTTTCCCTGCTTTTCTTTTTTTTTACCACAATTTATATGATTGAACAAAAGCAAAACATTGTCTATAAGTTTTTTTGGTAAGATTTATTTATTTGTGCATACAGAACTGGGGTACAGGCCAGAGGTACAGGGGCGTCAAGAGGATTCGCCACAAATAGAGTGAGGAGCAGAACAGGCAGATAGACAAAAGTACACTGCTGAGGGGAGCAGTGGGCAGGACAGGTGGGGGGGGGATCTAACTCTTGCTGAAGTGGCTTTAGCTTCTCAGTGCTGTGCTTTAACTGCTGCGCCACCAGGGAAGGCCCATTTTCTGTAAGTTTTAAAGTATGCTTTACAGCCCCAGTTTCCATGGCTAAAGTTCAATCTTTTTTATTTTTGTAAACTATGCTTCCATAATTTTGTCATTGAGTTAAGGAGTATTTTTTTTAAGATTTATTTATTTATTCATACAGAACTGGGGTACAGGTCAGAGATGCAGAGGGTGAGAGGATTCACCAGGGACAGAGTGGGGAGCAGAACAGGCAGATTGACGAAGTACACTGCTTGAGGGGAGCCGATCAGCAGGCGGGCGGGCCAGGAGAGGTCTGCCATGCCATGTGGATCTCCTCCAGGGTAGGCAGGGATCTAACTCATGCGGAATTGGCTTAAGCTTCTTAGTGCAGTGCTTTAACCCGCTGCACCACCAGGGAGGGCCAGGAGTATTTTTTTAATATAAACTTCATTGGATGAAAATACATGCTTAAATTACATTTCTTAATCTTCTTTTTCTTTTCTAGATTGCAGAAAAAACAGAACATAAAATAGCAGAGTCCCGAGAAGGCTATAGGCCCATTGCTAAACACTCCTCAGTATTATTCTTTAGCATTGCAGACCTGGCTAACATTGATCCTATGTATCAGTACTCTCTCACCTGGTTTGTGAACCTTTATATCAACTCTATTCATGACAGGTAAACTCTCTAATTTCATTCATCCTCCTTAGGTTGGAATTTTACCAACCTTTCCATTATAAGTATGTAATTTTTTAATGATAATGATGAACAGCTATATACCAGAGACAGACATTTTGTGGGGGTGGAGTGGGTAATGGGATCAACAACAGTGGTGGGGAGGGAAATGCACTGGACTATGGTGATGATACATAGGTGATTTGGTGATGGGAAGCCCAAGGGGATTGCAACTGAGATGGAAAAATACACAAAATGATATAAAAATAAACTATTGTATTTTAAAAAAAAAGATAGCAAAGAGATGGGACAACTGGCTGAAATTTAAATAAACATCATTTAAGTTTGTGGGGAAAACAAAAAAGGTATTTTAAGAGTTCCCTTTGTTGATATATTGACATAATGTTCTTACTTATGTAATATATATTAATTATAGAGCATTAAAAATATGGAAAGAACTGTGTGTGTATGTATGTGTGTATTGTGTAAGTAAGAGAGAGAGAGAAAAGCATACTCTGATGCTTCCTCTGATGCTTACTTAAAAAACTGTGGACTGGGAATGAGGCAAGACCTGGAAAAGAAATCTAAGGAAGGTAGTATGTGTGTGTGTGTGTGTGTGTGTGTGTGTGTGTGAGGTGTGTGTCTGGGGAGGAAGGGGTGTTCTGACGTGACATACCAGATGGGAATGTTTTGACTATGAAAATAAAAGATGTGGTTCTTAGAAATACTCATGGAGATAGCATAGGGAATGCCCGTTGTAATTCTTCACCCAGTTTCACCAGTGGTAACATCTTGTATAATCATAATACATTATTACAACTAAAAATTTCACATTGGTACAAATTCAGAAAGTTTATCTAGATGTCATGGGTTTTACATGCATGTATGCGGTTTTTTTTTTATAAATTTTTTTTAAGATTTATTTATTTATTCATACAGAACTGGGGTACAGGCCAGAGATGTGGAGGGTGAGAGGATTCACCAGAGACAGAGTGGGGAGCAGAACAGGCAGATCGACAAAGTACACTGCTGAGGGGAGCAGCAGGCGGGTCAGAAGAGGTCTGCCGCGCCATGTGGTCACCTCCGGTGCAGGCGGGGATCGAACTCATGTGGAAGTGGCTTTAGTTTCTCAGTGCAGTGCTTTAACCCGCTGTGCCACCAGGGAGGGCCATATATGCGGTTTTAAATTGTTAATAGTATATACTTTGATAAAATAAATACAATTTACATGTTCATTCATTACTTTTCCTTAGTTTTCTTGGACTCCATATATTTTCCTTTTATTTTAATTTTTAGTAACAAATCCAAAATTTTGGAAAAGCGTCTACGGTATTTAAATGACCACTTCACATACAACTTATACTGTAATATATGCCGATCACTATTTGAGAAAGACAAGCTGCTGTTTTCCTTTTTATTATGTGCCAACCTCCTTCTGTAAGTTTCATGCTTTTGAGTTACTTTTAAAACCTAACTGGCAAATCTAGTTGTTAAGGATGATTTCCACAGAAGTATATCATGTTTTAGATCTGCTTTCTTCATGATTTTACTTACACATTTCTCTGATAACTAAAGTCCTTACAGTATTTGTGTTCTGATGTTCATTTGATTTTTGAATCACATAGAAAAGTTTAAATATGCATGTACAATTCCATAAATTCTTACAAAGCAAAAATCTGTGCAACTATCAGTTGAGAAAAATTCTTTTCAGATTGATTTCTTTTTTTTAAAGATTTATTTATTTATTTATTTGTGCATACAGAACTGGGGTACAGGCCAGAGGTGCAAGGGTGGTGAGAGGATTCACCAGAAACTAAGTGGGGAGCAGAACAGGCAGAATGGCGAAGTATGATGCTGAGGGGAGCAGAGGCAGGTCAGGAGAGGTCTGTTGCGCCATGTGGGTCACCACCTCCTGGACAGGATAGAACTCATGCTGAAGTGGCTTTTTTTTTTTTTTTTTGATTCTTAGTGCTGCGCTTTAACCTGCAGCATCACCAGGGAGGGCCTTCAGGTTGATTCTTTACATATAGTTAGGGTCCTTCAGTGTCTTTTCATGATTTGATAGCTTCTTTCTTGCACTGAATTTCAGTGTCTAGATGTGTACTGCAGTTTACTCACCTGCTGGAAGATGTCTGGTTGCTTCCAAGTTTTAACAATTATGAATATGAAATTGCTATAAACCAAAAGTAAAATAAAGTTGCTATAAACATTTGTGGCATGTTTTATGTGCAGTAAATTTCACCTCATTTGATTAAATACCAAAGGGTGTGACTGCCAGATCTTGTGTAAGAAGCTCCCCCTTGTGTTCTTTTCCAGTCTCTACTAGAATCCTCACAAGAAGTACCCACTATACAAATTCCTAGTATTCATTTGATTTGTTTTTTAGGGAAAGAGTAGTTAATCTTGCTTGTGATTCATTTTAAATCTTACTTGTTATAAACGCTTTGAAAGAATAGTCGTATTTTTTTCTTCTTTATTCTCTTTTCTCATTACACCCATCTTATTTTCTCACACATTCCCTGTGTCTTTTACCCTTCATCTATATTTTGTATCCCTTTCATCTCTCAAAGCTTTGTTCATTCATACCCTTTGATTAGTTATAATTTTTTTTAATTTTAATTTTCTGTAGGGTTAGAATACACCTTTTAAATTACCACAGTTTATCTTCAGGTTAAATTATGCTATTACATATTATGTATCTTTATATTTCCTCTACATATGTTGTGAACACATAAAAGAAGAATTTATATTACAAAAATACTTAATCTCCCTCCTAGCTTTTGTCTTAATGTTGTCATGTTTATACTTCTATGTTTTTAATTCCATAGCACATTGCTTTTTTGCTCTAAATATTCAATTTTCTTTTAGAGACAACTAAATAATAATCATAACAATGTTTTTTGTGTAGGTTCAAATTTAAATCTACCAGAAAGTTCTTCTAACATTTCTTATAGTGCAGTACTACTCACTACTGTACTTAAAACTTATGCATATTGGGGGGGGAGAAACATCAATTTTTCTTTCAGATATTATATTTTTTATCTTTAGAAGTTGCATTTGGTTATTTATATCACCTATTTATTTCCATTATATTCATCTTATTTTTTAGCTTCTTTGACATATTTACAGTAGCTCTTTTGACATTCTTGTCTGTGATATCATCTATAATCACTTTTATATCTACTGACTAACCTTTCTGCTGGTTATAGATGCTGTGAATTTTACACTGGTGACACCATTTTTTTTTTAATTATTACTTTAAAGAACAGTTATTTTCGTAAGTAAATTACCACTGAATTAGTTTGAGCTTTTCAAGGCCTTGTCTTTAAGATCTCTTATGGCAGTTTTAAATAGACTTTATTCTAGCTTCAGTACTAAGGTTTGATCTCTATGATTTAGTCTCTGAATTCTTATGGAATTCAACAAAGATTCAACTCTGGTTGATAATAACTCATATTTCCATGAGAGCTTTGATGGCTATACTTTGATGGAATATAAAGATACATAATATGTAATAGCATAATTTAACCTGAAGATAAACTGTGGTAATTTAAAAGGTGTATTCTAACCCTACAGCTTTTTAGGCATTCTTTGGCGGCCTTTTTCACCCTACTCACATATGGTTTGGCATTTAGTAGATTCTTCAGTTGCTTTCCAAGCATCTTCCTGCTCTCTGGTATTTTGTCCCCAAATTCCAGTACCTTCAGCCTTCCTTAACTCTAATCTCTGTTTCTTCAACTCAGCAGTAGTGCCAAATTAATTTTTATCATCTCCCTGTTATGTGGTCTAGAAATGCCTCTAGGAAGATATTTATAGCAACCATAGGGATAACCTTATTTGTCTCCCTTTTTGTCAGGGACTAGTCTTGTACTGGCTATTGTAAAATTTCCAAAAGCAGTTGATTCATTCATTTTGGCCAGCTTTTTAGTTATTTATAGCAATAAGCTAAATCAGTCCTAATTATTTTATCAATATGCTATAAAAATAAGAATTTACTTCATTTTAAAATCAACAATTTATAGCAGTCCTTATTTTGGAAATACAGAGCAAAGAAAGAGATTGAATACCAAGAACTGATGTTTCTTTTAACTGGAGGAGTAAGCCTTCAGAGCGCGGAGAAAAATCCTGATCCAACTTGGCTACAGGATAAAAGCTGGGAGGAAATTTGTCGTGCAAGTGAATTTCCTGCCTTCAAAGGACTCAGGTAGTTGTTTAAACCTAATGACTTGGCATTGAATAGTAATGTGTAAATATGTTATCTAGTGGTTTTTAAATGATTCTATGGCTATCTTGATTTATTTTCTGGCTCAGCAATCTCTCAAAAAATTTCCCAATTGAAGAATAATTGCTTTGTTTTTCTGTTCTATTTAGGGATCATTTTTGTGACCATGTAACTGAGTGGCGGGAAATCTACGACAGTAAAGAACCACACAATGCTAAATTTCCAGAACCTATGGATAAGAACCTAAATGAATTACAGAAAATTATAATTCTTCGATGTTTAAGGCCTGATAAGGTAAAAGAAAAATGTTTTCTATTTGGAACTCAGATAATTTGCTATTTATAAATTATTGGATTTAAAGTTTTACTATTTGTTCGTTCACCCTCATTTCAGATATAGGTTTCCAGTTTTCCTCAACTTGGAAAAATTTGGCCATTATTTCCTCAATTATTTTTTGCCACCCGACCCATGATTCCAAGTAAATTTGCTTTAGACTGCTTGATAAGCCATACACCTATGGTACTGTTTTATTTTAGTGTTTTATTTAGTAATATTTCTATTAATTATGTCTAATATCTTAGTGTACAAACTATGCTTCAGTTTGGGTAGTTTCTATTGTTATCATTTAGTTTGTGGTTTTCTTCTTTTAAAGTATCTAATCAATGTTAAATCCCATCCAATTAATTTTTTTGTTTCAAATGTTATATATGTTTTGCTCTAGAAATTTCTTTTGCCCCTTTCTTTAATTCGATTTCACTTTCATTCTATTAATATTTTTCTTTAAATACTGGAACCTATTTCTTTACACTGATAACTGTTTTTCAATTGTTGATTACAAATTTCTGAATCTGTTTCTATTGACTAATCTATTTCTTGGTTATAGATAATATTTTACTGCTTCTTGGAATACATAGTAATTTTGACTGGATGTTGGATATTTTTGAAGATTTGGGTATTCCATTAAATATTTTATAGTTTCATACTGCTTACTGAGCATTCAGTAAATAACATATATAGACCAAAACCAGTCACAACCTGTTTCTGTGTAGGCTGTGAGCTAAGAGTGGCTTTTATTTCTTAGTTATTTTTTTTTAATTTAGGCAACAATGGGTTACAAAACTGCATAGGATTTAGAGGGCTAAGATATACCTAACATAAACCTTCAGGTTTATCCAAATTATATACACTAAGAATTTCCTCTAAATTTCTGAGATTTTTTTGTAACTTTTCTTCCATGTCTGATTCTGTTGAATTCCCTCCCTTTTTTTCTTTGTGAGCTTGACTAGACATTTTTCTAGTTTATTTTTTCAAAAAATTAGTTTTTGGTTTCATTAATATTTTGGATTTACTGCTTTATTTTTATTTACTTTTACTTTTTATTATTTAGTCCTTTCACTGGTTTTTGGTTTTGATTGTTCACCTTTTTCTGCTTTCTTAAGGTGAGAAATAAGATTATTTTACTTACCTTTTTCTTATTTCTTAGTGTAGTCCTGCATTGCTGTACATTTCATAGAGAGCCTTTCATTTTGTAATTGCATGGTACTTCATTATATTTATAATTATATAACATAACAACTTTATCCAGTTTTTACTGATGGACCTTATCGATATTTTCAGTATTTATTATGTTATCTACTATTAAAAATGCTGCAACGAATAACTTTATTCAACATTTATATATCATATGTGTAAATACCTCTCAGAATAAAGTCCTGGGAATAAAATTGCCTATTCAGAAGATTTGCCCATTTGTCATTTTATAGATATATCTTTTATGCCTTCTATGAAAGTTATACTTGATTACTATTTCATAGCATTGTATGAGGATGTCTGTATCCTAAATCTTTTGCCCACATAGCATGGTACTAATCTTTTGGATTTTTGCTAACCTGTGGATTTGAGGAATTTGGGGGTGATCAAGGATAAAAATATGACCGCAAGGTGGCAGTGGTATACATGAGTGTTATTACTTACAGGTTTACATATTGGCAAGGGAAATACTGCATTACAGGTTTTCATATTGGCAAGGGAAATGTCTATCATTTCAGGATTCTATCTTGATGCTAGAAGCTGAGGAAGAGATCTGTTATTTTGAAGGGGAGGAGAGCAAGGGAATTCTCAGGAAAAGGTGGGATGGCATTCAGAAAGGGTGCTTATGTAAGATAGGTAATGTTACTTAGTACCATGATGCCTAACAGTCTGAGTCAGAGCTCTTAAGGGCAGCAGTCATTTGGGATTTTTATGTTCTGGGCTTATTTAATCTATGCAGGTAGATATTGGGTTCAAAGTAGGCAAGTTTTCAAGGACTAAAAACCTCCTTATTTAAGTTTTGTTTAAAACAATTGAGGTTGGTGAAAGCAGGTTTTGAGCTAACAGGTTTCATCCTGCTGTGAAGAAATAAGCCTCAGGTTCAATTCAAAAATTGTCATTATTTTAATTATGTAAAAAATCTGATAGGTAAAAAATTAGGATATAGGCTAAGCTGCTATAAAAAGAGACCTAAAATACATTGGCTTAAATACAATCAATTTCTCTTTTAAAAGTCTATAGAAGTAATTCTGTTCATGAGGTCAGCCAGAAACTCAACATTTTCTCTCATCCTTGAGAAGGCCCCTAAAGTGTAGTCCTTGGCAAAATGATAACTGGCTCATGAACACCACCTTTATTTAAAAGGAAGAATACTGAAGACTACTAAATTCCATATAAAAATATGATCTGGAAACTTCCAATATTTTTCTACTTGTATCCCTCTATCCAGAATATCATCACATGACATTTAGTTGCAAGAAAGGCTGGGGAAACTTGGGGTTCAATTACCAAAAAGAGACAAAGAAAGGGAAATAGTTTACAGTATCTGCTGTACTGAAGTTCAACATCTTTCTGTGTTTAATATTCATTTTCTATAAGCTATTCATCCCTTCTGGCCTTTTTTGTTTGTTTGTTTATTAGTCTTGTCCTATTGATTTATAAGCACCTTTTCTGTGTTAGGGGTTTTTGCCTATGATATTCTATGATATACTGCATCATTTTCTGAACAATTATACTCTTATTCTTTGAGGTTTTCAGTCATAATTAAATTGTTCTGTGAAATAAAAACTACCCTGAAGATCATTTATTTTCTCTCTTCAACAGATAACTCTAGCAATAACAAATTATGTGACTGACAAACTAGGGAAAAAGTTTGTAGAACCTCCACCATTTGATTTGACTAAGAGTTATTTGGATTCAAATTGCACCATTCCTTTAATTTTTGTGCTATCTCCAGGAGCTGATCCCATGGCCAGTAAGTACATATATGGTGAACTTTTAAGAAATCATAAATAAATCTTACTCATTTTTTTGTGATTATCAATCAGCTAGTAAATTCTATATTTATAAGGTAAGATAACTATTGAGATTTCCACAAATAAATACGTGTACACTGAAAATAAGGCATATTTTATAACTTTTAGAGTTAACAGTGAAAACATTTTTTTTTTTTGTGCTCTCATAGGTCTGCTGAAATTTGCAAATGATAAAGATATGTCTGGAAGTAACTTTCAAGCTATTTCACTGGGACAGGGACAAGGACCAGTTGCCGCAAAAATGATAAAGACAGCAATAGAAGAAGGAAGTTGGGTTTGCTTACAGAATTGTCACCTTGCTGTCTCCTGGATGCCCATGTTGGAAAAAATATGTGAAGATTTTACCCCTGAATCCTGTAACTCATCCTTTAGACTTTGGCTCACAAGTTATCCATCCCCCAAAGTATGTTTATTTCTATGGAGTCCAGTACATGTGCCTCACTATCTGTTATGTTGAATTTCTTTTTTTTTTAAGATTTATTTATTTATTCATACAAAACTGGGGTACAGGCCAGAGATGCGGAGGGTGAGAGGATTCACCAGGGACAGAGTGGGGAGCAGAACAGGCAAATCGACGAAGTACACTGCTGAGAGGGGGACAGCGTGCAGGCCAGGAGAGGTCTGCCACACATGTGGCTATCCTCTGGGGCAGGAGGGGATCGAACTCATGCGGAACTGGCTTTAGCTTCTTTGTGCTGTGCTTTAACCCACTGCACCACCAGGGAGGGCCACATTGAATTTCTTAATCCAACTTTAAAGGTTTACCAGTAAGAGGTTTTAAAATTATCAGGAGTCCTCCATTATGCCTGTCATTAATCCACTAATGTATGCATTTTTTAGGAATCAAGGTGATAATCTTGTGAGTAATGCTTTCTATCTATTTTGTCTTAGTTCCCAGTAACAATTCTACAGAATGGAGTAAAAATGACTAACGAACCTCCCACGGGTCTTCGGTTAAATCTCCTTCAATCATATCTAACTGATCCAATTTCTGATGATCAATTTTTCAGCGGATGCCAGGGAAAGGAACTGGTAATTCTCAATCTCTGGCACTTTTAAAATGTGCTTTTATAGTGAGAACATATGAAAATGTAAATATCTTATTTAATAATGTTAAACTTCAGGCATTTCCTAGGAAGACAGAAATTGCACCTCTCTACTGCATCGTTTTATTCCCAATAGATTGTGTTCTGCTTCCCACATAGTGGACATTCAAATAAATATTTGTTACATGGATGAATGTGTTTTAGTTTATAAACCAAAATCCAGTAGTATGTTTAAACTTAAGACTAATCATCAATTTTCACATCATTTATTTATGTGTTTATCATAGGTACCCAAATATAAAGTAGTGAGAATCAAATAGATTTTCCCCCAAAAAATCCTACCTTCATGGAACTTTAATTCCAGTAATGATATTTTGACATATTAATAATGCTTTTCAGTGTACCCATGGAAAATAGTTTTGTATATAGTATTGGGGACTTAAGGGTTTCAGTGAATAGCTCTCATTTTCCCTGCCTAAATTCTTATCAGTTAAGAAACACGGAAAAGTATAAACTTATGAGAAGCAAGTTACTGATTATTGATATAGACTAGGTTGGAAGGTGTTTTTATCTGTAAAGAAATGCAGTTTACAATCTAGTCAAGGGAAACCTATGCAAAGCAAGCTTATTCATAATCCCGTAAACTTGGAGTGTGGAGTCGTTAAAGTTACAGATGTCAGTGTCTCACTCCTGGAGATTCTGATTCACTAAGTCTAAAGTGGGATTCTAGAGCTGGTGTAAATAAATAAACATATAACAAAAGAAGTCCAACTATTAACAAGGTTGGGAATGATTGTTGTAATAGAATTATGAACTATGGGAAGACAAAGGGGGAACAGAAACAAGCATTTTTTTGAGCCCCAGCAGGTTTCACGTAGTTTCCAAGTCTTACAACACTCCTATAATATAAGTATTATTACAACCTTGTTTTTTAAATAAGGAAACTGGGGCTCAGGTAAATTATCAAAGGCATTCAACTCATAAACCTGAGATGTGGGATTTGGTACCTAGGTCATTCTGCCTCTTCCCACTTTTGTGTGATTAACTCTTCTTGAAAAGAAGCTGTTGAAAGAAAATCTTCATGAAGAAAGAGACATTTGAAGTAGGTTCAAGAGTATGTCTAACAGCACAGAATTAAAAAGTATGAAAGGGAAACAAGCAGCTCATTTAGGCTAGAATGGTAGGAAATGAGTGGGAAGTAATATTGCTCTTGATCTTAACTAAAAGGTCAAGAAGCAATGAGAATAGGAAGTAATATTGGGGTGAGATTGTGAAAGTCTTTTTATGCCTTGGAGTGGAGTTTGGATGAGTCAGCACAAACCAGCACCACATCACAGAAAAAAAAGCAGAGGCATACCCCCTCGATCAATGGTATTTTTAGATAGAGACAGCAGTTTCTGCCTTTCCCTTGAATTAGTCACCAACGGTATCCGGAAATATATAGAAATTAGTTTAAAAATACTCTTTGGGGGAAAAAACCTGCCCCCCCCCAGAGAAGAGATTAAGAAAATATTTTTTTAGTGTATAAGGTTTTTTGGGTTTTGTTTTTGTTTTTGTTTTTTACAATAGTCTGGTTTTTATTTGAATCTAGTTAGCAAGACTGTGGCAATCTCTTCAGATGTCCTTTGTCATATCTCTTTAACCTACAGCTACAATTGTGAAGACAGTTTTTTGTGAGTTCAGTCTCATCTTAAACTGATCGCATATCACTTCAAGCATGCCCCTTTATACTTTCTGTCCCTAAGGAGAATTTTCACCCATAAGCACAGCTAAAATGTACTCTAAAATGTAGAGGAATTACTCCTTAAGAAAGCCCATTATGTGGAAAATATATGCAAATAAGGTTATTGATCTTATTGCCAAGTGGTTTTTCACCTGACAAACATTTTAATACATTTAATTGTCAACTTAATATAATACATGTGTAGTTCTCGACAATGAACACTTGAAACATAAAATGTTATAATGCAATTTATTTTGATTAAATTTTCTTCAGTTAAAAAATTGTTTCACTAAAGCATCCATCCAGTATATATAAAATATGTTTTGATTCATATATAACATTTCAAGAGGATGAGATTCAGTGAAGCTATGGTATACTTATATTTTAATATAGAAATACTTTCTACTACACACATGAAAATAGTTGGGTGAATTTTTACTGTATTTGAAGATATTTTGAGATGGTCAACTTAAAATATATGCTATGTAGCATACTTTGAATTTATTTGAATAGCTCTCAAAGAGATCATACTCCTTCAGAGTACTGACATAGGCATACATGAGATAATGAAATTTTCATGGACAGAGTAAACAAATAATGGTTTCAAAGATGATCTCCAACTGGAAATCACAAAATCAGTAATTATATATTGGGATTTATTCATATCATAATGATTAATTATTCTCTTCCACTTCTTATCTCAAATATATACCAATAAGTCTACAAAATCACATCAGAGTATTGAAGTTGTAAATATGAAAAAAACAAAGTAGTATTAGTCAATATTCTGGTGAGTAATAAAATATTTTTAATAACTAGTATTATAATTTACCTAGTTTGGAGATTTTCTTTAAGTCAAAAGGTTAATACTTATTATGTAAGCATTATTTTAGATTGCATATCTTTTTAAAATAGAAGTCTATAGAAATAAATGGGGATAGAATCTTAAAATAAAAGATCATTGATTCCCATCTTTTTACTGGTAGAAATCTGACCAGAATTCTTTCTTCTATAATTTTTATATATTTAAGGCATGGGAGAAGTTGTTGTTTGGAGTTTGTTTTTTTCATGCCCTTGTTCAAGAGAGAAAGAAATTTGGTCCTCTTGGTTGGAATATTCCGTATGGATTTAATGAATCAGACTTACGTATCAGTATTCAACAACTACAGGTAAAATTTGAAAGGAACTAACATCAATGGAGAATTTCTGTGTACCAGACCCTACAGATTCCCTTTCCTTAGAATATCTTACTGAATTCTCCCAATACCATAATAGATGTGTAACTAGAAGTAATAGTTATATCTATGAAACACTGTCTCCTTTTGGATTTTTTTCCCTGTAAGTAATAGGAAATATTATTCAAATTAACTTTTATCCATAATGAAATTTATTATCTGATATAAAAAAAAGTTGTGCAGAGGAAGAATAGATTCTAGAGTTGGTAGATTCAGCAACACAAAAATATTATCAAGAATCCTGTTTCCTTGGTTTTTAAGACCAATTTAGTTGGTATAGCCTACACTTGGAGAAAATTTTGCTAAAACCACCAAACTGTGTATATAACCAGTTCGCTGAGGATTGTCCATCTTCTGACCAGGCTCTGACATGAAGCCTCTGGTGTCATTAACCTTTCTAGGTCCAAGATCAGAATCTGCAGACATAGGTTGAATCTATTTTTCATTTCTTCAAGAACTAGGAATTTGAGAGAAGATTGATCTTTAAGCCATCTTCACCTGGTCATACCTGCAGGCTACCTCTCTCCAAAGGGGGAAGACAGCAAACTGATAGCTAAGTAGGATAGGTAACAAAGGAATGAGTTGTAAGTCTACCTCTTCCATATGACAAAAATTTAACATGGATTTCACTTGAGGTCCTGCAGTTTTGAAGAGGAAAGGGACACACTGAACATATGCCCTACCCTAACCCCAAAGAAAAAAGGAGAAATTTTCCTTTTTTCACAAATCACTTATCCCTCAAGATCATCTTCCCTCAAGACTCCTAATCATATCTCTTGACATGTATATTCTTCCTGAAAACTGGGAGTCTTAAAAAATTAGACCCCCCTTTTAATTTGGCTCTGGAGACTTGAGACTTTTCCCCCTTAATTGTATAACACTTATGCTTTAAGTCCTGCACAATAAGGTAGAAAAATTCTTAACCAGTAACTCAATATATATAAGATTCCTATATTTAAGAAAAAAGTATGGGATCTGGAACTGGAAGAAATAAACCCAGACCTTCATGGGAGTTGAGTAAGACCATGTAAAAGCTATGCAAATAGTGATTTTTTATATTATATTATATTGTGACTACAGTATTAAGGAATATCAATACAATATTGTTTTAAGGAATACAACACAGTATTTATTGTGACTACAATATTGTGGCTAGAAAAGATATGTGTTGTCTGTCACCGGAGCTGCCATATTATGTGAACCAGACTCTGGTATGAACTTAAGTTTGGAATTGCTTTGTTTCATCACCTTTTGAACAGACCTTACATGAGGCAGCTGGTTCTCAGCATTGGCACTATTGTCATTTTGGGCCAGATCTTTGTTGTGGGCGGCTGTACTGTGCATAGTTTAGTAGCATTCCAGGACTTTACCCACTAGAAACCCATAGTATCCCCATCCTTACACTAATTATGACATTATAAAATGTCTCCCCATATTGTCAAAATCACCCCATTGACAATCAGTGCCCCCAAATAAGTTTTATACAAATGACATGAAAAATTCCTGTTTTTTTAAACTATATTTTTGTTTTTAACTAAGTTTCAAAATTTTTTGTCATTACAGTGGCTTCCAAACTAGCAATATGTGTTTATTTATGAAAAAAATTAAGATGCAGATAAAGTGATTTAAAATAAAACAACCCAAAACCCACCAATGATGATAATTTCCTTCAACCCCATTCCTTTGAATATAGTGAGATGATAGATGATTAATTGATCTTAGGTATCTAAGATCATGTTAAAATTGAAACAATGCAAAGACTTAAAAGTTTGCCTCACTTTATTTTTCCTTTGTTTCAGTTATTTTTAAATGAATATGATACAATTCCATTTGAAGCTATCTCTTACCTAACTGGAGAGTGTAATTATGGAGGAAGAGTGACAGATGATTGGGACAGACGACTCCTCTTGACTATGCTGGCTGATTTTTATAACCCATATATAATTGAAAACCCTCATTACAAGTTTTCTCCCAGTGGAAACTATTTTGCACCTCCAAAAGGCACCTATAAAGACTACATTGAGTTCATTAAGGTAACTGATATCACCAAAAATAAGGTTATATCTGAGTGTGACTTTCTAAAAGCAAATAGTAAAAGATTCCCCTGTAATGTTTAAGGTTAAACAAGTATTATGGTTCAATCAACTTTCCATTTCTCTAGTTTTAGTAATTATTGAAAATTGAAAAGATTTAATTCTTCTGATATTTGATGTTGATTTTTAACTTTTTTGGGTCTACACATGACTTATGAATTTACATATCCAGTAATAATGTGATTGCTTATTTAATCTATTTTCTGATAGAAACTTCCGTTTACTCAACACCCTGAGATATTTGGATTACATGAAAATGTTGATATCTCTAAAGATCTTCAACAAACGAAAACCCTCTTTGAATCCTTGCTCCTCACCCAGGGTGGCTCAAAACAGACCGGATCCTCTGGAAGTTCTGACCACATTCTATTAGAAATTACCAATGGTATTCTCAAAAAGGTAGTATTTAGCTTAAAATATATTGCTTATAACATTATTTAAAAAAAAAAAAGAATACAGAAATACAATCTGAAAAAACTCCATCTAGAAACATTATAACCTTGATTGAGATCCCTTAGTTGTGGATGAACTACTGAACATAGGATTAACTGCCATTTCTAAACATAAATAATGGAACTACTTTTTCAAACTGGAGAAAATAGTCTGAAGTTGCTAGTTCAAGGAATGAATAGTTCTAATCTCTACAGAAGAAACACAGGAAGTAGCATCCCAGCACTAAATTAACTGCCACAGCTTTTCTGCCCTATAATACAGACCCATGTAAAGTGGAATTATTCTGGTCTCACCAGGTCTTTTTGTGTCTTCAATGGAAAAAAAAAAACTATGGTAACATTTTTTTTTTATAGTAACTTTCAATAGATCAGTGGTCCTAAACATGCATCATGCATGCATTATTTCCTTCCAATGTATTTATTCTTATATTTCAGTGTCAGGCAATCTGACAGAGCAGAACCTTGTCCATCTTAAAAATCCATAGACAGCACCATAGACTGTCCTACTTTCCCATTGGTATCTTTTACTTAAACCACCCCAGGAGAGAACCTGCTCATCTCTAGCCTGGCTGTAGCCAGTGAAGAAAAGAAAGGAGCAGTATTGTCTGCTACCCTTCAGTGAAGGCAGGCTAACCTCCTCTAACCCACACTCTGGCTGCTGCAACTACTGTTGGGTCTTAAGTCCTTGACCCCTACCTAACTATTTTTTGTGATTTGTCTCTGTTTATAAAAGTTGTCACCCTTGCTGAATAGAAGCTCTTATAAGGTCACTAACAGAAAGTTACCTGGTAAGAGCATTTGGTCTATACTTAGGGTAGAAAGGTTGTGCTGAACCAAAGAGCTCTTAAGTTTCACTACCTACTATGATTTGAAGAATTTTGTACCACCCAAGGACCATAATCCCACTCTCTTAGTTTTCCATGATTAGGAAACTTTTCTGCACCACTTTAGAAATGTGAATTCCAGAATCTTGGGGTTAGATCATCAATCCCAAATTTCCCTTCATCACTTCTCCAGGATCCCTGAGATGACTTGTGGAAGTCAGCCACTCAGTGGTCTCTCTCCCTTCTCCCTGGAATGCTGCTGTAAACATAGCACATTATTTGATAGTGCGGTAAGCAAAGTTGTTTGGAAGAAGTTGATAATAAAACTGATTGGAAATAATACAGCAATTATGAAATGGTAAATTGGTTTTCTCAATGGAAAGTAAGATTCCTTTTACAAAAGGATATTACTCAACTTATCAGAAATATGTATCTTCTAAAAAGTGATATCACTATACACTGAAGAGTCTAAAGGTCTTAGGAATAGAAATCTGTGAGTTTAAACAGACTCATTTGTGACTGTGTTCCCTTGGGAAATTACTTAACCCTTCTATTTAAGCATTCTCATTTGTAAAATGGAGATAATAATATTCACCTAAGAGCTTATAGTGAGTAGGGGCCTCCATGGTGACCTAAAGGTTACATCAGTGCGCTCTATTGGTCTTTGTCACCACTATATCTCTGGTGAATCCTTTGATTGCCCTCTGCACTTTCTGTCTATACCCCAGCCTATACACAAAAATTAAATCTTTTTTTAACATGTATGGTGAGAATTTAATGAGATACTACTATATAAAAAACCAGCATAATGTCTGACACATATCACTAACTAATTTAGCTGTTAGTGATATTATAACTAAATGAAACTATCCATTTGGAGAGTAATATGTGATCTTCTGTTCTCATAGCTACCAAAGGATTTTGACATTGAAACGGCACTACTGATTTATCCTGTGAGATATGAAGAGAGCATGAATACCGTGTTAGTACAAGAAATGGAAAGATTTAACAAGTAAGAATCTATAGCCCAAATGATTCAAAAGACAGCCAAAAAAAGTTAGAGACTCTAGTATTGAACTTAAATTTTAAGAAAAAATTATGAAAACCCTGCCATTTAGAATTTTTCTCCTTTTTCAAAGTTATATAAAGTTCTGCCCCAAAAAGGGTAGATTTTCTTTTATAATGTGAAAATGATGATGAAAATGTTTTTAGTTGTAAAAGTATTCATTAATCAGATCTTACCATCCATTACTATGGTCTTCAAGCACTGACAATGGAGTGTATGTAATAGGCCTATGTGTACTCACATGTTCCCAAATTTACTTAGGTTTCCAGATTTGCTGAAATTTTAAAATAAGATATATTAAAATTATGACTCCTTAATTACTTTATAATACCAAATGAGGAGGACTACACTTAAAGAAAAACTCCCACACAATTGTAAATGAGATTCCTGCTATTTCTTCTAGAAAGACATTTGTTGATAATTACTATCATATATATGTTGATGACATAATTTCTTTCGTTGCAGTTTAATAAGAACCATACGTAAGACTCTACAGGACCTTGAAAAAGCCATTAAAGGTGTGGTTGTAATGGATTCTGCATTGGAGGCACTCTCTGGAAGTTTGCTTGTTGGAAAGGTTCCAGAAATATGGGCTAAACGATCATACCCAAGTCTTAAACCCCTAGGAAGTTACATCACAGATTTTCTAGCCCGGCTGAACTTTTTACAGGTAAAATAATACACACACACATATATATATTATATATATATAATTGATGAGAAATCACATAAAGAGCCTGAGACTTGGATTTATTAATAACTGACTATCCTCTTAAAATTAATGCCTCTTAAACTAGAGAAAAGAAGATTGTTTTGTAATCTCCTCAGTTATTCAAAAAACATACATATAAGATGTTCAGGGCCCAGGGAAACAGAGGCAGAACCCTACTTTTCCTAATAAGCTCTAGCCATGTCTACGGTATTTTTTTTAAAGATTTATTTATTTATGCATACAAGAGCTGAGATGTAAGCCAGAGGTGTGTGGTGGGAGGATTCACCAGAGACAGTGAGAAGCAGAACAATTAATTGACTGAAATACACTGTTGAGGGGAGCAGTGGGCAAGACAGAAAAAATCTGCTGTACCATGTGGGTCATCTCCCTGGCCTGGAATCGAACTCATGCTGCAGTGGTTGTGGATTACGTCATAATGCTAAGACTTAACCCCCTTTGTGCCACCTGTAGGCCCCTGTAGTATATCTTTGACTTCTTTTTGTGTGTACCAGTTTCTTCCTGTTACTTTCTAAAACATTTAACATATGGCTAATTCTGTCCACCACTTGCCACAAACTTACGTTTAAAATTTTTACAATACAGTTTTTATTTCTGATACTTTTATTGAAAATATTTATATGTCAAGTGAACTGTTGTGTTCTTAAAGGATTTTGAAATTTGAAGCATTTTAGCTTGGCCTGCCAGAGGAATTTCAACACAGTGTCAGCTGGGATTGCCTCCAGGACAGATACCTTTTATTGTTGTTAATATAAAGTTTACATCAAAATATTATCTGAAATTTGGATTTTCCTTTGGAATCATTCCATCTGAATGATTTAGAAAGCTCTCCCCTATTTTGGGGGCATTCTTTACCACAGCACTTCCCCTAAATGGATTTCCCTCATTGTCTTCTTAAACCTATGGAAGCTTGACATTTTGCCGCCATCTTTCTTTTTTACTGACCTATTCATTTAACTTTCTCATGGCTCTTAGAGTTAACAAATTTAGCAGATGAATCATCCAGAGTTTCCTATCCTTTTCTTTTTAAAAACAAATATTTTTAAATAATATAATAGCTTATTTTTTACATCATTTTGTGTATTTATCCATCTCAGTTGTAATGCCCATGGGTTTCCCATCACCAAATCACCCATGTGCCATCACCATAGTCCAGTGCATTTCCCTCCCCCCCCCACTGTAAAACAAATATTTTTAAACTTATTTTTGCATTGAAAACTGGGGTATAGGCCAGAAGTAGGATTTCAGTGAGAGGATTCACTGAAATACACTGCTAAGAGAAGCAGCAGGTGAGACAGGAGAGGTCTTTTGTGCCATATGTGGGTCAGCCCCCTGACCAGGCATCAAACTCAGGCTGGTGATGACACTGAGACTTAAACCTTAGGCCACCAAGGAGACCATCCTGTCTTTTTCTTACCTTTCTATATTTTACCTATTTATCACCCGTTTCTCCTTCCTGTGACTTTTTGTTTTAAGCTTTTTTTAACAATGGCTATTATCTCATGTTAAATCCTGGATCTGACCCTTAGTTGATATTTATCTTCCTGCATCCCAGTTTTTTTCATCTGTAAAATGGAGGAGTTATTTTGTGTACTAAATGAACTGATACATGTAAAATGCTTAGCACAGTGCCTGGTATGTACTCAGTAAATAGTAGCTAATTCAGAGATTGCATATAAATAGCTCGCCCAGACACCCAAGACATGCTTGGCTAAATGAGTGGGACTTTTCTATACACTTGTTTATCAGCTTCCTAAAGTATTCTTATGCAGGCTGCTAGTTCTGCCTGACATATGTGCTTGTCAAGATCTGTCTGTGTCTCTACATCTTGATCTGATGACATGTACTGTTGCTACATCTCCAGCAGTGGTTTGTTTTTCTTTCTCCTGGGACGCAAAGCTGGTGCGTTCTTACAATGTACCATGCATTCAGAGACAAAGTTCATTTAGTTGCTTTATTTATTCATTCAACAAATGTGAATTGATGTTCTGGTTTGTCCAGAGTAACTTATTGTGTACTCTGTGAGGTAAAAAGGTTATTACAACATGAGCCCTGCCTTCAAGTTGCTAATTAGACTACAGGGAGAGTAGCTATGTATCTAAGAAAAATTATTTAATACAGTACAGTATAATGTCATATGTACAGGTCACATGTACAGTATCATGTGTCATTAAAAAACCACCATGTAGAATGTTCTGGGAATTCAAAGAGGAGAAGAGAGCTTTTGGCTCAAGAAGGCAGTTTGTTTCATGATAGCTGTAGAATGAAAGACACTATATCATTTCAGATTGATTCTGTTGTAAGCTTTCTGACTACACTGAAATAAAGTTTGTTCCTTCATATAACTGAAAAATGGGAGTAAAGTGGCTCAAGCATAACTTGACATAGGGTACAAGCATTCTTAACCTGGTATTGGTTTCTTATACTTTCTCTTGTCTTTGTCTGTGAGGTAACTCCATCCTCAGTTATGTTGTCATCTTAAAGCAAGATAGCAACTACAATTCTTTTTTTTTTTTAAGATTTATTTTTTTGTACATACAGAACTGGGGTACAGGTCAGAGGCTCAGGGGCAGTGAGAGGCTTCACCAGAGACAGAGTGGGGAGCAGAACAGGCAGATCTACGAAGCACACTGCTGAGGGGAGCAGCGGGCAGGCCAGGAGAGGTCTGCCATGCCATGTGGTCACCTCTGGGGCAGGTAGGAATTGAACTCATGCCAAAGTGGCTTTAGCTTCTCAGTGCAGTGCTTTACCCCGCTGCGCCACCAGGGAAGGCCACAACTACAATTCTGCCCTCACATTCACACTTTAGAGAGTGAGTCTTTTTTCAACTGCCCAAGAGTCTCGTATCTCTGGCTGTGACTGAGATTACCAAGTCAGTCATAAGTGGACACATGGTCCGCTAGGCATGAATTACACACCTGTCTTAGGAGGTGCATTCCACAGACAAAAGTACTCGGATTGAGAATGTTGGAGGGTCACCTTCCACGGGGACAGAAGAGTCCTACCACTAAGGTAGAGGAAAACAATAAATGTCTGTATCTATAATGTAAAGTTACCAGAAAATAGTGCAATCTGACTAGAATGTAAGATGTCTGAAGAAGAACAAGAGGATAGAGGTGGGCATGCAATTTGGGGCCAGACTGTGAGATTTAGATAGGTGACTAAGGTTATGGACTTTAATATGTCAGTATAGTAGATCATTGGAGCACTGTGCAAGATGTTAAACCTGACTCAAATCATACATTGCAACATGTATTTTGAGCACAGGGTAGTGGGCATGGAGGCAGGGGTTTAAGAGTGTTATGGAACTGAAATCAGTGCATGAGTGCTATAGTTAGGCAATAGGTAAGATGACTAAAGATGATTGCTTTCAGTCATATAAGGAATATAACAAATCCTCAAATAATTCATATCTGACTTTGTAAAAGATCTGAGTCTCTCAAGCTATGATCTATTCAGGTTAATGAAAAAATCAAGTTTGAATGTCTAAGAATAATCAGAAGGGAAAGAGGTAGAAGGGCCAAACCTAAGCTGTATGCTTGGTGTCAGGGAAGATTTGAGTCCCCTGATGCAAAGCATTGGCAACCCACTCAAAAACCAGAGTCAAGAATTGCATTTCAGGTAGCATGTAAGTTATAAATGAGTATAATGTGATTCATTTTTCCTTTATAGGACTGGTATAATACTGGAAAACCGTGTGTGTTTTGGCTCTCAGGTTTCTTTTTCACCCAAGCCTTTTTAACTGGAGCAATGCAGAATTATGCCAGAAAATATACCATCCCTATTGATTTACTAGGATATGAATTTGAGGTCAGTAACTCCTCAAACTCCACAGTATAATGGTACTGGTTCACAGATGCCATCGTGGGGAATTATGGGGACTACACCTGAGGGAGAAGTCAAATAATGTACAAAAGTGGACAATGATGTAAGAAAAGTTTTTATTAAAAAATAAAATTTAAAATGAAAACAAACCAAAAAACCCACAACATATCACTACATCTAAATCATGTGTTTAAGCAAAGGGGATGTGCAAAATTCATATTTTTAATAGCCCATTGATTTCCAGGATAGTTTGAAAACAAATTTTGTTTCCTTAAGAATGGTTTTGTCTTGATATCTGTCTATATTCAAGATTTAATTCAAATAATCCAAATGCTTGTCTTCTATTTTAGCAAAAAATAATATGAGATATAAAAATACATGATAAAATACTACAAAAAAACTGAATTAAACATTTTTACTTTTTACTGAAAAAAAGTTAGCCTAACAAGCTAGTGTATAGTGGAGTTCCATGAGTGTTTTCTGAAGATGTAGTTAGTGGTTCCTTTATGAGACAGAGTTATCTAAAGAGATCATTACTAGTGTGTGCCTCTGCCTTCAGGTTATTCCTTCTCATAAATCTGAGAAAGCACCAGAAGATGGTGTTTATATCCATGGATTATATCTTGATGGAGCACGCTGGGACAGAAACAGGTCAGTAGTTTCAATTGCAAAGGCCTCTTGATTGATAGCTGAATCTTAAGTAATATTAACTGTCGACCTTTTTTTCCCTCCTACCAAAAGGCCTTTTTGGGAAGTAATAGCAAGTATTAAGTAATATCAGAATACTCACGATAAATCATTAGTCAGATTGGAGCAATTGATAGGTACATTTAGGTTGTGAACATTAGTTGGTATTTCAATAATCCTTACCAGTAGAAAGATTAGTTTAAATTATTTTCCTACTTCTTTTTTTTTAAGTTACCTTCTGTTTTGTACTGCCTAGGAGCATCTCACTTTTAAGTATTTTATAGTTGTAGGAAAATTCTCATTTCCCATTTTGGATGGCATAATAAAAAATTAGATTAAGTACTGGATTTCTAGCTCAGGAAACTAAGCAATACTATCCTGTTTAAGTATATGAGAGAAGGGGAGCCCTACTCTTTAACAGTTCATTAAATAACATAATATTCTATTTCCAGAGTCAGGGTTAGGCTTGTTCCCCAAAAGAGCATTAAAAACTTGGACAGGGAAAAATCACTTTAGACAGAGCAAGTTGCTTCTACAGAGATAATTCCAAGATAGGACTATCAGGAGATTCAGCTGCATACAGTGTATTTGATAAGTTCTCTCCTTTTTTATTACTCTGCTAACATTACTCCTACTTTTCCTTCTATATGGATTTGTCATTCCTTTCTTCCCTCCCCTCCTTTCAAACAACATCAAAGGGAAAAGACAGATCTTTTGAAGCTTAATGCTGGAATTTAAGAGCTGTGTGACTGTGAGAAAAGTAATCCACCCCTCTAAACCTCCAGTCTTCATCTATGAAACAGAAATAGGGATAGGGACAAGCCGATGTGTGGGTCCAATGCGATAGAAGTGTCTGTCTCATAGAAGGTATACTGATGTTTGGCCAATGTATAGGTTGCTTTCCAAATTTTCCTTTCATTTCTCTCAAGTCTTCACCACTTCTTCCTTAGTTTTTATTGTATTTTACATTTCATTGCAGACAAATAGACAGATAGATTGATAGATCTCTCATATTAAAAGTCAATAAGTAACAATTTCTGAGGAACAAATTTCATGTAATATCTAATAAAATTCTATCAATTTCTCTTAATAGTGGATTGCTTGCTGAACAACATCCCAAACTTCTCTTTGACTTGATGCCCATTATATGGATAAAACCAAGTAAGTTACTTCTAAAAAATAACTTTTGAACATTTTAGGCAGGATAATGATAGGTATTTTTTTACCACTCCCCTAAATAATTCTCTATTAGGATTTCATTCAACTATAATAGTGACTTAATGTTTATTTACATCAGAAAGATATTTCCCCCCCTTTTTTTGTGTGTTGCATCTATATTATTTTGGAAATATTCTAACTTTTCCCCCTCTTATTCATGGAATATATATTTTACATAGATTCTTTTTGTGAGTATGTAAAAGTTGGTGTGTTTTTTCTCAGTAATAAGCAAACAGTAACTTTGGCTGAAAACAAATAGTAGCTTTAACTTCTAAATTATGGCTTGTCACATTAGAACTCTAAACAGCTTTTTGCATTTCCTCATTTACCTCCTCCTTTACCTTTATTTTTATTTTTCCCCTATGCCAATTTTTATTCTTTCTTCCCTACCATCTCCTTTTCTTACTTCTTCTCCCCCAAGTCAGATTGAGTATTTTTATGCTTGCTAAGTGATCAAGACATTAAAATCAATTCCTGTCCTCTGAACTAGAAACATGCACCATATGAAATAATTTGCTTTGTTTCACAATTATATATCAGTTATTAAAAAAACAACTTTAAAATGTTTAAGTATCGCATACATGATCTTAGATTTCCTAGTGGTCATTTTATTTCAAGAAAAATAGTTCTTTTAGTATCAGTGATTGTTTCCCCTTTATTAAAAGGATGTTTCTTTTTCTAAGCTAAAAAGTCTGAGATTATGAAGACGAACGCTTATGTCTGTCCTCTCTACAAGACAAGTGAACGTAAAGGAACTCTTTCTACTACAGGACATTCTACTAATTTTGTCATTGCCATGTTGTTAAAAACAGATCACCCTGTTCAACACTGGATCAAGCGTGGGGTTGCTTTGCTCTGTCAATTGGATGACTAAGTTGATCAAATTTAACAAGATATCTGAAAGAAGAAAAAATATATATGTACATGTGCAGATATATAGTCTACACCTTCTTCCAAATACATATATTATAAAACCAAGTATCTTCATGTCATTCTTTTAAATGGTCTTTGTGAATGGTTTTTACATTTTTCTCTCCCTGATATATTCCTCTTGATTGGAATCTCCTTCCAGGTGGACTCTTGAGGTCATAGTCAGACAGCTGTGAAAGGAAGGTGCAAAAAGAATGTTTCTTTGAAGCATACAAAAATAAATGAAACTCATATATAGTCCCATTTTATGGTTTGCTGTGAAAAACAAATTTGGAGAGACTAACTGAATAGAATTGAACTAATTTATAAATCATCTCTTTTCACAGGTGTTAAGTCATTTCTTTAGATTCTGTAATGGTGTACTTTCCATTTCACAGGTGTTAAGTCATTTCTTTAGATTCTGTAATGGTGTACTTACCTGAAGTGGTTATATACAAACATCTCAAATACATAAATAAATAAATTGTAAATAAGAAAAATATTAAAACAAACTCAGAACTCCCTACTTAATACTTCTAAAACATCAGCTCCAAAAAAACACTTAGTTCCATTTCTCATCCTAGCTCTGTAATGAGGAAAACAATTCAAAAGCAGCGTAGCTAACTTGTAAAGGTCATGATTGGAATTGCCATGTGGTTGCTTCATTATTTTTTAATAGTTAATATTATTATTTGGTATGTACTCATAATACTGGTGTACACTAACAAATTTAAGACTTTTCAGTAAAAGAAAATTTCAGCCAGAATTCAGTGCTTTTGTATGGAGGTAATGTCTTCCATAGGATTGCCAGGACACTTAAGGGTACACTTCTGTAACCCAAAGAAAATGTATGTGCAGCTACCCAGTGAAACAGGATCATTCAGACAATCTTGTTTGATAATTTGCTAAGAGCAAAATGTTTGCCCTCTCGAGTGGAAAACTGATTCTGGTTTGCAGTCCATGAGACTTAGGAAAATGAATTCGCTTCCCATTGCCACCCCCATGCAAAAATATTTTATTCCAGGGGTAAAATATTTAATCCTTTATATTTAATGAGTATAGAAATGAAGAAAAGAGAACATAGCTAACAGAGCTAAACCACATGTTAAAAACAGGAGTATGTGTCAGACTGTCTTATGATACAAGTATTTATAGTAAAGCTATTAATGGAATGGTCATTGCAGAAGACTGAAGAGCCTAAATATAAATGAAATTCTGAGGTGCTAATTTCTAACAGTGAAAACTTCGGTGCTGTCCTAAAGGATATAACAAAAGGTAAAATGTTTTTGGTATGCGCTCAAAACTACTCTATGTTAAAACTTAAATGTTCTTTTAAGCCCATTAAAATATGCCTAATAAAATATATTGACTTTACTACCACTATTCCTGTTATACGTTATGTTAATGATAGTACATTTATTCCTATAACACATATGCTTATAATATTAACTAAATATTTTCAGCAGGATACTCATTGTGGGGAAAAAAGATGTTCTTTGGGGTGAGAGCTATATTTACTGAAAAAAACCCTTCAAATCTAAAGTAGATCACTATGAACGTTTCATAGTTAAAATGGCACTGATCTAAGTCTTATAAGAAAGGTAATTTTTTCATGAATAATCTTTACATGACTATTCATGGAGACTTCTAACGTTGAACCTGTGACAATTTAGAACACTTTTAAGTTTGTGAAAATTTTCTGTTTCCTAAATTTTGCATTTTCTTCATTTATCAATACTATTTTGTGCTTTTCTGAATTTATGTATAACTTTAAGTAGTTGATAAATCTATTTTCTCAAGTGAAAAATATTTTAATTCATTCTGATTTTAAAGTAAATCTGTCTGAGTTTCACATGGATAATTACATCAGTGATGATGACATAGATGATGACTTTGATACCCAGCTCATCATTCAACAGAGTTTACAGGATATTTACAAGCCAGGGACTGCACAGCAGCCATCTGAAGATGAGAGGTAATAGTTTCCTTATTATCCATAGTACTACTCTAACATTGTGATAAAAGTAGAGAAAAGGGTCAGAATCTAAGGAGCTCTGTTCATTTGAAAATCTATGAGATTAATGCCTAACCAGTCAGTAAAATTTAGAAATTATTCAATTCCTTCAGAATTGAAGAAGTTAACAGCAAATTTGTGTGAAAAGATGCAGACTAGAAATCAGAAAAAAATACATGAGGAACTATAGGGCTAGAAAACTCTAAAGTATCCTCTTTGGGGAGGTAAGGAAATGCATAATTCCAACCAAGAGACATAAAAAGTTATCTTCATCTTTAGTGAAATAGCTGTGTGGGATCCAGTCTTTACTCAAATCAAAAGGAGGAATAATATAAACTAAAACTCAGCAGCAAGCAACCCTTCTTAAGGGTGTGGATTCTGAGCTGTTATGATGTCAGAGATTCACTCTGAATATGGGTAGCCTGCATCCAAGTGCACGTCATCAGCTGTTCTCTGGATGATGTGGAAGCTCAGGAGGCTGGGCCTCCTCAGTAGCTCCTGTTTTTTTTTCTGGGGTGTTCAATCTTATTTGTTTGGGATGGTGACCTTCATTTACTTGCTGAGGGTAAAACTGGATAAATGTGACTTAACCCCAAGAGATTTTATAAGTAAATATAGAGATAATGAAGTACATCAGACATATATTTTTAAGTAACAAAATCATGATCACTGTGTGCCACACTATTATAAGTATTTCATAAATAGTAATCCATTTAAATTCTAATTCTCATTATCTCTATACTTGGAGAATACTATTATTATCTCTATTTAGAAATGAAGAGACTAAGGTACAGAGAATTTAAATAACTTACTCAAGGTCATAGGGCTGGTTAGCAAAGACCCAGGTAACTTGACTTTAGGGCTGTGATCTTTACCACACTCCTCCTGTACTTATGTGTTAACTTTATTATTAATATTTAAAATAAACCTTAGTTAAAGTTTTATAAAGAAATTGCATTTACTGGATCATTAACCTTGTGACTCAAAATTTTTAAGTTTTAGGTTGGAAGGACTGATGAGTATCGAAATTCATTAAACAAATTGAAAGTTGTTATACATTTTATTTATTATTGTAAGAATGATATGATACTTAGGAAGGCTTACTGATTTGGTCAGGAGTTTGAAAGAATCAGGAAACTTGAATATACGCTTGACAGGTGGAAAAATGCCCCCATGAGTTATCTAAAAAAGATGCCCATGTCCCATTCCCCAGAACCTGTGAATATGTAATCTTGTGTGGCAATGGCAAATTAAGAGTGAAGATTGCATTAAAGTTGTTAGCCAGTTGTCATTAAGATAGGATTATCCAGGGGGAGCCAATGTAATTACAGTGGCCCTCAAAATGGAAGAGAAGCAGAAGAGAAACGGAGAGAAGGCAGTGTAGAAACATGGCTCAACATCACAGGCTTTGAAGATGTGAGAGGTATGTAGAGTCTTAAAAGAAATGGATTCTCCTTTAGGGGCTCTAGAAGGAACACTCCTGACAACACCTTTCTTAACCCTGTGAGCCCTATTTTCTATTTCTGAAATGCAGAACTACAATAAGTGTTATTTGAAGCCACTAAACGTGTGATGTCTTTGGCCAAGAATAGAAATCTAAAACATTAAACCTGTTAAGTATTAAATGTTTCAGAGAAATTAACTGGCCAAATTGTTGAGCAGGACAAATTACCTGAGGGAATTTATTCTCTTCAATTTGTATACAAGTAATAATCAAAGAAAATGGGAATATTACAATTCTATTTACTAGATTTAAAAATCACATTCATAAATTGAACTTTAAAACTGTTTTTAACTTTTTTAAAATGCTACTTAAAAAAGTTGCTGATAGCATTTTCTGATATAAAATCTAACCATTAATATTTTTAAAACTTAAACCATGATTATTACCTTTTAAAATAATTTTCATTAGAATCATTAACATAATAAAGTGGCCATTAATTTTACCATGTGATAATTTGACAGTCCATCCTAGGTAGGTTTTATTCAGTTCAGCAGTTTAGGGCTTACTGTGGTTCAGACTGTAATGAGGAGGACAGATGTGGGAGAACAAGGTGAGGGCCACACTAATTTTAGAAGTATTTCTGTTTTTCCTCAGTCACTGACTCATATATGAGAGTTCATTCTTGATTAACTCATTACCATTGCCTTGATTCTTTCCTTTTTTAATAAAAAATGCTGTTTTTAAATTACATATACGTATATTTTCTATGTAGCTTGCATCCCTTCTTGAGTGCTGACTGTAAGAAGATAGTTGGAGCAATAAAGACAGTTAAGTACTCTTCCTATTCTATCCTCTTCAACTGTGGTTAAGATGAGATGTTGTTAAATGGCAGCATTTTCCCCTTGAAGTTCAAGAAGCCTAGAAGCAGATTCTCCCAAATGGGGAACACTGGGAATTCAGAGCTCATTGTCAAATCTGAAGTGGTTTTTTTGGGAGAAAATAATTCAACTCAACTTAGTAAAGATTTCCTGGCTCCTCTGTGGACTGACTGACCATTTTTTCTATAAGTGACAGAAAGATGCATATTCACAGTGTAGATGGTATGGAATACTAGATGAAAGGCTTATTTCTTATTTGTCCAATGCATTTTAAATTTGCCTTTCATAAAAAGTGGTGCTAGAATTCTGTTGTCTCCTGAACTGATCTTGATAGTGCAATTCAGAAGTAGCATGGGCTGCCTTGTATGTGCGCAAAATGTGAATCTCTTCTCTTGACTTATTAATAGGTGAGGAAGAAACACTGTCACAATTGACCAGATACTATTCTGCTTTTGATGAAGCAGATGAGATAGGCTGGCTTCCTTTGCATAAGGCTGCAGTACATTTAAATAAGAACATTTTGGAAATAACCCTGAAAGGTAAATTCTTCTAGATTCTTCTGAGAAATAAATTTAAATTTTATTGCTATATCATCACCTGTGTGGCCTAATGGATTTATTTCAGCTTCAAAACCCAGTGCATGCGAGCAAACCACCCATAATGGTGAGACACCACTTTTTTTGGCTGTTAGCAACTGTCTTTTAGAAAATGCAAGTTTTCTTCTTCTCAATGGCTGCAATCCAAATGCCAAGAATTTTGAAGGCAGTTCTCCTCTTCTTACAGGTAAACACTTTATTTGGGAAGATTCTATGGCTCTGATCTCTTCAATGGCCACAGATATCAAAGTCAGTTTTTTGCCCATTGTTGCAAAACTGTCACTCTGGCCCCAGCTGACCAAACATGAAGTTTCCTATAAAATAGTGTCTTATGTGTATATAATCACTTGTAAAATCTCTGCCAAATCGGGAGTATACATGGTATCTTAATTGAACCAGTAATTCTGGTTTAAGAAATATAATAGGGGAGCAGAGTTAGAAAAAGCTGCCCATTGCTGGGCAAAGATACCAGATTGAATACCAGTAACTAATTTTGCTCCCTAACAAATTTTGAATCTTCACTAAAATTTTAATTAACTATTGTTTTTTTTTTAAATATTTATTTATTTATTCGTACAGAACTGGGGTACAGGTCAGAGATGCGGAGGGTGAGAGGATTCACCAGAGACAGAGTGGGGAGCAGAACAGGCAGATCGACGAAGTACACTGCTGAGGGGAGCAGCGGGCGGGTCAGGAGAGGTCTGCCACGCCATGTGGTCACCTCCGGGGCAGGCGGGGATCGAACTCATGCGGAAGTGGCTTAAGCTTCTCAGTGCAGTGCTTTAACCCGCTGCGCCACCAGGGAGGGCCTAATTAACTATTGTTTTAAAGGAGTAAGTTACAAAGGAATGGGTAGAGCAGTAGGGTAAACAATAGCAGTATGATTTTTAAAAACCATATGATGGGACAGGAAAGCCAAACTTTAAACTGATAATGGGAAAAGTCAAGAACTAGCATGATTGTCGAGAAAGCTGACATTGTTGATAGTATTAATAGTTACCTTATAGAGCATGATAAAAGACAGGCAGCTAGAATAGGTGAATTAGTTGGAAACTACTAAGAAGTAAATCCTAGATGTCTTCTTCTACTCTGTCCTACTGAACTCCTCTCCCACCCCAGCAGAATTCTGGAGGTTTATTGTCTGGATATTGTAAAACAGGCTCATTGGACTAGGGAATATTAGAGCAAGGCAAGTATACTGGAATAAAAATTCTGACAGAATTAAACAAACAAACTAAAGCTTCCCAGCCCTCCTCCTTCATCAGGCTCCTAAGAAGTTAGCAGCTAGAACTTTACCCTCTAAAAAGAGGCTTCTGTAGAAAAATTAATTAGCCAGAGAAGAAAGAACTACAGTGAGAATGGGGGTTCTGAACAAATGACCTAGGCACATCAACCTGTTAGAATTTTCAATCAGTTTTTTTAGTCCTCACCTCTTAATCATGAGGACATCTGAAGGAAGTTTTCAACAAAGAGAGATAAGCAACTTGGGAGAAAGGTTACTTAGCTATGATAAATGTTAAGGGAAAAGTATATTTAATTTGTCTAAAGAAATTAATAATATAACAAGATATTACCCTAAAAATCAAGACCAAAATGCTCTTGAAAATAAAAGCTATAACAGCAAAAATAACAATTGCAAAACAAATGCTGGAAGGTAAAGTGAAGAAAGTTGCAGAAGAGGAAGAAATGGAAACTAGGAAAGATAAATAAGAAAACTAGAAGGGAGATTCCAGAGAAGCATGTGAATAATAAGAATGCTAGAGAAAAGATGGAGGCAATGTATTATCAAGGAAATAAGTCAAAGGAAGCATTTCCTAAACAAAGAAAGTGCAAGTATAGTGAACCAAAAAAGACACAACACCCTTGACACTCTATACAGCCATTCTTAGAGCAGTTAGTGCACTTTCTACCATACATTACACATAGTTATGAACAAAATTCACACTGTTTAGTGCTCTGGCACCCAACAAAATACCTCATACTGTCAATAATTAGCAAATAGATAGAGAGGAGAGGAAATTTAGGTGTTTTAGGAACTTGAAGACTAAAGACTATCATCCAGATGTGAATTAGAGTATAAATACAGGAAAATCAATTAGTGAATTTTGGTTAACAAAATGTGAAATTAAAAGTAACTGCCTAATTGTTACTGGTTTTATTTTTGTTCATTTAAAGCAGTTACAAGCAATTCCAGAATTGTCCTAGGTACTTAAGCTCTCTTTTTTTTTTTGAGAAAATAAAGATGACAAATGAAAATGTCATGTTTAATGTTTTTCAGCCCCAGTGAATAGACAATGGACAATTGGTCATGGCTTACCAAAAGAAAGTAAATTACCTATTAATAGAAAGCACTATTAATATTTGGTATGTCTCACTTTACAGTCTATTTCCTAGACACTAAATGCCTCTACATGTAGGCAGGGAGGGTTCAGAGGCGCTCTTTGGGAAATCTGAGGGAGACTAGTTCATAAGAACTCTGGCTTTAACCCTGTTGAACATAATGTCCACTTCACCTCTAATTTCCCAGCTGTTTTCCATGACTCTTATGACATGGCTGCCTTGCTGATCAGCCATGGGGCAGATGTCAACCTGCGGTGTGCCAATGAGAGGACAGCTCTCCATGAAGCAGCCAAGCTGGGCAGACAAGACATGGTGAAACTTCTGCTGGTTTCTGGTGCACATCCTGATCCACAAAGCTCCTATGGATTTACTCCTCTTGCTCTTGCAGCCCAAAGTGGACATACTGAAGTCATGGAAATACTACTACAGAAAGGCATGTTCTATACAGTCAGCACACTACCTAAGGGTAACCTAATCCAAGCACTCCCCACTGCATGGAGTTCTTCGAAATAGAATCTAAATTTTACATAGGCCTAATATAAATGTTTAATGTCTTAATGTTGCCTACTGAAAAGCCTAAAATAAAAGAGATTGAATTCCTATCTGGTATGAAATAATTCCCTTACACTTACAGGGATACAGGTTATACCAAGAGGATGGTAATTTCTTAAGTATTTTTGTGTTGTACTTTTCAAGCTTCATGGCATCTAAAAGCCTACAATATCCCTCCACATGTTTCTGCTAAAGCTAAGTCATGAAGCAATCCAATCTTAGGAAATTCTTCTCTGAGTCCCACTTCTTTTCCTCTGGTAATAATAAAAACTCTGAGATAAGGGGAAAGTAATTTTATATTTGCTGAGCACTCCCTAAGGATCAGGCAGTAGGTTACCTATGCTGCCTCATGGAATCTTCTAAACAACACCCTGTGTAGGCATTTTTTTACTTTAGGAAAGGGAGAGTCTGAGATGGTGCTGGTTGCAGGACTTCCCCTAAACCATGCCTTCTTCTGCCATCTGTACCTGTGGCCATTTCAGATCCTGATTTAACTGGCCGAAACCCTGTCTCTAATAACTTTAACATTTACTAATTTATTGTTTTTGAGGTGACTCCATTACTGATACTGTCAGGTAAAACAATATATTACCTAAATTTTTCTACCAAAATTTAATAATGTTCTAATATTAGAATGATCTTTTTTAGATAATTTGTGTGCAGAAGTCATTTCTTTAACAATCATGGTCCTAGTCTTCAGGTATTTTAGGCTGCAGGGGCTCCTCTCTTTATGAACAACTTTAGGTTTTCTTAGACTTACCTAAATCTTTCCTGTCATATAAGGAAGACAAATTTCCAATGGCCATAAGACCCTTTAAAATAAGATGCTTTAACTTAGCAATCCCAGATATGTCTAAAGTCATTAACTGCAATAATAAAAATAAACTCTGGATCCTTCATATTTGAAAAAAAAAGTAATCTTTCATATAGACAACTGATTAAAATATAAAGAGGAGGGGCAACAAACTTTAAATCCTTAAACCTTCAAAGAAATCACACTGCTTGACCTCAGTGGAGTGAGCACTTCCCTTTGGTTATCCTCTTAAAATTAATTTGCAAAAAGTAAGATGGTAAATGGCAGAGCCAAGATTTAAACCTACATCTGATTCTAAATCACATTATTTTATCACTCTGTATGGTACAAGTAGCAACACAGTTTTTTTTCTCCTGGAATTTTCAAGCTTCAAATAACTGATTACTCTATATGTCAGCCTACTTACAACGTAGAGAGAATGCTTGCTTCATTTTCCCCTTCCAACTAGATTAAAACTGCGTAAGATCAGAGGAACATTTTATTTATTTGGTTCTTAGTGCTTTGCTAAAATGGCTATTTAATTGGTTTTTGCTGATGGTAATATATTGAGTGCTTAAACAATACAATGGAAACAAGTTTTATAACAAGATTTTTTTTTCTTAGGAGCCAATGCTCTTGGTCAGGCTTCTGACTCATCTTCCATCTTACTTGAAGCTGCTAGAGGAGGAAATCCAGACTCTGTGACTTTGTTACTAGAGTATGGAGCTGATGCCAACATCCCCAAGAATTCAGGCCACCTGCCCATTCATGTGGCAGCTGACAGAGGCCACTTGTTGTAAGTCCAATTAAAAATTGCAAATAAAAGAGATGGTAAAAGCTACTCTTTTTTGTTGTTGGAGCAGCCTCTGAAAAAGTGTTTCTGATGCTACAACTCCAACACCACTTTCGAAAATAAGAAACATTTGACCAGCTAGACAATAGTACAATCACATGTTCTGTTGCCAATGAAGAGACATAAAACTATTATGAAGTCTTTAGTAAATGTGGGAACCTTCAGATCTCAACTAGTTAATTCTGAGTTGTATAATCTAGACAGTAGCTTTATTTAACTTTACTGAGTGCTTGAGCTTTTGGATACAGAAATTATACTTTTAGTTAGGGGTCCTAAATAACACCTGATACTAATACCATCCAGTGCTAATGTAAAACAGTCACAGATTAATGTTACATCTTCCTAAAAATTATTTTTAAATGCATTTTGAACTTCTCAGAGCTCTGAAGATTTTAGTTCCAATTACGGATTTTGCTGCCATTAAACAGAGTGGCATCAGTCCAGTTCACTGTGCAGCAGCAGGAGCACACCCTCAGTGCCTGGAACTGCTCATTAATGCTGGGTTTGACGTGAATTTCATGCTAGATCAGAGAATTCGCAAACACTATGATGACCACAGGAAATCAGCTTTGTATTTTGCTGTTTCAAATGCTGACTTATCTTCAGTCAAGCTGCTTCTAAATGCTGGAGCTCTGCCTAATCAAGACCCAGTTAATTGCCTCCAGATAGCCCTAAGGATGGGCAACTACGAACTGATCAGTATGCTGCTACGACATGGGGCTAACGTCAATTACTTCTGCAGAGTCAATCCTTTACATTTCCCATCAGCACTGCAATACTCTCTGAAAGATGAAGTCATCCTCAGGATGCTGTTGAATTATGGGTATGACACAGAGCGATGCTTTGATTGCCCTCATGGAGATAAAGTTCACCCTTTTTATGCTTTTGAAGGTTGGACGTCTACAGTTATTAAAGATACTATGGTGAGTCCACAGTATTGATGTATCACTTTAGTGGTGCCTATTTATTACTTTTGTTATTGGTGGTCCTAAACTACAACAGTCTAAGTCTCCATCCTTTCACTCTAGAAGCTCATAGCTGGAATGGTTTCAATATATAAGGTAAACACAGAGAAGTACAGAAATACGAGGAAAAAGTGATTTAATACTACCTGTTCTAAACAAACCCAGGAATTTTCACAAATAAAACACACATCTGAGCAAGATTTTGAAGAATAGTTTTACACACAGTAATTTTTTTAAATGAGTTATCCAAGATGATTCTGGGTTTCCTGATACCCATACTCCTAGGTTTTATTTCTTTTAGTGCCAACATGACTAGTCCTTTGGTCACCCTTCTGATGAGGAAAGAATCACAATAGTTGGCCAGACCTTCTTTCTTGAGACATTTTTCTCTTGGTTTTCATCATACCAATCTCTTATTTTCACCTACCTTATCAGATATTTCCATTTTCCCCAACATGAACTTTTCCTGGCAGTTATTTGGCAGTCTCAAATATTACTTCCTTAAAGATGCCTTTCTGGTCCTCCCTGGTGGCACAGAGCCTTAAAGCACAGCACTGCAAGCCAGCTGCAGCCGTGTCAGTGCAAGTTGGATCCTCTGCCCCAGAAGTGATGCACATGGTGTGGCAGACCTCTCCTGACCTGCCCACTGCTCTCCCAGGCAGTGTACTTCATCAGTCTGCCTGTTCTGCTCTCCACTGTCTCTGGTGAAGCCTCTCACAACCCCTGTATATAGCTTTACTTGACTTCTTACATGAGCATCATCTAAGTGAATATAAATTACCTAAGAGGCAAAAGCTAGCATATCCCTCAAATATCAGGGTGAGAGATTATGGATGACAGAAAACCCAAAATAAAAGTGTCTTTAATAAGATGGCTTCTTTTGCTGTCATCTCATTGGGTAAAACCTACTCATAGTCAGGTGGCGCACATTTAGGTACAAGTGAAGCTGCAAAAACAGCTTGTTTGTTCCAAACAATTATATGGTCAACTAAAGGGAGATAACAGGTATAACTATAGGGGGTAACTAAGTCTCTTTCACACTCTCATTATGGTATATAGTTCTGAAGACACAGTATACTTCAAATGCTAAGAGCTAAGAAATATTTTCTTGTTCAAAGGCTTGGAGACTTAGTATCTTGCCTCCTAACTCTGAGGTCAGTGCTCTTTTGATCACAATGCTAAACCATAGTTAATTTGTTATTTGCACTCATAGTTCTGATTTTCTTCCTCAGTTCTGTGAAGTAATAACTTTGTCATGGCTGCAACATCTCTCTGGAAAGGTTGTCCGAGTGATGCTTGATTATGTTGATCAAGTTCAAATCTGCTCAAAGTTAAAAGCTGTGCTCCAAAAACAGGGGCTCTGGTCAGAAATCCACTTTATTTTGAGTGAGTATCTTTCTTGTATAAATGTTCTTACCCAAAATTGTCACTGTAGTCTTACTTTTATTTTATAGAACATTCTTCCCTTCTGGTAGCCTAAAGAAACCAAGGAAAATCCTATTCTTATCTAAGGAATATTATTAAGTACACTTAATTTATATTTACTACCACTTCATAGTAGGTTACTACTTATTAATATATAGATAGGTAGTAACTTTCTAAGCCTATGGACAACTGTAGATAGAGGAATTAAAAGCTATACAATGGCACTATTATCTTATTTTTAAAAAAATGTTTATCAACTGCTAGGCATGCAAAGCACTTAGTTGTACATGGCTTTGCTTTATCTTTATAATAAAATGATCAGGTAAGTAATATTAATCTTGTTTTTATATATAAAAATAGATTCATATAAGTAAATAACTTGTTCAAAGTCATAGCACTATAAATAGTGAATTTGAGCTATAAATCAAGGGGTACCTGAATAAAAACATTCCACTTTCTGGTAAAAACAAGCAAACGAACAAAACTATACAATGGCAATAAAACAGGAAGGAGATGAAGCCAAAATCTAGGCCTGCAGAAGGTAAATGATCCTACAAAAGAAATTTTTTCATGGTATAATTTCTTTCACCTAATTTTCCCTTTATTTTTTAGCCTAACATAGGAGGCATGAAAGGGAGTTTTATGTGTAGATTTAAAGAATTTAGATTGCACAGGCCAAACCCATAATTGATACCAGTATTTGGATTCTTGAAGTGGCTCTGCGTACTTATCTACAAAAAAGGTTGTGATGAGAAGTGAAAAGCTATTTCCCCATCAAATTTTCCACTTCATCACAGCAAATGAAAATTTTGGTGGCTTAAAAATAAAATAGCATGATCTTAAAAATAAATAAATAAATAAATAAATAAAGTAGCATGATCTTAAGCCTAAGATTATTTAAAAAACAAAATATTTTCTTTTCCTTTTGGAGAATGTATCTGTTTCTTTCATTTTAGCAAACCCTCGCTCCTTAAAACATTTGTGTCGCCTAAAGATCCGGAAGTGTATGGGACGTTTACATTTGCGCTGCCCCATCTTCATGTCATTTCTCCCACTACCCAACCGTCTAAAAGAGTATATACTTTACAAAGAATATGACCTGTATGGACAAGGAATTTTCACAGGAACCTGGTAATAAGGCTATTTTGGATAAGAAGGTAATAATTCCACCACTGTGTTTCTTAAAATGTAAATTATTATATAGGATTCTTATTTCTCACTTTACCTAGCAACTGAAATCCCAATGTATTTTATGTTCTTTAAAGTCACTCTGAGTAGAACAGCTTCTCATGGATAACAGTAAAAATTCCAATGAACTGAACTGTGTCAGTTCTCTGTATTGAGTTGACATTAGGTGAATAAATACACATTTCTGCATTCTCAAACAGATAACACCTCTACTAATAAATATCATTCATAATAGTAAAATAAAATGAAAGCTTTGCTTGCTACAAATGTCTTGGTGATTGCATGGAATGAAATACTGAACCCAGTAACTAATCTAGAAGTTAGCTGTTCTTGTATCACAGCCCCAAGGCTAGCATTGATTCTGTTTACTTGCAGAGTCAGGTTCCCCAGAGTTCTGGGGAAATTCAGTTAATTGAAATAGAATCAACTGCAATTTCATCATTAGTGGGAAACATGTCCCTTCTCTCCACAAAACCCTAGCTTAAGTTAATGTGATCACTGGTATAGAAATTAAAAGTGTTTTCAAATGACTTATGGTTTATGTACCAAACCTATTCTACTGGATAAACAGGAGAGCTCACTGGATAGAAGCAATTATAGGATATTAGTTTAAATTTTTATTTCTATATATTTTATGCTGGATATAAGTACAAATTTCTTTATGTGGAAAGGAAGAAAAAAACTGAGAAGACATTCAGCCACATCTGTGCAGCGATTTTGACAGCACATCAGCAAAGGGAAAAGCGAGGTAGGATTAGAGTCCATTTTTACCATAGACCCAGTTAGTTATTATCTTGGTATCTATGTTTAGTCTTAGCATATACTTTTTTTTAGCATAATTTAGTACATCTTAGGGGAAATGAAGTTATAGGATTTCTTTCTGGCATAGGAATTCATAGCTGTACCGACTACTTCAGTAAACACAAACTTAAAATTATTTTTAATGATTGTTTATACACAGAAATTTGTAAAACTAACTAGCATGAATAGTTTTGTTTTTTAATTAAATTGTATCTGTTTATGAGTCATGGGTAATATGTACGTCAATATACGTATATCTAAGATATACATGCATTTGTATGTTATATAATTCTAAAATTAATTTCATACACGCTCCGGAACTTCTAAAAGTGTATACATTTTATAAAATTCAAAAATGAATTAAGACAAAAATTCCCAGAGGAAAAGAACTTGGTGTTACAGCAAGCTATATAAAGCACATGGGGTGAATACATATTATTATATAGGCTAAACCTCCTTAAGTTGGTGTACACAATAAATTGCTCCTTTAAATTATAGGAATTTCTTTGCGTAAGACCAAACATAGAATAGGTTGTTATAATAGTCAAACACAGTACATACTGCCTATAATATGTCTAAGGTAATTAATGTAAAATCTCTATTTTTCTAAAAGAAAAAAAATGACTAGTGATGTAGCTGTATTAATTTCTAGCAGTGGCAAGTTCCATTTTAACTTATGAAATTGCATCGCAATACTATAGTATCATAACAGATTAGGAAAATGTCCAATTGTTTTATAAGCATTGTTTGAAATTACTTGGACAAAGAAAATTGAGTATATCAAATATTTCATAAAAATAGACTATACAAAAATCATGGACTTTATTATACATTAAAAATCTCCTAACAGCTTATTTCCTGAAGCTTTGTTAGAGAACATTTATTTTGACAAGCGAAAAGGTAAGTTCTCCACCCCAACATATACCACCATCATTTAAAGTTGAATTCTTCAAATCCAATTCTAAAGGGGAATTAAGTATTAATTGTATACTGCATGATTAATTAGTATCAGTGAAATAAGAATCAATTCACTTGCATTACAAAGTCACTAAATATACAAAACAGTTTTGCACATTAATTATAACTTAACCTCCAATTCTCATATTATCTGGATTACATATGAATACAGCCACAAGAGATTTGGTTAGAAAATATAATAATAGTTCCAGTTTCAAATCTTTATGTATTAGTTAATGTAGAAGAATGAAATTTCATGAAAAGAAGAGTAAGCCGAACTTCTTAAAAATAAAATGAAAGCTGTGCTTGCTACAAAAATTAGGGTGCTGAGTCTTTAGAATCTAAATGCTATAAAATTATCAAAAGCAACATTAACATCTTTATTAATTCAGGTGGCAGAGCTTTGCAGTACTTTTTATATATAACTCAGTTTTTAAAATTAACTCAGATGCCTTTATATGTTGCATAGAATGCTGTGTATAACCTACTGTCCTTTTCTCAAGCATAAATGTAACATACACTTATCAACCTTACATGTGAATCTGAAATGTCTTCTGAAATTAAACATGAAATAATCTTGTAGGCATGATAAAACTAGACTAGTTCTGGGGACTCTGTTCAAGGTAACATTTTCAGTCCTTTGTTAGCACGTTTTCAAAATTTTAAAGGGAGAAGAGAATTCCTTCTATTGACTTCATTACCATAATCATTATCATAGTCACAAAGTACTTATGCATGTATTGGAGTGTATATCAGAGTTACATGCTCAATATTTTTTCCCTTTAAGGAATCAGTTTTATTAATTTATAAAAACTATTAAATTTGAATCTGAGAAATATATCGCAAAATCTAACTCAGTCACCATCAAAGAATCCCAGAGCTAGATGGGATAACAAAAAAAAGTTTTAACATTATGCAGAAAACCTTGAGCAGCCTTCTTTAAACAAAAAGAAGAGTTTATTGAAGGTGATCTCTTCAGTAATGGATAGTTAATATAGTTTTATAGTAACAGAAGTAATGCAATCATCTAAAATTGTAAAACCCACACAATACTACTACTTGGTATTGGAATGCACTTTTAGGCTGACCTACAGATATGGGGGTAGAAACTTCTATAAAAATGATGTAAAGAGAACTATACCTCTATCCAGATTTCCTAAGTCTGCCAGTACCCTTAACTTGCCTATACTTTAATCCAGAGTACTATCAGCGAACAGTTCTTCACTATCACACAAAGCACCAGTCTAGTAAAAGTTCTTCCTAATGCCTGTAGGATGATAATTTTCATCTGAACTGAGGTAACAACTTAATAATATAAACAGAAGGTTTAATGAAACTTAAAAGTTTACTCTGAAAGTTTACTAATTCTCAAAAAGGTCTTTAAAAAGCAGGTCTTGCCATTATTAATGAAGTACTGACTACAAAAGAAATTTCAACTTCTAAAAAAGGAATGATATGCTAACTATTCTGAAAGTATTCCCTTTCATAAGGACAAAGCAAACTTTTTTTTCAAAAAGTATTTCATAAATTTATATTTTTTACTACATGTTTTCATAATATAAGGCTTCATATTTTCATGATTATCAAGTAATCATGATTCCCACTTGGCACATGGATAAAAAGAATATCATGATTCTGTATATAATTATCCCATTCCTACAGAAAACAGTATATGCACAGTATGACACAGCCCACAATATTGTGAGAAATAAAACAAATGCTGTTTCTAGTTCAGAATTAAGAAAGAAAAACTGTATGTCAAAGGAAAAAAAGAATTTTTCCTTATAAAATTAGTGGCTAATCTCTTGAAAATTTTTAATGCATGACTGTAAAATGTTTTACCCAATATATTTAATTTGTCTATATACTTTCACATGTGAAACATAGGAACATAATTTCTATCAGCAGTGTTAAAGATCTCAAGAAAGAAAAAAATGAATTTTTGACATAGACAATAAAGAAATATTACTTTACCCTTGGCAACAAGCTAAAATATTCCTTCCTTGGTCAATTCTCCTATAACAAGCATTTAATTTCTTTTAACTCTTTCATGGAATTAGACCTTTTATTCAATATTTACAGTGATTAGTGCAAATTATTCTGCTATTATCAGATACTTGCTTTCATGGATATAAAGAAGTGATCAGTATTTTATCAAAACATGGGATTATGAAAATATTGGGAATATCAGTCTGAAATTTAATAAAAGATTATATTTTCTAAACTAAACTCTGGAAATTTTTAGTTCAACCTGGAAACATAACTGCTTAGAACTTTTGAAACGTCACTTGATTTCCAATAAGAATTATTTCACACAATGAAGAAGATACAATGAGTATCCTGTAACAATATCTTTACATGTTAAGTCCTGATGTAAAATGTATTTGAGCAAAAAAAAAAAAGAAAATCCCTTTTAATAAGTTCCAAAATCTTATTTTAACCATTACTGCTCTGCAGCAATAATTCAAGTCCCAACCTGAGAACTAAGAACATGATAATAGAACCAAGCACTGTATCAATCTTGAACTGAAGACACTTAAGCTTCTTTCCTGAAGACACTTAAGCTTCTTTCCCACCAGAATCAGGTGTAGAACATCAGAAAAATGTGAGCGCTCCAAGAAAATGCCCTGATGTCACCAATACTATCTGCCACAATTTGAAATCTTAAGTTTAAAATCTCTATTTTATAAAAGTTCTATTGCACATTTAATATTGTTAAAATATTTGCAAACTTGTAGAATTCTCTGTATAAAGGATTTTGAACATGTGCAATTGAAAATTTCCTCACAGCCAGCAAAATGTTTCTAGTGAAAGAGAGGAAGCATAACCATGAATTACCTTAAGCTGAATAAATGATTTCTTATTGGTCATAGCCAATTACAATGCAAGATAAATTCACAATTAAAGGAAAAAAGCCAGTGTGTAATTCCTTAGCAATCTACATCAGGAAGAGCAACAGGTTTCTCTTAGACATGTATAATTTGATGTTACTGCATAGTACATTATTTTTAAGGAAAAATAACGCAAACCTAAGTCATCAAGGTCAATCTTACTTTAAAAAAATGAAGCTAAAACAAACATACACTTTAGTCTCCTCCTTGATATTTCAACATAGTTGTTACCTTGTGCCATTTCACCACAGAAATTGTCAATAAATTCCAAGGGGGGGGTATATTAACCAAAATGCAAGAAGTTTATGCTTCTGACTCTCTCTTCTTTCCTTCTTCCCCCAAATCACTCTCTTCGGACTGGCTACTGCTAAGGATAACAAACTGCCCCTCACTACTGGCTTGGTTTGGTCTACTGGAAGCTGCTATCAACCGACTTTGTTCTTCTAAGTCCTAGTGGAAAAGACAGAAAAGAAACTAAGTTAACTGTTGGAAATAAAATAGAAAGCTGTGCAGTTAAAATACATACCTGAGAGCTACTTCAGTGCTTCTGTCATATATATGTATGTGTTATATATGTGTATGCATATTCTGACAACTTACTGAAAAGAAAGGCTACAACAACATATGCAACCATGTGAATTATGGTACCATTCTTGGAAGTCTTATGAAAGCAGCACTTCCCTCATCTCCACTTATATAGCCAAACTGCATTCATCACTTGTCTTTCAGTAACCCTAGAGAACAATACAGCTCTCAGCAATGGCAGTTAAGTCTATTTAGCTTCGCAAATAACCTACTTTGAAGGAGACAACCTTCACTGGAATATGGAAATATAAAAGTTCTAGTATATTTAACAAACAGCAAGTCACACAATCTGTTACTATAACTACACATAAATAACGTCAGAAGAGAGATGTGGTGCTTTTCTGCTATGCTATGAATTATCTGGTCATGAAGTAACCAAACAAGGAGAAACAGACCTGCAGTTGGAAATTCAAATCTGCAACTCACAGTGCTAAACCTAAGAAATTCTTCATAAACTCATATAACATGAAAGCCCAGACATTAGGATCACATACCTTTTCAATTTGTTTCTGTTTACTGAGTTCTTTCTGTTGCTTCTCTTTTACTCTCTCTATTTCTTTTTGTTTTTCTGATGCCCTACGATCCTGAAGAACAGATGAAAATCAAATCACTTTAAATTATAGTTTTCAAATAATACCATCTTTGTAACTCTTTCAAATTATTTTTTATATTTACATGAGAAAGCACATACACCCAAATACATGATAGGTTACCCCTTCATCCAAATTCTCAAGGCTGTATCAGCAATAGCATCCACTTTTAAACTTGCTTAGTGAAATTATTTACTTCTATATGAAAGAGCTTATATTACTTTATTTTATAATCTTGGATAATTAAGTTTCTTGGATTCTTACCAGTTCTGCATGCAAAGCTATCTGTTTTGCCAGTCCAACAGAATCACAAATCTAAAGGTGAAGAAGGAAAAATACAAGAAGTTTTCACATCAAAGAAAAATATCAAGTCTCCAAGTGGCTGATGGAATCAGTTTTACAACTCACGATCTTAAATCAGCTTTTGTTTGAAACAGTGTAAGAATGTTCCTGTCAATCCTCAGAGACCAGTGCTGACCACGTGTGACAGAAAAGATGATGAGGATACCCAACAGTAGGCATGAGTGGAGGGTAAGTGGGAGAGAGATATCCACCCAGATAGAAACTAGAGTTGATACTCATGCCAGGGGAAGTTGGGCAAAGAGATCTGCTGTGGGTCTAACTTCAGGTGAGTTGAGCAAGAGTACTGGGGTGAAGAAGGCAGACATGGACCCCAGTGAAGAACACAAAAGCTCGAAAAGAGGTGACTCCCCCACCTAAATCCCTTGGGATTGGCAGATACAAAAACTTAGCTGATACAGTGAATCCAGTGCACTGGGAAGCTGCACTGAAAGCAAAGAATGTATGTCTTCAAAGAAGACAGACAGATGGACAAAACACTCATTGTTCTTACCATCGGGGAAATGTAAATCAAAACCACTTTATAATTTCACAGGTAGGAGACTTGCCAATATTAAAAAGACCAGTAACAAAGAGTTGGTGAGGATGTGGGGGAAAAAACACTCTAATACAGTTGGTGGAAATGTAGACTGGTCCATACCCTTTGGAAAAGAGTATGGTGATTTCTCAAAATATTAAATATAGATTGACCATACAACCTAGCTATCCTAGGTAGCTCCCTGAAGAACAGGAAAATATTAATTGAATACACACATCTATGTATATTGCAACACTATTTATAATAGCCAAGCTATGGAAACAACCTAAGTAGCCAAAGACAGATGAGTGGGTCATGAACATGTGATATTTACACACAAGAAATACTACACATTTTTTAAAAAAGATAAACTCTTGCCATTTAGAACAACATGGATGGAACTATGTTGAGTGAAGTAAGTCAGGAGGAGAAAGACAAATTTATCTGTCATTCTATGTGGAATATAGAGAAATAAAGAATCAAATAAAGCCAAACTAATAACAAACCCTAGAAGTCTGTAAAAACTGAATCTATAGGGGGAGGAGGGGGGTGAGTCAGCTCCACTGACTATGGTGATGCACTATGGGTGCTTGCTGGCGGATATGGTGTGATAACATGTAAAGGGGTAGATCCCATACCTCTATAACACAACTTTGTAAACCACTGTTACCCTAATTTAAAAAAATAATGTTCCAGCCCCCAAAACCCAAGACTTCATGTATTTTCTTCAGAGTTTATGAGCTGCTACTACCAGATATCACCTTCTCATATACCCCACTTCCTGTTATATCAAATTTCATTAGTACAACAAATGAAGCAAACAGCTACTGTTGCTGTATTCATTTGAAGAATCTGAAAATGGTTGTTTATGGAATATATTACATTCCCAGGATAAATTAATGAGACCAGAAGATTCCACTAGCTATCAGTGATCAAGAGATACAGGTCTATTAGAGTTGCAAGGCCCAACCCATCAGTTTAGTTTACTCTAGAGGAACAGCCTTTGGTCAAGAAACTCAGATGGACCAGGCAAAGTTTGGAGATTTTTCCCTCCAGAAATCTTAAATAAGAATCTTGACTATAAAATGTATTTCACAACACAAACACATTTGAAAAGTCATGTACCTTTTCCCCCTCATTGTTTGATTCAAATATATAGCAGACTGAGGACAGGTTACTTTCACTTCTTCCTCCTGAAGTCTGAAGAACAAATCCAAAAAGCCTTTTATTTTCCTGGTGTGTAGCATACAGAACTACACTGGGTAATGGAAACTGACAAAGAAAACATCAGAAGCAAATATGAGATTATTCAAGTCATTACAATAACCTTACTATATATAACAAACTCATGTGCTAATTTATAAAAAAATATCAAACAAAAAAGAAAAAATTTTTTCTTCTTAAGAGAATGGTACCAACACCAAATAATGTCTCTACTTTGGTAGGGACTGCCAGATGGAATAAGAATTACTGAATACTAAATTTGTTGTATTAATCATTTTACAAATTTAATAACAAAATGGTTCATCTTATTAAACGATATAATAGGAACACATTCTTGCAGCTATTTCAACATAAATAAATATAAAGTAAGCTCAATCATATTCACCTTTTAATTCTTACTGTTAATTTCTGTAGTATATGATACATTCTCCCTCGCTACAAACAACAACTTATTCAGATTGCAGTGATGCTTTAAGTTATGTGAAATATTTGACTTTTTTAAAGAGATGGGTATAGACTTAGTTTTAACAGCCTAACGACCAATCAGAATTGATACTACCATTTCTGAATATACAAGATCAGGATTATTACAAAAATGAAAGGTGTACATATGCAGAAAGCCTTAAAATAAAGCTCTTAAAATGTACAACTTACCGTCAGTCTTGTAACTTGAGTCTGTGGATCAATTAACCTATAGTAATTCAGAAAGCACATTTTAGTTAGGCTGAAATTATGTAAATAATTTTTCCTACACTTTTCCTGAGAGTGGTTTCTACTTACTTTAAACAATCACAAGTGACTAATAAATGTGATTCTGTCATTCGAAAGATGTTATGGATGGCCCGGGCAGCTAAGATTTGGCGCATCGTCTCATAAACAACATCTGGATTGTCATCTGATTTTACCTCCATAGAACCAAGGAATCGGACAATAAATAACTGATGAAGAATAGAATCTACAACAGAACAAGGTACATTAAATATTCTAAGTTATAAATAATAAAATGCACTCCTCTGTTAGAATTTTCTACAGAAAAGTTTTAAATTAGCAGTACTGAGAAAGAATTCCTTACTACAGAGATCATACAGAAGAAAATTAAAGATTCAGATTCAAACAGCAAAGGATTATGCTTCAACAACTGGAGGTTCTGAGTAACAAGAACTCCATTTACTATTCTTACAGTTCTTCTATAAGCTTGAAATTAAACAAAACAGATAGTACAAGAAAAGAACAAGTTATCTCAGTACCAAAAGAAAACTTCAGCTATTAGAAAAAGTTTAAAGAATATTTTATGCATTGAGACTATGACTATCATAAGTATGACAGTCTATAATTATTAGTGAATAACAAAATCTTAAATGCAATTAAATTTCTGACACTTTAAATGTACTATGAGCTAAAAGAAAAATTGTGGAATAAAATAAACATTAAAAAAGCATAGGGCATAACAAGTGTAAACAAAGGCTTCACAATTTACTGAGAATTTCTAAATATAAAATTGATCTGCATGTGTTTTACCTTCAGTTTCAGATTTTGTACCTCCTCCAGATTCTCCAAAAGGATTGGTACGCCTGAAAAGTTTTTAAAAATGATGAGCCAGTGGTTAGTTACCATGCGCCACATGTAAGAAATCTCAATAGAAACAAGAATTTAAAAAAATAGTCTCAAGAAGCCTTGTATATACATTGCTTTTAGAAAAGGTTTTAAATTAAAGGAATTCAGAGTTAAGTATTTTAGAAACTAAATTGAGAAAGGAAACAAAGAGAAAATCCTGCATAATTCTTCTCTAACTATTGAAATTATGTCAGGAAATCAACATTGCTGAAGCACAAGGTATGTCAAAAGAGATGACTCTTATCTATACAAATGGAATCATAAACCTTACAGACCATAGTTCAATATCCATGTGATACCATTACTCACCTGCCTCCTTGGCCAGAGGCTTTTGCTTGGCCAGGCTGATCTTCAGACACAGGAGAAATAATATCAAACTGTATTGGGGTATCTGGGGCAACAAGAGAGTCTAAAGAGAGGGCAGCCAAATTTGTAGATTCAGATCCTAAGGATCCCGAACTGCTGGTTCGAGCTGTCAGTGGCCGAGACTGTCTAAACATAAAAGAAAACAAGGCCCTGCATTTAGTTTTCTCTTCTGTATATCAAACAAAACTATAATTTTGTTAAATCAATAAGTATAACAAATTTCAATAAACACAGTCCCACAAATCACAGCTACATAATTAAGATTTCTTTCTTTTCAATTATTAAATTCAAAAACATAAATCATCTCTCTCTGAACACTAGGAAAATTTAAATCATATTTTTATTTAACATTCTTGTTGGTAAATACTCCAAATGGATAATACACTTCCTGTGTTGTTCAGGGAACTATTTCATACTATGTTCACTATCACTTTCAATGACCCAAGCTGTTCTTAAATAGCCCACAGTCTGGTAACTCACCCTGCTGGCCGCAGGCTCTCATGCCTCTGCTGGAAAGATGGAGAGGGAGTGACAGCTTCCAAAGCTGACTGATTTACTCGTGCAGCAATTTCCTGTTTTCAAAAAACATTAATATTAGTAAAGCAAGAAAACTGAAAGTTTGAACATAACTCTGAATTGTTGGAATGTGCTTAAGTTACACTTAAAATACAAATTGAAGCTACTAACATTTTCATTCTCTTGTGCTAATGCTAAAATACATAATTAACATCACAATATTATAACTTAAGTTTCCATTTATTTCCCATAGATCTAGGGTAGAAAATTGATTTTTTTTCTACTAGTATATATACAATATGTTTTATATTTTTCAACTACCAGATTCTTGTGGTTAATGATTTCATTGCTACTACCTAGTATATTGTCTTGCATAGTGGACACTCAATACATTTACTGAAAAAAACGTTTTAAAGGAATAGAAAAATCACAAAATAGTAAATAATTGTGTAATTCCACTGCTGGAGTTTTCATAATTTTCCAGAATATAATTGTGCTAAGAAATATTTATACATTTGTTAACTGATAAAGTAATCATGCATATTTTCAGACAAAAATGGGCAATTAAGAAAGCTTTCTATAAGAAATGTTTTTATATTGTTTTGTTTAAAACTAGCTAAATATCAATAAAATGTATGGATGTTAAAATAGACAAAACATTCTTGTGTAAGACAGAAATAGTCTTATATTTAGCAAATTCTAAGGCATTCCACAAACTCAATCAAAATTTCTTCTCTTATTATTTCTGGATAAACTGGAAAACATTCATTAAAACTTAAAGTCATGATCAGGATAAGCCTGAATTATTCAAATCCAAGTATTATATTCTTTATATACTCCTTAGGTATTAAAAAGTCATCTCATTTGCATTTTAATTTTTGATTGCTCCCAAGTAACTTAACAGAAAAGTTAGATTGGCAGGTGACCAAGTTACTAAAAGCAAAAGGTTTCTCTACAGTTAGGACTGAATTTCTTAAATTATATTCATAAAGCATGTTATTACAAAACTAACAGAAATTACTAAATTTTGGACGTTATGAGATTTTGTTTAAATTTTTTTTCTATGCATCTAACCCATATGTGTCTCGCTAAATTCTCAAAGCCATTATGATAAAAACAGAACTCCTATTCTTTTCCAAGTGGCTAGCTCTTCACTTGGGGTTAAAACTAGAAGGTGTCAAAAAAAAACTAGAAGGTGTCTTATATAACTCAACTCCTTCATCCTTTACATAAGTCAGCTATTTAATAAGTAGTTTTAACTTCTTTTTACCTTTTTCTGTGATTATTTTTCTCTTCCTTCAGCTATCACCCATTTCAGACCCTCAGTTCATTCCTGAACTATAAAAATAGCCTCCTACATTTTCCTATACATTCCCATCTAATCCACAATGCTTCAACTGAAATCATCAGACCCTGTACAGTCATGGGAAGCACCTTAATTCACAGTACATGCAGGCTCACCAAAACTGGCAGAAATCAGACAGCTACTGTGCTAGGGTCAAGTCTTTTCCCAACTACACTGCAATATGGACCTAGAAGGTTCCTTTTTGAATTCTCTGTAACACTGGGTTACACCTGGTAACACCTGTATGTATGAACACCTAAGGTTTTGTCTTCCTGCTAAATTCATATACCCTGGTACTACTGTCATTCAAAGCATACTTAGCGAAACTGAGTTCACTCTCTCTGAACTACTCAAATATAATATGCATTTTAATATGATCTCCAGGTGATCTATATTCACAATTCAGTTTTCTGTTATATTCCAACAGGAACTTTCAGCTCCAATTACACTGATTTCATAAACATATCATTTCTACATTTATTCTCTTACTTGTAACATCTTCTTTTTCCTCAAAACATGGACAAATTCTATCCTCTCAGGTTTCTATCTCCAGGGAATTTTTTCTAAAACTGCAGTCCACATTGATCTTAACATTCTCATATCTTAAGTCTATAGTCATCACTACATGCTTTTAATTATATACTGTTTTATATGAAATATTAAATTTAAAAAACTACAGAACTTGAGAGGTTATAAATTAATTAATGAAGGTCATATAACTCAACAAAACTATTTAATTTTGCCAGATTAGGATACAGTAAAATAAAATGTTACCTCTGGATTTTCACTTAAATATATTTGTTTAGATATGTTGTTTATAGTACAGATCCACTGGAAGAGAATAGAATAATTTGATTAACAGTTTTTTCCAACAATGCTGTTGTAAAAGACAATATTCACAATTTAACTAAAACAGAAATTTAATCATTAAACTTATTACATATATTCTCCCTCCTAAAATAAATACTTCCTAGATAGATAAGAATATATACATATTTGAGGGTATAATAAAACATTTAAGAGATTTATTTTTAATACCAAATTTATCATTTATAATACACATTTTACATATATTTTTAAACAGTATATGTTATAACTTAATAATCTATATATACTTATCTTTCTGTATCACCTACCCCCCTTAATCTTCACAAAAAGTTCAGATGTTATTATTAATCCCACTACAAGGAAATTAAAAACTTACATAAACTTTTGAGAATCTATTCTATATACTTCCCTTCTTTCAATGTTACAAATAACAACAACAAAAAAACACTCTGTTCCACATCTCTGGATTTACTCTTAAGAATTCTAATACCTGATGACACTCACTAAACAAAATTGATATTGTTTGGCAAATTTTACAAAGAGCAGATGCTTGTCTGTGAACAAATACAGACCACAGTTTTTAAAACCTATTCTTTTCCAATAATAAACTAAATAAAGCTAGATCGCTATATAATTTCTAAACTTGTTGTTTGCCAATATATAAAATTATAATACCAGATAAAATGACACACAATCAGCCTATAGTATATTTTCATTGAAAAATATTGCTCAAGACAAAATTTTGGAAGCATTAGCTTTTTGTAGTTACTTACCTTCCATATCTGGTATACTAGAAGTAAAAATGGAGCCAAAAATAAAAGGCTTGTAAGGAAAAACAAACATTCCCAAATTTTTGTTTTTCTGCCTTTCATTTCCCCACAGTTTTAAGCTTTAGTTGCTTCTTGCCATGCCACATCTGCTGCCACTATGTTCTTTATGCAACAAATACAGTCTCAGAGGGATGACGAGAGAAGGGAATAAATTAAACTGTCACCTCATGATACTAACAGCCTGCCAGAAAGCTATAGTCACAAGGTCATTTCTCAATCTCAGCTTTTAAAAAGACAGCAGAGATGATCTCTAAGGTCTCTCCTGATAAGACCGGCTATAAAATTCTGTGACAAATTTAGGAGTATAGTTTGATGATACTTATAAAAATTTATTTTTAATTAAATAGGGCCTTCCAGGTTTTTATAATTACAACGTTGGTATGTGTTTGTCAATCAGAAAAAATATTTTAAAATATTACTGGAGAAACAAACCAGATAAAATTTACCTCTTCGGGCCCTCCCTGGTGGCACAGCGGGTTAAAGCACAGCACTAAAAAGCTAAAACTACTTCCGCATGAGTTCGATCCCCATCTGCCCCGGAAGGAGATCCACATGGCATGGCAGACCCCTCCTGACCCACCCGTTGCTCCCCTCAGCAGTGTACTTCGTCAGTTGACCTGTTCTGCTCCCCACTCCGTCTCTGGTGAATCCTCTCACCCTCCGCATCTCTGGCCTGTACCCCAGTTCTGTATGAATAAGTAAGTAAACCTTAAAAAAAAAAAAAAATTTTACCTCTTCATGGTCTTTTTTACTCTCTGCTTGCAAAATCGAAGATCTGAAAAAAGAGAAAAGATTGGATGCTCAACTTTTTTAAATGTACTTTCAATGTGATCAGAGAAAATTATTTTTATATTTAAAGGTATCTTTAAGTGTATTATAGATAACAAGTTTGTATTTTTTTAAAAACCCTAAAACATGCAACCATCTAGAATTTAGGAAAAGGAAACGACCTGGTGCATCAGGACTCAGATTTTAACAACTTTTGACTCTGTTTGTCAAGAGGAACCAAAAAATACAAAGGTGCTGGATCTCAAAAGGCAGATTATAATAAAGGTAAGTAACAGCTAAAACATGGCATTTGAACTTTCTGACATTTCCATAAATCAGATATAAATGGGTGATGCTAAGAGAAAACACTAATTTTACTTCCTCCTTGATTAAGTTCTCCTTGAATAGGGCTAAAACAAATTTTTCAATATATTTATAGATATATTTATCACTAACAGAGTTATCTGGCTTCTCTAGAGATGTTAATACTTTAAGAGGAAAAAAATTGCTAATTTTTTAATGACAATAAGAGTGGGAAATAGAAACTCATGCTAAGCATTAGCAAAAAACTGGAAATGGAAAATGTAAATACTTTAACAATTTGTTACACTGACACACACTGGCTCTCAGCATCTAACATAAATGACACACAGAAATTGTGTGTTATATGTATACAGAAGAAATAGAAGAAAACAAACATTTGATAAATGACAACGAATCCTAACAGCTTCTCTATAGGGGGATACTTTTAGGTGCCCCAGAAGCTACTGCTGCACAATAAGATCAAAAACATTTCTTTTAATTTAATACAAAATTGTAGAAAATGTGAATATTTATTATTAAGAAAAATGTTTAATTATGGTATATGTCCTTAAGGGTATTATAATGTAGCCATTATGAAAGGTTTTTAGTAAGTTGATGCAGATCCAAATTATAAGTACATTATTTCCTCAATTATTTAAAAAACATATTTAGAAGTTAACAGTTCAAAAAGTTGTCACTTTTGGTCAGTAAGACTGCAGCTTTTTAAAAATATTCCTTTTCATATTTTTCCTACTTTTCAAAAATTTGTTGTAAAGACTACTGTATGGATTCTCATTTAATTCAACAGTCAAAGAAGTTCTGAAATAGCATATAAATATTAAAGGACTAAACAGTTTGATGAAAAAATATTTTGTTGACATTTAAAAATAACAATTCTGCTAACACCTACTATATCCTAGTTACATTACAGTTGTTAGATTTTTTTCTCTTCTTAACAATTTAAGTAGCAGTTATTACCATCTCCCATTCCCATTTTAATGTAAAAAAATAAAACTTAGAGATTGTGTAATTTGTCTAAGACCACATAGTAAATCCAGAATTTTAACTTTCTCACCCCAAAGTGAGAAAGAGTTAAAGCTCTTTCCAACAACTTGTACTGCCTCCCATACCAGGCACGATTTTCAATGAACAGTCTTATAACATGAAATCTTAGGTCTTTACTATATGACCTTACTTTGGACAACCTCAAAATATAAAGCTATTATTTACCAAGTAAAAATGAAAAATTCAATATTATTTCTACAACTTTAAAAAGAATATTATCTTCATATCTAAGCTTAAAATAACTATAAAATGTCTAAGTGAGCAGCCCAAATGCCCAAAAATAGAGACTGGATAAAAAAGATGTGGTACATATATACAATGGAATATTACTCAGCAACCAAAAAAGAGAAACACATGTCTTTTGCAGCAACTGGGATGGAGCTGGGAAAGATCATGCTTAGTGAGATAAGCCAGAAAGAGAAAGAAAAATACCAGATGGTTTCACTCATAGCAGGAGTATAAGGGACCAGGCGAGAAAATAACAAAAATAATGAACAACCATATACCAGAGACATGTTGTGGGGGTGGAGTGGGAATGGGATCAAAAATGGGGGGGAGACAAGGAAGGGAGGGAAATGCATGGGACTATGGTGGTGACACACGGGTGATTTGGTGATGGGAAACCTGTGGGGATTACAATCGAGATGGAAAAAAAAATGTGCAAAATGATGTAAAAATAAACTTTTGTAATAATTAAAAAAAATGATGTCCAAAAAAATGTCTAAATGAAAAGGAATTAGCCTAAATTTCAGTAATTTAAGGTATAACAGATTGTATTAATAGTAGAAAAGTATACTAACTTTTTTCCATCAAAAGAAGTAATCTGAAAACAGTATCGCCTGTCTTCACAGTCCACCGCCATCACTGAACAGTTATCTATATCCATGGCCAGGCCTCCTGCTACATCCCCACGGGCTTGACTCATTAGGTTTCCACCCTGTGTGAAGTAAAACTGCCTGTCCCAGGTAGATGACACCAAACCCGTTTTACTAAATGAAGAAAGAAAATTCACTCTTTAATAACAACATACCTAAAGTCTCCTAAGCCAGACACAAAATAAAGTACAATCCAATGAAGTTTACAAAAAGGTACCAATATACCTAGAAAGTATTAATTATAGCCTTTAAACCAAATTCACATATGCTAACACCCTTCTGCAAGTATATCTTCCCCAAATAAGGCTAAGGATGATCAAACTGCAGCTGTTAAAATAATTACAGCTCTATAAAATATAGTTCAAATTCTAAATTAGTCAATAAATACCTAAGTAGAATTTAAGATTTGAAATTTTTCATGTGCCCTCCTCTGTCAAAAAGTTCACATAAAAACTAGTACCACTAACGAAAAAGATTCAACCTTGTGTAAAATTCAAAACAATCTGGCAAATAACATCAATTATATATTATATTCAATTAGAATTACCTTAGATGATACAAAATACATGAAAACAAGTTTTCTTACTTCCTAGCATTAAGGTATCCAGCCTTTCGGGTTAAGTTTCGATTAACAGGAAATTTTGTGGGATCTGGGTCAGGCAAATATAAGGGATCGCTAGCTACTTCCAAATCCTCTATTGTCTGCTGCATGGTCTCTACATCATTGTCCATTTCCCTGCGAACACTAAGAGAGAAAACAGATTATTTACTATCAAGAAAAAACTCCTTACTGGCCATGTTTACCTGCATTTTTGTTTTCTACATATTTTCTTAAAGGGCATACAGTGGCATATGGTTAAACATAAACATGTGTTGAAATAGCTTTACATTTTATTTGAAACTTGGATATTTTAGAAGCAATGATAAATTAAAAATCTAATGATGTCACACCAAATGCCTAATTTCAGAGAATTTTTCAAAGCATTCTGTCCTGTGTGTTTCAAACAATCATTTTCATTTCCCTCCATACCTCAGTTTGACCACATCACTGTTCTGACATTTGAAGCTGACTTAAATTGTTTTCTAATGACTTGGAAAACAAGATTGATTTAATAATCCCCTGCCCACTCCTCACAATGCAAAGAATTATGAAGATAATTTACTTATGGATAATTACTATTGTGTGTCTGTTATAATTCAGATATAAAACCTGACTCAATGCAATAATACTATCAGATTTCATAGTTACAAAATTCACTGTTCAGATCTATGGAAAAGACAGTGAGAAAAACAAGAAGCATCTATGAGCCATGCAAAAAGATGTAATAAGAGAGAAAATAGTCCTTCAGAGAATTAAATGGTAAAAAATTTTAGACTGTGAACTTATTATTCACCTAACTTCATTTTCAATTTTAATGAAGAAAATACTTACTTCTGCACACTTGTTCCAATATTAGTTAAAAATTCTTCCAGTTGCTCATTGAGATTTTCAGAACCCATCTTAAAGAAATTTATCTGGGGCAAGAGGGCATGGGAATGGAAGATTGAACAACACAAATACACATACACACAAATACTTAAAGTGAATCATATAAAAAAAAGCTCCAAAATACATGGTTAAGTAAAAAATAAAGGGTTATTCCCATTTGTGTAAAATTACTTTAGAATTTAGAATAACTTCTACTGGTCATAGTGCCACTAACTTAGATTGCCCGGTAGAGTAGCTCCCTCTTATCTGCAAGGGATACAATCCAAAACCCCCAGTGAATGCCTGAAACTGTGGAAAGTATTCAACCACATACATACTATGTTATGTTCTATACATACATCCCTAGGATAAAACTTAATTTATAAATTAGATACAGTAAGAGATTAATAACAGTGACTTACAATAGTCTAGAATATAACAATAACTTAATAAAAGTTATATTAATGTGGTCTCTCTCAAAGTATGTTGTATGTAGTATTTTAGGACCGCAGTTGACCACAATAATTGAAGCCATGAGTAAGAGGGAAACTGCTGCCCATCCCATTACATATTAATATATGCATGTGTTAAATAACTATTTTAATTTGGAAAATAAGCTTTAAAACATTTAAAATAAGTCTAGTAAACTATTTCATGTTTTCTACAAAGATAAATATTTTTGAAGAATGTGAACTATCATTATTTAAAGGAATATTCAAATTCCTCTCTAACTTTTGATTTTTAGGAAACTTGCCACTTAGGCTTATATCAACCAAATTTATTTAGTCTCCTTTCTAATACATACATTTTTACATAGTCATTTATTAATTTTAACACGTGCAGTATACAAGGAATGTTAGATAAACTGGTTCATTCTCTTTCAGATTATAAATCAAGTGTTGAGTGAAAGCTATTGCAATAACTTTGACTCCAGAATCCATTTAGCCTTTGTTCCGTGTCCCCAGCTGGGATGGACAAGGTCTAAATACAAGGTAAGTGGTGTAATGTACCCTAAAATATTTAAAATCTCATTTGCAAGAAAAATCACTGTCTCTAATTTCCTTAATATCATCCTGATGACAATTTTAAAGTTACTTCTTAAATAGAGACAAAATGAATAGTTTGGCAAGTTTGTAATACCCTTGATATTTAACATAAATATAAGACAACATAAAATTTTTAGGACAGTTATTTCCAAAACACAGGTTAATATTCACCTGAGCTTGCATGTACCCAAGTAGAGGTTCTAACAGTGCTATTTTCTTTTTGTACTGAAGAGTATTTAATGCACAAAAATAATGCATCATGGTCTGGTGTTGTTTTTTTCTGGAAGTGTAGACATCCTCTATGACTTCATACTTCACCTTTAAATGAAAAAATTAAGGATACTATTATTAAATCTTGAATTATCTATAGTGAAGAACTTATAAAGGAAAAAAGTACCTATCTACAAATTCTACATAAATTTCCTATTTTTCTAAGATACTAGAAATCCTGTTAACATATTGGCTAAGACTGTTTTCCTTCTTTACTACTATTTCTTTTTAAAGAAATGCATATTAAATAAGAATTTGGCACATAACTAAGGATGGTACAATAACAAAACTAATCATGTCAGAGAAAGTGTACCACCTGCAGGAAAAGATAGATAACTGTTTGATGTTAGCTTTGACCTGGGTCAGTTACAGCATTCCACTCCTTCCTCCTGGTTCTCCCCCTACAGCTACTCCTCTCTTGTACTGGCTTAACTCACACTTGAAATATTTGTGTTCGCTTTGTTTTCAGACAACAAATATTTATGGAGCACCTATTATTTACTATGTATTTGGCTCTTTTCCCTTCTGCTTTCCTTAGATTAGCATATCAAGTATCAAGTATATTCCAACACAACAAATTTTATCTCCTGTTCCTCATTCTTCCAAGTGCCTCTGGATGAAGCACATCTACAGTAGTTTCTAAAGGATAGGGAGAGAGGGAGAAAGAAGGGGTCCAGTGGAGACAAGAAGCAAAAGAGAATGTGCTGAGACACAGTATCTTCCCCATAAAACCTGCTCTTCTACTTTGTTTCTTGCTCTATCAATTATTCTAAGATCTGTCCCCTCACCCAACGATTGTCGGATTCATTTTTAATTCCTCCTCCTCCTCCATACATCTTGTCAATTCTACTTAATATCTTCCAAAGGTATTCTTTCCTCTCCATTTTCAAGACAATCTTATCTGAGATTCTCTTCTTTGTAAATTATTCCAGTATCTTTTCACTGGATATATTGTTCCCTTCACATTTCCACCAGTATTTTTATCCTATAAGGCAATTACATATTGTTACCCACCTACATAGAATCTACTGGTGGCAACCTCCCTCTAACACACATTTCAAACTTATTAACATAATAATCTGGTCCCAAGCAACTTTTTTTCTTTATATTTCTACCATACCTCTCCAAATACAGCCTGTGTTCCATGCGACTGAAATATTATTTTTCCATTATGATAATAGCTGTTGCTAGTATTTAACGAAAATTTGCTATAAGCCAGGTACTCCACATATATTTCCACTGCTATTTTATTATGGAAATAACTAGGAACTAATGTGTGAACTCTGGCAAATAAAGGGCATAGCTGAGCTTTGTCCTCAAGCAATCAGACTCTGGAGCCAGCATTCTTAACCTTTAACTCTCCATACACCACCATGTTATTTTGCAAAGACTAGTTTTCTTTCCAGAATGCCCTCACCACAATCCAAAACTGTGACATCATCTCTCCCTCAATGTAAATGGCTCCTCCTAAAAGTTAAACCTTTTCCAATTCACCAAAATTAACTGCCACCCTCCCTGTGCTTTATCAGCACTTTGTTTGGACTTCTATTACTTCAGTTAAATTGATCATTAACAATTATTAGGAAGGTTTTGAAACACTAAATGGAAAGAATAAACTAAGGGCAGTACTAGCAAAATAAACAAAATTAACTGCTGGCTACCATTTTTAACAGGAAATCTATCTAGACCACTCAAAGAAACAGTTGTTAATTGGAAAAGTATATATAGTACCTTATCATTTTCTCTTTTTTTTGATAATCGGCTATATCTGTTAATTGCAGCATCATGATCTGAAAAACAGATGTAACTACTAAAAACAATACAATAGTAGTTTGCAAGACTTATAAATGTTTTAAATGGTCTTCACATGTACATCTTGCAACAAATGTACTAAAAACAAGATAAAAATCTCCTATCATGCAATCACGCCACACAATTATTTTCCCACAGCCAAATTTCCCCTAAAATATGTTTCTATGTATTAAACAGATAAAAACATTTAATTTTCTTTTAAATTTTAAATTTTTTGTAGCACAAATAGTGCAACTTAAATAAAACACTTATTTTTAAAATGCTCACTTAAACTTTTATTTAGATTTTTTAAATTAATATATAGATCTGGCCACAAAGTTATTTCCATAAAGAAATGAATCATTTTGGGCCCTCCCTGGTGGCGCAGCTGGTTAAAGCACAGCACAAAGACGCTTAAGCCACTTCCACATGAGTTCAATCCCCGCCTGCCCCGGAGGAGATCCACATGGCGAGGCAGACCTCCCTGTCTCGCCCGCTGCTCCCCTCAGCAGTGTACTTCGCGGATCTCCCTGTTCTGATCCCCACTCTGTCTCTGGTGAGGCCTCTTGCCGCCCTTGAGCCTCTGGCCTGTACACCAGTTCTGTATGTACAAAAAAATAAATCTTAAAAAAAAAAAAAAAAAAGAAATGCATCATTTCAAGAAGTAAGTCTACAAAGTAGTCAGGGCTTACCATTACTAGCAATCTGAAACACTTCCTTTAATGTCAATATTTCTGGAAAAGTTCAAGAATAATTTCAGTTTAACATATTTATAAAATAATCTTAACTTTTGCATAGAAAACAGTAATTGCTGTTTAAGCTACAAAGTTACAAATAATATTTCATTTTCAGCATCCCAAATGAACAATAATCTCAAGTTTTTGCTAGCCTATGGAACATGTATCATCATTATCAAGTTACACTACCAGAAAATCTACTTATTACAGGTTAGTAATGTGACACAAAAAAATTTTTAAAGCTATTGCCAATTCTAAGATATGCACATATTCCTAGTATCAGAATATAACTTATATGCTGAGTAAAAAAACATTTCATTAATAAGATTATGGCATTTGGTCCCCTTAGATTGAAAAAAGAATTTCTTCAACTTGGAAATGATTCTTGAGGATCACTAACAGAAATATTAATTTCATCTCTAAAATACATTCACCTTCATTCCATGTATATTTTAATTACTTTGCCATCTCTAGATATATTATTCAATGTTTTCATTTGATCAACCTGTTTTATAAATAAGTCTGCATGATTATCTGAGATTGTAAATTAATAGAAAAGACATTAAATTCAGTCTAGTGCCTCATATAAGGGACTGTGTGTCCCTACTTTTAAAGACTTCCACTGACTTCTCTTTGACTATAAATTCAAGTTCAACCTCTTTAGCATGATCTAGTTTTAATCTAGTTCTAGCTTTGTCCCCTGCCATGTCCCAACACATCCAACAATACAATACAATGAAGTTCTTGTCATTCTTAATATAAGTCTTATATTTCTAGAATTATACTTTGATTTATTCTAGTCCTTCTAACTAATAAAATGGCTATCTTTGCTCATCTTTATCATTCAATGCTCATGTCACATCCTTGGTGAAGATTTTCTGACACACTACTCTTACCCCCCCTACACACACACCCCCACTGAGCACCTTGCTCATTCCCTAATTATAAGACAGAGTATCATAATTATCTGTTTACCAATCTCCTCTGGTAGGTCTTGAGAGAAGTGTCATGTTACACATATAGTGTTCCTTAGTATCTAGTTAACAGCTATCAGGAGTTACTAAAAATAGGACTAAATAAAGTATAAATTGCACAGGTAGTATGAGCAGTTCACATTACAAGTGAGTATAAAACACACTTCACAAGCACTGATCTCTGACAGCTGACAAAAGTAAAGGTAAGATTGACTTCAATACCTTTCAGATCTCTTTCTTTAAATTGAGTAATGGGGAACATCATGGCATCAGCAAGTTGTGTTGAAAGTACTGCATGACAAGAGCTAAGCTAGTAAAAGATAAGAACAAAAAAGTCAAATAACTACAGGCATTTAACTATTGCTTTGTAAATTAAGCAAAATTTAGTAAAGAGGCACTGATACATTTTAATGAGGACATTAAAAATAATGTGAAAGAGAATATATTATACCAAAAAATTCCCATTTAAGATTCTTACAAAAACCCAGGATAACCTTGGACTTGGCAGTGGTTTCTTAGTTATGACACCAAAGCAACAAAAGAAAGTATAATCTCACTTCATCAAAATTAAAAACTTAAGTGCATCAAAAGATACTCAAGAAATGCTAGATGGCTATCGTTAAAAAAAATAAATGAATGAATTAAAAGTATTGTTGAGGATCTGGAAAAATACCATACGAGCTAGTAATGCCACTTCTGGATATATACCTGAAAGATGAAAGCTGGAATTAAAAAATACTTCTACATGAATGCTTTTGGCAGTATTATTCCTCTAGCCAAAATGTGTAACCAATGCAAATTTCCATCAACTGATGGATATATAAAATGTATCAATGTAAAATGTATCACGGAATTTTATTCAGCCCCCAAAAAGGAATAATGTATTTTTACAAGTATGAACCATGAAAACATTGGGATAAATGAAAGAACAAATAAAAACAAAAACTAAGAAACACAAATGGTATGAGTCCATTTAAAGAAATATCCAAAATAGGTAAAGTATCACAAATAGAAAGCAGGGCCTAAGGGGGAAAGAAGTAGGGAGTGAATTCTTAATGTGCATCTGATTTCCTTTGGGATGATGAAAATGTTCTAGAACATCAATAGTGAGTGTTGCACACACTGTAAATTTAAATGTAAATGTGACTAATGTTAAGTTTTATGAACTGTGTATTTTACCACAATAAAAATAATTCTGTTTCCTATAAATTCTATTTCCTGTATACTGATGTCCAGTTAAGAGACTAGAAAAGAGAGAACTAATTAATAGTTCTTGCTTTTCATTCCAATAGTAGAGATTATAGACTCTCTAAAAAACATCTCTTAGCACCTTTCTTCCTTTTAGCTTCTAGGTAATTTTTTTGTGATTTGTTCTAATGATTAATTAGTTAAACTAAGGGTTGATATTGGCTGTTTTGGATGGAATGATTAATAAAGTGAAGGGAAGTGAAGTGAAATGTTTGATGGCAACAGAGACAAACTATGAATAGCCAAGCTGTGGCTCACAGCATAACTTTTCTGTCCCTGCCTACATCACAGAGTTCAATGAAAAATGGGACATTGAACAGACTGCATGATGAAAGCACATCTCTATGTTTCTTCATTGAAAATCATATGGTTTAATCAAAGAAAGTGTAGTTCTGTGAGACAACCAAGATGTGGAAATAAGGTTCTTCTTTAAATAGTAATACATTAATTGCACTTTATTCATATAATTATAATAAAAGTTCTCAATAAAAACTAAACAACTTCACTAACTTAATTACAAGACCATATATTCAAGCAAATCACTTACCTCATCTATAACTTTTGAAAACTGTTGCAAAGTAGAGCTCATAACCTCATCATCACCCCCTAATGGAAAGCGCTGAGAAGTGAGAGACAAGATAAATGTCTGATGCTGTTTTGTGAATGAAATAAAAATGTAGTTTTAAACAACTTCAGAAAACGTACAAAATTCTAAGTAAACTCTAAAAATTTCACTTGAATGAAACAGTGTAATTAATATAATTAGTAAACATTCATTCAGATGTTTGCTAAGTAATCACTCTGCATGATACATAGGGATACAAACTACTGGGAGTTCAAAGATGGTGTTTAGCTCCACTTCCTCCAGTATCCAGCTGTGCAACCCTGAGTAAGCCTCAGTTTCCTCATTTGTTAAAATGAGAGAGGTAAACTGGATAATCTTGGGTCTAACACTAAATCTTGCAGCTGAGATGGAAAAAGGCACAAAATGATGTAAAAATAAACTATTACAATTTTTTTTAATTAGATATAAGTGTTATCATGGAATTTCAATACCGTATCAAAATTACCTCCTGTTAATTCAAAAAAGATTAGAATGCTTAATGAGAAATCCTATTTATACAGATAACTGCATTACTGCTTATTTTTATATTATGCTTTTAAAACTTTCATATACAGTACCTGTTTTTCATATTCTTTTAAAAGTTTTGAAGTCAGGTGTGTTGCTGCACTTAATTCATTCTATGGGAAAAATTAGCATTCAGATTAACACCATATTACTGATGAAGAAAAAAGTTTTAGTTGAAGATATCGAGGCCATTTTTCTTTATCATGTAACATAAATACTGTACATGTTCTCCAACACAACACCCCCCACCACCAAATCACTAGAAAGGGAACTATTATTAAAGCACTTTAAAGGAAAATTAAACCATGAAATAGACACCACCAAATAATTCATCAACCTTAGAGATTTGTGCTTTCTTTAAGCTAAAGACTAGCATTAAATATTGTTAAAGCTTTAAAACTAAAAGTAAACTGTAACCATCTTACCAAAGTCTTCGAAGATCCTATGTTGATGACTCATTATCCCTCTCTAGATACTGGCATTAGGCCATAACATGCACTAGATAACATATAGCAAAAAGTAATCAACTTATTCATATAACAACCATATTAGTAATATAAAGGAATACCTTTTTTTTTAATTTGAAGTGGTTTTTTTTTAATTTGAAGTGGTTTTTTTTTAATAATGAAAACAATGACAAAAATAACATTTCTCTTACAAATTAACAAAGTTTTTCTGTGGTTAGAAATTAAATCTTGAGAGACCTATCACAAGGAAAAAGATAAACTACTATCATAGTAACTTTTATGTAAATAATGAAAATGTGAACCCAGAAAAACAGAAAATGAGAAAGGGAAAAGTTGAAATTGCACATAATTAATCCCAAAGAAAGTGTATCATAAAACCCAGGCTACTGGCCCTCCCTGATGGTGCAGTGGGTTAAAGCACAGCACAGAGAAGCTTGAGCCACTTCTGCATGAGTTCCATCCTCGCCTGCCCTGGAGGAGATCCACATGGCAAGGCAGACCTCTCCTGACCCGCCCGCTGCTACTTCCATCTGCCTGTTCTGCACCCCACTCTGTCTCTGGTCAATCCTCTCACCTTCCGCATCTCTGGCCTGTACCCCAGTTCTGTACAAATAAATAAATAAATCTTAAAAAAAAAAAAAAAAACCCAGGCTACTATTAAGGCTTACTAAGTTATATAAACATAGCTTCAAATTTTATTCTTAAATTCATCTCCCCAAATCCAGAACTACATCTAGAATTTAATATCTCCTAACTAAATAAAGCTAAAGTTCTAACTAGATAAAAGTACAGGATAATAATCTTATACTCCCAAAAGGGAAATAATGAATAAAATTAGCAGCTGAACTAGAAAAAATACTGCTGACAACATAGGGTTTTTAGTAAAATCACATATAAACATCACTATCAGTGACTTCCAAGAAATTCCTGTGTTTGGGGAGCAGAGGCAGATACTTCAGTCTGAGCACTTTGTAATGTTAATGCTACAAACTAGTAATTGAAATGTAAACGTTGAAACTCAAAATATTTAAAGTGCAATTATCCATTAAATAAACTATATCACTACCAGGATTACAAATAAGATGGAAAAAGGCACAAAATGGTGTAAAAATAAAATAAATAAATAAATTATATCACTGTTTTGTAACAGACCTAGGCACCATGAAACAAGACAATATCTTTGTCCTCATGGCTTAGATTCATTTTAAAAAACAGTGAGTCAGCCTTTGGCTTATTACCTGTGCATCATAAATCCGATGCATAGCTTGATACAACTGGTTCATATAGTTGGAAATAGCTGTAGCATCTTCTTCAAATACACCCAGTAAAGACCTCGTCTATATAAAATAAAAACAAAAGTTTATGTTAATCATTGTATAAATTAGGAAAAAAAGTTTTTCTTCTAAAGGAAGGAAATGTCCTAGGATGAAAGCTTTATTAATTCTGGATTTTATTTTCTGTCTTGAAAGAAATACCAAGATGCTGACGTTATTTGTTCTCAATTTCACTTCATTAATATAGAGGTATTTTCCAATTATATCATACAAACTTTAGAAGGAACAACAAAGGTCGAGTTTTATGAATTAAAAAGTCTCTAAATTAAGAATAAATCCAGGCTCAAGATGTCAAAAGAAATGTTTAAGACTAAATTAACAATATTCTATACACACACACACACACACACAAATATATATATACATTTATATGTGTGTGTGTATATATATATATTCTATGTATATGTGAGTGTGTAGAATATATATATATATATACACACACACATATAAATGTATATGTGTGTGTGTTATTTTTTAGCACAATTTTTTATTATTATTTCTCTTCTCCCTTGGTCTCTTCTAGTAGAGTCAAACCCCTTCTCATCCTAAACTAAACTAATATCATAGTACCCTCCCCAATGTGCATCATAAATCCTATACAATTTTAACTATAGGTTTTTCTAAGTGGAGAAATGGGGATTTTTTCCTCCCTTTTTAGTATCTATATTGTTGGGTTAATTTTTTTTTTATATAATAAGTACATAAAAATTGTCATCTTAAGGGGGAACAGATTGTGCGTAAGTAATTGTTAAGACTATATAAAGGACCAGAGATAAGGAAATGATGCATATCAAGGCAAAGTACTTTGACCATTCTGAATTTCAAAGTCTGGGGCAAAATTATACCACCAGATACTTTTGAGTTAACTGCAGCATGCAATCTCAAAAACAACCTTGTATTTTCATTCTATGCAAGTTAACAGTATGCCTTAGTACTAAAAATTGTTTTTTTTTAAGTCAACAAATTTCTTAGAGTTGGAAGCTAAGGCAACATGGCTAAAAAAAAAAAAGACACAAAATCATGTCAATCTTATGAAATCCACATTCTAAGTCCTCTACTTCCCCATGCCTCAAAGATTTAGATCTGACAGAGTCTTGTTAGAAATCTATCCAGTACCCCCAACCCTAAAGTCTATTTTCAGATGTAAAAAAATAAAGCATAAATTCATTCTAAAGAAAATCTAATTTTTCCCTGCACAAATTATGACTCTAATTCAAGAAACTACACATTTATGCAAAAACCTATAGTATAAATTTAAAAGTTCTTCTTAGTCCAAAACAGGTTACCTATTGAAAGCAAAAAATATCAAATCAACATTGTGTAATGACTTTGTTTAAAGGTTACAAGTTATACAAACATACTCAATATGGTACCATTTTATTGAATTTATGACTCTACTTTCATTTACTTACTCTGAAAGAAACGAAAATGTGGCAAGTACAAGGTTTTCCTATGTCTTGAAATGTTTACTGTATATTATGGAAACACATTTAACATAATTTTAAATAAAATTTTATTGCTTTACCATTAGTTTACAATAGTATGTAAGTTTCGGGAGTACAGCTTCACACCGAATATGTGTACATAACAGGCCACACCCACTACTAAAGTTCCAGTGCTCTTCATACTATTATCTACCCATTCCTCCAACCACCCTTTCTCTTCCCCTCAGATAATTATCATTCTTCTCAGGATCTAAGGGTTATTTCTGTTCTGTTTTTATTTATTAGCTTTGTTCATATTCTACATATGTGAACCATTCAATAGCTGTTTCTCACTTTCTAATTTATTTTTGTTTAGTATAACCTCAAGTTCCATCCATAGGAAGGCAAAAGTTCATCATTTTAATAGATTAGTACTCCATGGAAAGCATGTGTGTACATGCTGAAGTGGTAAACTAACAGGGCACTATGCACAAACCTATTTTAAGCTGTACTATCTTCATAAGCTATAAAAATCAGGCAACCTGTTGCATATCACATAATAAAAGAGTAAAATGACAACGTGCACCTGACCAGCACATCCCACAAAATTTTTTGCAAATCATTTGAAACAAGTAGAGTTTTATACTAAAAACATTATTAAGAATTTTAGGGGAGGGAAGTGCACAGGACTATGGTGATGGCACACTGGTGACTCGGTGATGGGAAACCCATGGGGATTACAATTGAGATGAAAACAAAAATGTACACAATGATGTAAAAATAAACTATTATATTATTAAAAAAAAATAATTTTAGCTGGCTGATCTGGCAGCCAAGATATGCCAAGCTGTGAGTTTCTCTCTGTCAGTACAGCCTGATAAGGGTACATTACTAGCAGGCAACTGGTCTGTGGAGATAGCTTTCTGCACGGAAAAGAGAAGAATCAGTTCCACAATCAGAACTTAATTTCAACTTGGCACAAAAGCCAGGCCAGAGATGCCTTCCAGGAAAGGGAGCTCTCGTCCCTTCCTCCTTTTCTTCTGGAGTCATGTAAAACTGTCAAGATATGAAAATACCTGCATTAGTCCTTCAAAATGAACATTTCAGAAAACGTTCTACATTCTGTTTTATCCAACCAGAAAACCATCTTAAATTACTGTGTAAAAGACTGGCTTGGGGATGAAGTTGATGCCAGTTACAATCCCCACCGACGTTTTTAATACAGTCGATTTCATTGTTCAATACTGAAAAAAATAACAAATGGTTACGTCTTCCTAGACCGTCTTAAACCAGAGCAACCTCACCAGCATCATCGTTAAGGCACAAAACACAGAACACAGGGCTTTTATTTTGATGAGTTTACTAGGGCCAAGTCTGCAACCCGCGGCGCTGCGGACGTGGGGCCGCGAAGGCTCCATCACACTCCCTGCACAGCTCGAGTGACAGCGACTACGGGCACTGCCCAGCCACCGGACACACTCCGGCATCCAAGACGGGCTTGGCCACTGACGTCCACCTCGGGAAATCAGCAGCCTTTCAGCATCCCCCGAAGAAAAACTATCCATTTCCTCTCCCAGCGGGTAGAGCCACACAAATCATGTCCGCAGGATTTTTCCTCCTGCATTTTCTGCCGCAGGGTTTTCGGAGAGGAAATTCCAGGATCGGGATTCATCATCTCCAATCGCAGCGAGAAATCGCACCTTCCGTGGCAGGCAGGGAGTCCCGCGCGCTTACGTGACCGCGAGGCCCGCGAGCGCAGGCGGCGGCGGCTGTCTCCGCCCGCCGGATCCCGCGCGGCGCTC